>NC_064670.1:48598176-48913176 GCF_943734685.1 Anopheles coluzzii
AAACAATCAAATTGCACGGGTTTTGTATTGTTTATGTGATGTGAAATAACTGTCGTCATAAATCTTCTCAAATACCTTGTAAAATTATCATGATTCCTACAAGAGTTAAAAAATTGATTACTTTCAGACAAAAATTGGTGTGCTAATGTCAAAAATCGATGCCTTAGAGTCAAAATTTGGGGGCAACGACTGTAAAAGTACAACACAACATATGTAGGATTTCTTTTACCCCTAACAAGTAAATGAACGGGGGAGAGCGTGGCAACCCATAGTGTTTAGCGAAATTTTGATCAAAAACTCCCACCCAATAAATTCAAAACTCCCTCCCCAATTAATTAAAAACATTTTCCCCATTGGTTGAAAACCGCTGGTGTAGTGAGTCAGAAATCTACTTTCTCATGAATTCTTACAACATATAAAGGATCACTTAAGTTTGAACAAATTATAAGGTTTGTTTTCATTAATACTCAATATGCTTTTTTTAATAAAGTTTACAATTTTGATCGAGGTTAGGTTACTGAATGGAGCCAAACAATTAATCCTTTCGAAAAAGGACGGACTGTACCGTCATTCGTCTAAGTTGGATTCTAGAATGAATAGACGAACTCTACAAGGGTAAGAGGAATGAGTAAACTGATGGGAATAAGGTAAGGGATTAAAGAAAGTGCTTGTTAATTTTCTATGAACTGTTAGTAGAATGTTTCTTCTTTGCTACTGATACTATGAAATGAGTTACATAAACTCATTTTAGACGTTAGACATTTATTTTTATGAATAAGTATTTAAAATTAATAATGCAAAATCAAGCTGTAAAAGTGCTGCAAAAGTCTGCAATAATTTATGAAGAGCACATGCGAATGACGAACACTAATTATACTAAATGAGCATTTGAGCATTCAAAATCCCTCTCTGGTTGGCTCGGTTTTAGTTGGGTTATTCATTGTTAGACATCTCAGTAGTTGAGTCGTAGTGCCAAACAACGAGGTAACTTTGAAGGAACGATTCGGTGAAACCATGAAAGAGCATTAATGCAGCCAGAAACTATAACTAAATCACTTGTGTGGATATAAAACAGATCTTGCACAACCTAGTAAATTCACATAACTCCAAACAGCTGGTTGTGCTTGATTGTGCTGGTTTAAGCATTTAATGCTCGTTGAAAAAATGCAACCATTGCAACTCCCGTCACTTGATTAACAAACAAATACTAACAACATTTCGATACGATCGCACAACTTCGGCTTTATAACTAAAGTTTACCCTTATTGTAGCATTACTTCCTTTTCAACATTTCACACAATTTAGACTTCAAAAGCTGCTTACACTGTGCATAATTTTACACATTATCAACCTATTCGTACGGCTAAATTCTTGCCTGGTAAAATACATCGCACAAATAAAACCAACTAAAGCTTACGCGCTTTCCTGCACGTTTGTTCTGCAAACAAAAATAGGTACAAAAACACTCAAAACAGTAGAACAGGAAACGCAGCGTATGCAGTGAAAAATATGCTTTTTTAAACAGAAGGAAGGGACTTCAAACCTTTGAAAACACACACACACACATACACACATACATATGCACATACAATTCAACGATACCTTCGCTAAACGGTTCGGCGATTGAAAGATGAAGATTAGCGCACTTGAGGACAGGATTTTAGCCTCCCTCCATGGAACACACGAGCACGATTGTAGCATGCACAACGTAGAAAAAACAACAACATGGGGAAAACCATTACAGTGAAAAGGAAACACACACACAAACATGTTCACTTACTCCTTCCTGCCAGGTCGGAAAAGGAACAAATGAAGCCCGCCCGGCTCGGCGGCTGCACAGGGTCACTAAAGCCGTTTTTGGTTAGCGAGGAAAATGTGTTTTTTATTACTATTCGGAAAAGCGACCGTTAGCACACCGTCCTGATAAAAGTATTAAAAGAAATAACAGCAAGGGATAGGTAAAACGCCGAATTATGTTACAAATAGCGCCATAACACTTCGCCGCGACACTCTCGTACCACAGGACAGGGGCGTTGTTGACCCTCTCGCGGTGGGATGGAAGAGTGGAGCAGTTCCGCGGGGATGGATTATCGGCGCCATTGCTATGACGTTTCGGGGAAGAGCAAACGAACGATACAAGTAGCATGAGCATAAGAGAGAGAGAGAGATAGAAATGATCGATTTGGCGATGGTGTTGGGGTCCCTTTTTTAGCCCTTTCATAGCAGCAGCGTTTGTGATGTGCAGCTTTTGAAGGATTAAATGTACATTTGTTTTTGGGGTTCCGGAGCTTTTGTGTTTCTATCTTTTCTAAGCTTCGGCGCTGGTCAAGCGTTAATGGTTTCAAGTATCGCACCACAAAACACTTGTGCTGCGTCGATAAAGTTGCGTCGTGTTTCGCTGCACTCAAGCACAGAATGATACTTTGCGGGGAAAAGATCGACTTGAAGGTTTTAAAATACTAGCTGTATGGTTTTAATCGAACAGCATAAGCTTATTACTAAGCTAAGTTTATTCCCCCAAAGAGAAGTACGTGTATGTGCTTGTGGCAAAGGTAGAACGCTGCTGGAGTACTCTGTATTGCAGTTATTTGATCACTTGAAGGCTTATGGTCAGGTGCCAGTAACAGTTGGATTAGTTCTAGATTGATCAAAGACAGAATTCTAAATGTTGTCCCCTTACAAACATTTTAATTTTAGTTAATTTGTATTTCAGTTTAATCTACATTGCTTTCTTATTTAGATATTTCTTCGGCAGATGATGGTTTTTGTTACTTTAGTTCAATCAATCTGTAGGTCAATTCTGAGTCAACAAAAATAGAAAATTTATTGGATTGCAATGTACAGTCCATTACCGAGATACTCGGTTTATACGTTTCGCGTTATTCGAATATCCGCGTAATATAGTAAGTACGTTACGGCTTAGCCTAAACATATTTGATAAATAAGTTATTTTGATTAAGTTTAGTATGTTTATATACTTAACCATTTATTTAATACAAAAAACTTATTTATAAAAAACCATTTGACAGTTCTTGGGGCAAATTGTACTGATTTGACCCAAGAACTGTCAAATTTAGTAATCCCCCGTGTCTCCAAATCCGTGAATGTCGAGATTATTAAATTTTACAGTTCTTGAATGTCCAAATTCGTGAATGTATTGATGGAACTCATGAATTGGTACCTATCTTTTCATTCTAGTCTTGATCGGTAGAAAACAAAAAGTAGAAAACTGGGAAAATCAAAACCAATACTGTTTATTCATTTGATAAATTCCTATTTTGAGCGTGGATTTTTAAAGAGTTATTTTTGTTTTACCTTTGGAAATAATAGCTTTCCATTTTACAAAATCACTGAAGTTAAGCTTTCTATAACTTAACAATCACTCAATCTTTCCAGAAACGTAAACAGAGCCAGTTAACACCATTTCAGCACAGCAGGACAATTCCGAGCGATTTCGCGTACATAAAGACACAGTTCTTCAAACAGGGACGCATTAAAAAGCCGCGAGCCTATCGCCTTAGCAAATCAGATTTATTCCCATAATCCGGTAGCAAATAGCACAACAAAAACACATCCTTCTGCTAGAGTAAGTGCATCACCAGCACCGACAATTGCAATTTGTTTTACTTCAGCTTTCCAACCCAATGCCTTTCGCTAATTGTAGATCAATCTTTCTCCTTTCCCTGTTGTCCCCGCATGCCCCAAGGCTTTTGCATATCATCAGTCAGCTAACCTAACCTAAATGCTTTATAAATAGGTGGCTTTGCTACAGTGTCTGGTTGCGGATTCGGGTTCATCTGGTATATGTTGCTGCAATCCCAATGCAGGCACAATGTTTGCAGTCAGTCAGCCATCCAGCCAGTACCGACCACGCTTGCCAGAATGCAACTTCTAAAGGGAAAGGTCTGCCCTGTCCTAGATGAAGATTTACGATATGATAGCGACAGTGGCAGAAACAAACTGTAAACATGCTTTGCGTTACAAGGATGCTGAGGGAGCGGCCAATGCCTTCCGAAACGGTGTGATGAAGAAGCACCGTAGATTGAGAGATAACATTCAACATCGGTGCCCCGTCTAGTGTCCCGGAATGCGATTACGTACGTATCATCGGCTCATTAGTCCGAACTAGCCCAGTGGTCCTGCAGGAAAGGGTCGGCACGGCTCACCATTCTCCCGAAGCAGATACAAATCTGATCCAACAGCAGCCGTTTGAGTAAAACGATAAATGTCATGTCAAATTGCCTGCTAGCTAGTCAAACAAACAGTATGACTGGGAATCTGCTGAATGATTGATGTCGGATGGCAAGGATTCGCAGAATCCAAATGCGAATGCGCCGTGCGCAGGACGCTCGTTTGACGGCCAAAGGCACCTACCCACCGAATGAAACGAATGGGAATGGATATTATGAAAATTTAATTAAGTGCAAACCATAGCCGAACGGGCGACTAAATGTCGGTTTTTCCATTACAATTACCCGACACGCGGTAAGTTGTACGCGTAGTTGTTGCGCGTGATGGATAGCATATTTCCACACTACAGTGCGCATCACTGTGCGGAGTATGGCGGCGGGATGGTTTAAGATTGTGGGGGAAGAAAATTTGCCATTTTACAATTCCCCTCCCTCGGAACACACACACACACACTGATGATACATTGTTCCATTGGCGGAGGTAAATATTGAACTGTTGCTAAAATAACAAACACCACTTTGGTGCGCTCGATACGGGGAGGGGCTGGTTTGGCGGGGGGAGAGTTTGTTTGAACCGTTGTGGGAATAATGGCAAATATACCCACCGATGCACATTAGCACACGTACCTTGAGCCGTACGTAGAATCCTGGAAAACGTTTTTAATATGTTTGCTCAATATATACGAAATTAAATTCATATTTGTATTTTGCTTAAAGTACCGCTTACTTGGTAAATATGCTTTACTTAAATGATTTAGTTCAATTTACGTGATCAATTTGTATTTTTAAATCGTATAAACCTCAAACAACATTTTCGAAAAATTTTACTCGATTTTACTTTTTCCTCGACGCTTGAACAGAAATAAAAACGAAAAAAATAAATTAAAAACGAATAATTCAACAAATAGCGTGTATGCGCCCCATCATCATATGCTAACGAGAGAAAGCATTCTGCAGCGATGGATGCTGCGTTTGCTTCAAACTGTTACAGCATCTAACCATACTTGGGATCCTTTTATCCCCCACCTCCTGTTCGCCATTTTCCTCTTAATTTTGTTGCCATAGTAACACCCAAAAACGTGCACTGCGAGCTCACAAAAATGGCCACCACATTTGTTTGGCGCTAGTGGGAAACGGGCGTGCAGAGCGCTCTCACTCGCAGCATACTATTTTAATATCAATTTATAATAAAACCGTCCCGCCCAGTTGTTTGTTTACACTTTGTATGCCACCACACTGCACTAACTGGCTGACTGGTTTGGCTGAATGACGGTAGGACTGACTGCCGCTGACGGACTGTTTGCACGGGCCAAAGGCTTTCGATTGCTTTGGCTCACCTCGGCCACGTGTACCACGTCCGAAGCGCTTATTTTGTTAGCAGCCATCTCCCATAAACCACCCCTCCCGTGCACCAACCTTCGACGGAGCTTTGTCGATCGATAATGATCTGCGACAGGGAGGTGCGAGCCGTAGATTTCGAACTGGCAGCCTTCTGTTTGGATACAATTTGGGGTTACGAATTCGAATGCGGTGCGCGAACCGTTCCGTGTGACGGGCAGGCTTGCAGAAACAATAATAACGAAACAAATCAACACCCCGAGAAAACGGCTAGCGGACAACTACTACAATGGGGTAGGCAATAGAGGGGAGCGGTGGGACTGCGGTTGGGCCGATGGAAAGAAAGAGAAACACTGTCCGCATTCGGTGAGGGTGAAAAAAAGTAATTAACATTCAAGTGTACCGCAAACAATTCGTCGGTAAACGATGCGATGATGCTGAAGCGATGGAAAATTGACAAATACAGCACACGAATTAGGAAATCGATGACGCACCTCGCCACACGCCAGTGTGTCGGAATGAAATCGTTCGAAAGGCGTTGCCGGGTGGTAGTGTGTCAGTGTTAGCAAAAATGGCCTCATAGTATCGTGGAGCCCGGCAGAGAGTGGTCAGAGATAGTTTATTGAAACTTCCCGTAGCTCCCAACTACTGATATTCAAAATAGTGCTTTGTTACAGAACTGCCATTCAAGTAGTAACCACATCCACTAAATGAAACTTGTTGTAAGTTATGTTGTTCGTTTATATTCATTGTAAACAATCCAAAAAATTTAAAATCATTCTTCTTACCACATTCTAATCAATTTTCATATCCCCTTCTTCGATACGACAAAAAGTAATCGTTTATAAGCACCTTCAGCGTTGTAGCATTCGGAGTAACGTTTGTCAAGCGTTACGCGCGTTACGCAGACAATTCTTTTTGCGCACTGCAGCGCTGTAATGGTGAATAGCGCAAGCTTTGATGTTTGATGCCAGCGCCAGTACGCATGATAGCCAAAGCGCGACTGTCATACATGTCACTGTGCAATGTTTTGTTTTGCAGCAGCGAACACATTTCTGCTGTCTCGCGGCATTGTTGTTTATTTCCAGTGAGATTGTGGTGCAGAAAACAAATTACCGATGTTTCGAATCGTGTCGGGCAGTGATTCACTGCTACGAGCTTTTGCATCATTGAATATCGGGCGCCAAACCGCCTCGCTATGCAGTGGGTCTAGAAACAGCAGCAGCAGCAGCAGTACGTTCTTCAATGTGCGACCGGCAAATGACGAATATCGTGGCCGCACATTGTTGCAACCCGCCGTTCCCACATTATGTAATTTTCGGGAAACAAGTTTCTTCAACAAACGTAAGTCGAATGTAATTTGGTAGCGTTGTACCGCCCAGCTTAACAGTGTAATGCCATTCCAATGTTGTTTTTTTACGTTTTCAGTTCCCGCGGATCAAATATGGAAGGGTGTCATCTCCGTCAGTAATGCCGGTAAGAAGCGAGGCCGAGGTAAAGGTTCCGGCCGCATCACGCCAAAGGATCTGAACAAAGGGCAGATGATTGGCTACGGCAAGGCGAACATCGTATGGCCCGGACTGTCGGCACCGGTGATACGAGGCCGCGAGCTGGTCCAGCAGCAAAAGCTTCCGGAAGACAAGGAGCGTGAGGCAAAGTTGCGGCGCATTCGTGATGAGATGGTGAACTTTAAGCGCCTGAAGCTGAGTCCGCTCGAACGAGGATGGTCGGGATCGAAAATGCCTGGCCGCAGTATCGGACCGCCCGACGCGGTCGGTGAGGACGAGTTCATAGGCTTCGACACCAAGTGCTTGGAGCTGAAAGCGGTTGTGAACATGAAGGGTAACCACGGCCGGAAGAGGCGCGTCTCGGCAATGGCGGTCACGGGTAACGGGAACGGTTTGGCCGGCTTTGGATTCGGCAAAGCGATTGAGGGCCGCGCCGCACTGCGACAGGCAAAGAACCGTGCCGGTCAGAAGCTGATGCATTTCGATCTGTGCAATGGGCATACGGTTTTCCACGACTTCCACTGCCAGTTCGGGGCAACGAAACTGTTTGTCGAACGAAAACCGGAAGGCTACGGACTGAAATGCCACCGTGCGATCAGGACCGTGTGCGAAGTGCTTGGTATTAAAGATTTGCGCGCAAAGTGTGAAGGTTCCACTAACGTGCAGCACGTCGTAAAAGCATTCTTTATCGGACTGCTCAAGCAAAAGGATCACCAGCGCATTGCGGAGGAAAAGGGTCTGCATGTGGTGGAATTCCGGCCGGAAAACATGAACTTCCCGAAGGTGGTCGCCAGCCCGACGGTGTGTCGCACGGAGCAGGAGCTAGAAAATAACGAAATTCTCGACTTTACCCAGTACTGCATGGATGGAAAGATACAGCTGCAGAAGAAAAAGTTCCCTCCCTTCTACACGAAATTCCGCTCGTGGGAAATCTACCTCAAGAAGCAGGAGTACCTCCGCAATCAGGATAAGGTACGGCTACGGATGATGGCCGAGACGGGGGAGGTGCGCAGTTATCTTACGGAGAAGTATCCCGAGTGCAGAATGGGACCAGGTCCGAAGGACGAGTAAGATGGTATACTCCAATGTAGACTTTGACCTAAAAAAGGCAGTTTATTTGCATAATGCTGCAACGAAGGTGGAAGGAATAACAGAATAAATATCAAAATATGTCCCTAATAAAACGACTATCCAGCCCAGTAACATTTAATTGATGCACTATTTACTTAAGCATACGAAAGGAACGATCAAAGTGTATATGCCGAGCGTTCTAGGGTAACAGTGTTCTTTGGATTATTTTCCATGTTACATTCTATATGAGCTGTCTAGTATCCCTTTTTTGGCGTGACCATATACACCTTATAGAGACTTATTATATGTGCATTTATGTGTTGTTAGTTTCTACGGGTACCTTTTTTCCGGCTATCCCTTTATCCGTGCTGTTGAGGAATGACACTTCAATACAAAGGCGACATTGCGTGCTAAGAAGGATATTTGAAAAAACGGTTATCGGAGCACATTGTCTTAACAAAAAACGCTTAATTCATGGCACAAAATTAATTGTGTTGTTGTAATTTTTATAAATTTAAAAAACAACTAATGAACTTAATTTAGATCAAAACTGCTGCTTGTGGTCAAAATGTTCAGTAAAAACACGTTTTTAACTATGTTTAGAAAATATAACCCATAAAAAATATGAAAAGCGTTCACTTTACGTCAATGCAGAACAATTCGCAACCCCAAACGTCAAACGCCTCGATGTCAAATGGTTCACCACGTGCTAACCTGAACGTATTGGTATATAAATCTTGCACCCCTGTGGTAAACAAAGCAGTTCGCAGAAAAGCGCAGCAAAGCAACGTCCATCGAAGAAAGAAACAACGCAAAAAGTATGATTTGCCAGTCCCGCATGGCCAATCGCGACAGTGCAACGGGACAAGAAAAGAATTAAGCAAAAGTAGCCAAAGCTCGCCACGATTGAAGTGCGTACGCAACCGTACGCTTTGCTAATTACGTAAATATAATAATAAGTTTAATAACGCACGGGGACACGCAGGGCGCTGGTGCGAGGTGGCGAGAGATGGTCGATACATACAAACGCAAATTGAGTGCATTTCGAAAGAGGTGTGAGTAAACAGTGGTGAGCAAAAAGTGATACACGGGATTGGTGCTTTGTGGTGAAACTTCCCCAAGGTAAGGAAATCGTCCAATTCAGTTTAACAAAACTGCCCAGAAATTGCATCGGATATCGTGTGTTTGTGTGTATGTGTATTTTGCGTTTTAGCGACTGATGCGAGGTGGATGAAAAAATGGGCCTGTCCAAACTGGACTTCGATGCCAATGGCTGTTAGCAGCCTAACAAAGTAGTCTCTGCATTTCTTCCTGGGGGCCATTCCGTCGTAGTGTAGATAGAGAGCTGTTTGCAAGGGGTGGGAGTGTGTGCCCGCGACGGGGTTGTTTTCATCGAAACGAGTGAAACAGAAACTACGACGAAACCGATGTTACTGGTCGCTCTCACGCACACATGCAACGGGTGTGCATGTACGAACTACGTTGGTGTGTTGAAATGATGTTGTTGTGTTGATGTTGTGTGTTGTGTGTAAGGGAAAGGGTGTCCGGAACTCCGGAGCAGTGCGTGTAATTCCTACAACAGGAGCGAGAAAGAATGCTGTGTTTTTTCTTCTGTTTGCAGTATTCTTTTGTGCATTGGAGCTAAATAGAACGTAGTTTGTTTTAATGATTGGAAAACTATCACTTTTGAAAACTCTTTTTTTCTATTGCTCTTTTTATACATTTTTTTTCTCTTTTCTTTTTCAGGGATATTTTCTCGCAAAACAAATATCCACATTTTGTCCACTTTTCCGTAGAGTGGTTGGCGTGAAAAAACGCCCGGAATTGTCGGTGGAGGTTTTGACAGATCGCGCATGGTGCTCTGTTGTGTTTAGTGAGCGAACAGCTGGTGGTAAAGAGAACGTACGGTACGGTGTGCGCGGGTGTCTGAGAGCGTGAACAAAGAAATCGCCATACGCAGCGGGCGCAGAACAGAGAGGGCCTGAACCACGCTCCATTGCTCCATGCAGGGCGGAGCGAGAACGAAACGGAAGAGAATCGAAGGAACCAACACACATGCAAGCAGGGCTAGCAGCAGCACCAGCAGCAGCATCGCAGGCAGATCACAGTAACCAGCCGTTAGAAGCACAGTCTCTCCGCTGGTGATCCCGACGTTCATTGCTGCCGCCGCCGCCGCTGATTCGGGGCAGCCTTTGTAGCCGTAGCCTGGGGTGTGTGTGTTATTAAAATTGCAACGTTCCATAGATCAGCCACACTAGCCGACTGGGAACGGACAGGACAACCCTTCCCCTGCATTCAAAAGTGATCCATACTTCCGCACACACACACACACACCCGCACCGTCGTAGGTAAAACTGCGAAGATAAGGAAGCGATTGAACGAACTTCCAGCACAAACTTGTCGATACAAGTTGCGAACGGAAACCTTCCCCTAAAGCCACCCTCCACGGGTCAGGAGCACAAGCAAACGAAGAAGAAGAAGAAGTGATCTCATCGCGAGAAGTGTTCGTACTCCGTGCTTATTCCATAGTGTTGTATGGTGGTGTCCCTTTGTTGGAATAGCATTAGTTTCTGTGTTAGCGTTAGCTCTGTGGTGGTGTGGTGGTGTACCCCTGTTTTTCTAGTTTCTGTGACTAAAGCGTAGCGCTAGTGGGGAGCAGGCATTTTAAATCGCGCCCGGAAAGAGTACGCAGCACCTGCAGAAATAGCTGGACATTGACACGACGCAGAAATCGGGAGGAAAGGAGGGCACACACGCGGGCAGCCGATAACAACACTCCACACACGCCCCACACACGAAACGTGTTCTAGCGTGTTCAACGTGTCCCCAGGAGTGACGAATTGCTTTGCCCTACCACGGTTTTGGGAGGACCGTAGTTCGCAGAGTGGCGCGCAGTTTTTTGTTGCGGTTTTCCCCCCTCCCCCAGCGGCGGCTTGCGCCTTGCTGATCAACCCAGTCGTCGATCGTATTTCCGTCATCTGATAGCCGGATCGGCGGCGGATCAGCCACGGACCAGCAGCAACAGCACCATCGTCCGTATCTTTCTGCGTCATCATGCCCTGGTATGCGCCGTGGTCGGACGTGATCAAGAAGAAGATTTGCCGCTTTCTGCTCCAGCGCTATCTGGGCCGGTTTCTGGAGGAGAAGCTGACGCTCGATCAGCTGAACGTTGACTTTTACAATGGCACCGGAACCGTGCACAACGTCACACTGTACTGCCAGGTGAGAACAAATAAACCCCCCCCCCCCCCCTTAGGATGTCAATGTTGTTAAGATTGGGCGCATGGCCGTTATTTAATGACGATCGATGATATAATGATTGTACTTGTAGTAGTGTCAGAGCGTCCAAAAGAATAGAGCGATCTGTGTATGTCGTCTTATCTTGCCTGTGGAGTTTTAACTGTCTGGTCCGGACTGAATTGTTCAAAATAACACAGCAACAAACAGAACCAAACAAAATAACATCCCCCCTCTCGATATATGCCAACGGCGTCGCCATTGACCTACAAAGCAAAATGGTCTTGTTTTGATACGCGGAGCGATAAGAAGTTGCGAATTGATTAGATGAAAACGTGGAATAAGAACGCCTTCAACGTATTGAACCGAAATCCAATCAAATCATCATTAAAACACCATCTCGTGGAATGGCAATAGCAGTACCCAAGTACAGATACACCACAGTCTCGGGCTGGAGGCAACACAAACAAGCCCCCAAATGATGCACACTTGCCTGCTGCTACTAGGTCGGGGTGCTGGTTGGGCCATTTCGCAATTGCGTTGTGTTGTTTTGCGTCTACTTGTTTTCTTTGTTTCATTTGCGTAAACATACGCGCAGAGTGTTCCGTGTGGTGACGACACGCGTGTGACGACTGTCAGATTGTTTGCCGTGTCCGTTGTTTTTCGTATTCTTTATCATTAGGTCCATTTGGATTAATGATAATGAATAAAACTGTAGTGCAGGTGATGGATGAAGTAGTGCGCAGCTGTGAATTATGGGCTGTTTGATACCGAAGCCAGGAGTATAGCAACAAGTAATGTAAGTGAACTATTGCTTCCCACTTTTTCGTATATCAAACAAACTATGCAACGAGCTCTCTGGGAATGGCAATAAAATGGACTGCCGATATCAGCCCGATCCCGTGCCATGTTTATCAGGCACTGTCTGGGAATAAAACACACCACATCGCACCCTTTTGCCTGTCGTCTGTTGGCGAATCTGCGTCGTAGTGAGTCGTTTGCTACATTGTATAGCTTTCTAACATTTCTATGTAAAATTGGAATGAAATACGTCTTTGATTAGTCGTCACTGTATGTCGTCGGCAAGAGGCTGGCAGGCAGGCGTGTAGGAGTAGGAGAAGCGTATTATAATTTTAGAGCTGTTCGCTCCACAAGTTGTGTGTGCGGCCGAGTGGTGGAGATCATCGGTCAACTCGATTCCGAATTCGCAAGGGCTTGCAACCCGGCCGCCGGTCGGTGGCAGGGAACAGCTATAAATAGTGCCCGAGGGGTGCGGTGGGAACTTGTGTCCGCGCTACCCCCACCACCACCTAGACAGAGACGCGGCGACATATTTCGTCACGCGGCCGGTGAGTGCACCTTACCTTTGAGGAAGATGTATTTTTCTGGTGTATGTGTGTTTGTATAAGTACCGTTTTCGCCCCGGCTCGCTCACAACAGCACAATCGGTGCAAGCTGAACAAGCCCCAATGCACACTCCCCAGCTGCTGCTGCTGCATCAAGTGAAGTTTTGTTTTGATTTGGCCGAAAGATGTCTGCCAGTTGTTTATGGTCACGGCAACAAATCCCTGCCCGCATTCTCCGGGGGACCGGGGCGGGTTGTGTTTGAGTGTAGCTGCGGTTGTTGCAACTGATGAGACGTCGTTAAGGTGTGTGTTGCCCTGGTGGTAGTGGTGGTGGTGGGTTGTGTCGGGGAGGAGAATGTGTTTCCGACGAGTGTCAATTGCGCGTTACCCGGCTGGCTGCGCGCCCCTCTGATGGCGCCGTGACATTCTTGTGCAGCGCAGCGAATGCAAGAGGCTGCAGCGGATTCAAGAGGCGCAAAGTCATTCCGTAAAAGACTTCCCGGTGGCAAATTATGAATGTGCGAAAAATTGGCAACATATGAGGAAGGGGAATCGATTGACTTCACACAAAGCAGTTCGAGTAGTTCACTAAACAAATTCAGTGTATTTTTTTACAAGATTTATTGCTATTGCTGTTGCGTTCTTCTATTTGGCGTGACGTCATCCTACGCGGACATGCCCGTCCTATACAATACAGGCTTTCGAGACTTAATTCATTACCACACACAGCCGGGATAGTCAAATCGTTGCCATTGGGAGAGGATTCATTCTAGGTTTGAACTCATGACGGGCAGGTTATTGAGTCGTACGAGTTGACGATTACACCACGGGGTCGCCCCTGCTGCTGCGTTGGATGATAGTAATATGTGTTGCTTTGAGTGGTAAGAACTGTCCCAACCTACGCACCGATACGTATGTGCCCCCCCCACATCAGGGGGGGCGATCAGACACTTTAAGATGAAACGCTTCAATGATTAGACCCCTTCCTTCTTCTGCCTCCGTTCTATGAAGTGGTATACGCAGCTGGTGGGATTGCTTTGTTGCTGATGCTTCTTTTTTATTTCAAAGATAAGCTTTTGTTGCTGTTGCGTTGTTACGCTCGACCGTTTATCATGCATCAAAGGTTTGTTTTTTCCTGCAACAATTTCCGTATTTTGCGATACTCGTTTGTTACCAGTGGTAGAAGGGTGGTTTTTGCATAGTTTTCCTTCGAAAGAGAGATTCCGCTGAGCAGTGTTGGTTTTGTTTTGTTGCCTTGAGAGAAGGGCACAAGAATCAGCAAATGGTTTGTGTTTTGTTTTGTTTGTTTGTATTGCACCTCCTCAAGTATTGGAATTATTGGTGCGCTTTTGTGTGTTTCTCTCTTGCCCAATGATATATAATGATGGCTGTTGGTATGTGGAAGGAAGTTGTTATGTTAAGATCCCCAGTACCAGTGTCCCTTTTAATGTATATCGATATCGAGGTTTGTTGTTAAAGTTACAGTTTATTAATCGCACACATTATTCAGTAGCACTTCCCTTAGACCCTAAAATATACGAAAATCCCATGTTCGCGTGTATTTAGTTTGCACGGGGTTGGTTGTGTGAGTCATATGGTAGTGGTGCAAATGTTTGTCCAACAGCTCCTAAGCAAAGTCTGCTCGTTTCCACATGTCGTCGTCAATTCGCGGCTGCTTTTCTGTTCTGTTTGTATGTTGTGCTGTTTCGCCGCTCCAAGAAGCAACCGCAAGAAGAACTCTACACACAACGCGATCAAACGCTAACTGTGCTCGGCCCATTAAACCCCCGGGGAGGGGAAATATAGGGATGATGGTTGTGGAACGTTGGCTGATTGAAACCGGTTCAAAGATCTTCTCCCTCTTAACCGCTGCCAACCGAAGGAGTGGTGTTGATGAATATGATTTGGGGTTGTTGTTTTTTTTGTCCATGCTTGGTGTGTCGTGGCTCCTGTCCGCTTTAAACCCCATCATGAAAGTTGATGCTGATCTCACCCTCAAAATTATTGCTTTGGGTTTCAGCTTTGGTTTTATCGCTAAGCGCTATCGAACACCGGGTTGTTGATTGTTGTTTTATTGAATGTTTGTCTCGTCACGCAGCTGCTGACCGATTGCCCCAACACTAAGTGAGCAATAAAGCACTCGACAGTTTAATTGAACATTGGTGTGCACATAATAAAACTAACAAATGCTTTTAAACTTTCTATTTCGCACGAGGAGGAATGAATTTATCATAAAATTGTACACTACTCACCTTATTCGCGGAGGGTAGTTTAGTTTCGTGTTTTTTCATTGGTTTAGCTTTGTGAGCATCGTGTAAATCAAATCATCCCTCGTTCGTAGAAAGAGAAAGATGTATCCAATCGCAAACCTCATTCTGCATCATATATTCTGTGTATATTTTCCCTGCAAATTCCAATTCGCCCTGCTGTTGCTCGTAAAACGTCAATATCTCGAATCCAAAACACCGATATCGTTTCCTAACCATGCTGCCACTTCCTTTGCCTCGACCCAGACGCGTGCCAGTCGTGTCAAGATTGCGGGCAGGGTCATGTGAGTTCAGGTGTTTCCGGCTCGTCTTCCTAAATAACACCCCTCGTCGTGTTTGCGTCGTGTACAGTCCGCGCTTTTTTGCCCACAGTTCCGGTGCGGAAAATGAGACAGTATCAACCCTCCCCCCCTACCTTCCCAAGAAACTAGACTGCTAACGGGGATGGTGCATGGGCTGGTGGCTGAACTATTGGCTCTCCAACACACAGTCCCGCGTTCGTTTAGTCTCGTTTGAACTTGTTCCTTCTGTCCAACTTCTCTTTGTTCGTTTACCCATTCATCCAGACGATTCCTTCGAGCTGCGTTTGTGTCCCTTCTCTGCTGTCCCGTTTCCCCGATGTTGATGGGTTGATGGGTAGATTTTAGCAAACGTTTGCTTTACATCCTTTTCTCGCTATCTGCTGGGTCGCGGGTGTGCTTTCCTCGGTTCCCCACTCGGTTCGATTGATAATCGCAGACCATCCTGCCCGCGACCATACGTTCGGTCATTGCCGTCGTCTGCGCGGTGCATGACACCGTCAATCTATGGCCGGAAAGGTTAATCCACGGTGTTGGTAGTGATTCCTCAACTCCTCACCGTTGACCGTCAAAATCTACACACCACGCGTTATGCATCGATACCTTTTCTTTATCACAATCCGTGCCGTTCGTCTCGAGGAGTCTTTGTTTGGATAGTTCTCGCTTGAAAGGACGGACAGTGGCGGCGTATTCTTCACGCTGGTTTTGTGATTTGGTGTAAAGTAAAGTAAATCCCGAAAAAAACCATATCCATTGAAGGTGTTTGATTGGATAGCAAATAAAATTCTTAAAAAGACAGCCTTCATTTATACGATATGTAATATTAAAGTTTTGCAAATTTCCCTCCACATTGCCCTTTTTATCTCGGTTGTGCATCATAAAATAAAGTGCAATTTGCCGAGTCTTTCACTGAGGATGACTCATGAGAGGGCCAGAAACAAAACAAAGTTCAGTGTTTGCCATTATTTCTTCCTCCCGTCTTCTGTCTGATGCTATTATGGTCGGAGGGCTCTCTTTGTTTTTTTTTCCCTCCGAGACCCGGCTTACCCCGGCGAAGGCGTTCGTTCGCCCCCGTTTGTGTGTGAAGGAATAGGTAATGCAGGAAGAGAGCATTCACACAGCATAGATGAAGCGCACCGTTTACACAGTGAGTGCATGTGTTTTTTGTTGTTTTGCAAAAAAAAGAAGAAATAATTATCCTGTGTATGGGTATGTGTTTGTTCGTTTATTTCTGCACAAAGGAAGTTGGGTAACGTTTCCCTTCTTCCAAAAAGTTGTCAGCAAGAGACGCACCGAGGTCATTAATAAATGCGTCTGGATGTTGTTGAAGCGATGCCGGATGCATTTAATTTCCATTTTTGCTCATACAATTACAAGGTGTTGTTTTACTGGGTAGTTCGTGCTGGTACAGGAATGCTTATTGATCTGAGGTACTCTTCAGATGTATAAATTGGGTAAAATCGCTCCATTATTTTATGCATTTGTATTGTTTTGCAAATTGTAGCTCTTTTATTCTTCAAGGTTTATAAATTATTTATTATTTGGCTGTAGCTTAATTTAATAAATCAAATTTAATAAGCAGTGTACACAAGCCACCGTAATCAAGTGCAGTAAACTTGTCCATACGCGTTGCTTTCTTGTTCATCGATTGCTTCCCAATCAAACTGATGTGCTGCGAATGGTTGGTCCCTGTCTGGGGGTCAAATTCATTACCAGTTTGATGGGAGACAGGGTGGAAAACACCATTCATGAGTCGTGATAAATCAATCCATTTCCGAGCGAATTTGACAAAGCAAATTACTTCTGCTGACAGAATGGTTTAATTAATATCGCTCTTTTTGTGTACCACCATCTTAACACATTCCTCGTTTCGAGGGGATGGATGTACTTGGAATACTTTCTATTGCTCTCCTGGAACTCCTCGCGGTTACCCACACGACCGGTGGACCATCCATCCCTATCAAAACGCCTGCAAGTGCAACAGACCACTCCGTGCCACACTCCGCCGGACAGTGTTTACTAACAAAGCCTCTCGAAAGCCCGACCGTCTGGCAGTGATACGGAGTTGAAAAGCCATCCAACATCCTACCCTACTACCCTACTTCGCTGGATGTGATACTGAACAACACAGCCCGGCCACACATGTGTCGGAGTAGTGTCGGAGCCGTCAACAATTTGCCCCGCGAGACCCAATAGACCCAAGCATCATAGTCGTTATCTGTCACGGTTACTACTCTTACTGTCTGCTTGCTCTGGGAAATGCTCTGGACTCCCTTTTTTCGTTTCTATTTCACTGATTTGATGCTGATTTGTCGTATGCGCGTGTCACGGGCAATCGGTTAGAGCCAGGGATGTTTTATGCCACGTCAGTCGGGAGGGGTGATGGGACAAAGGGGCAAATTGTGGTACTGGTAGCAGCCGTTCGTTCGGGCGATTGTGGTCGATGCGCTTTATTTAGTTTGATTTGCAGGGGGTTAGGGGGTAAAAAAGCGCCATAAAAATTAAGTCAGCGTTAGGTGTGATTGCTGTTCGTGGAGTAATATTATCATTATTTAAAATTAATATTTGAACTGAAAGATAGTTGAACAAATGAGATAAAACTTCAATGCTTTAAAGGTTGTTTTCCCCTATTCCACGTGATTCCACAGATATTTTTGAAATGCCGGTTTACTCCTACATTTCAATGATTACATTCCAGCACAGAGTCTTTTTGCTGCTAGATTAATTTTACAGTAGAAATGTATTACATTTCTTCTCCTCTCCATAGCGCTTCGTGAACATTATGGACAAGCCCTTGGATGCGCTTAACGTTCGTTCGCCATCGTTGCGTCTCCCAGCTGTGCTGACTGAACGGTGCCAACTGTGGTGCTGGCATTCACCATTTGACGCCAGTCACACTACACACTGGAAAGAAGTTTCTTCCACTTCCGTTTGGCCAACGCTGGCAAAGGAAAAGTGCAATGAGTAGCTTAGAGGGGTAGGAAGCTGTGCTGTGTGTGTGTGTGAGCGCGCGAGGTTATCCGAACAAAGGAAACTAATCATACACCTCATGTTATCGAGGCTTTCACTTCCCGATCTCCCTTTCGCTGCGCGCTGTTGTGTTGTGGATATCGAGACCGACACCCGGGACCACAAATGCTTGTCACAGCGAAGGGGGCACACTTGCAGTGGAGATACAAACTCCCGCATATCATGCTTTGCATGAACAATTGCGATTATTGAAGGGTTTTAAGCAGTTGGAGACGATTCAAGTTGTCTTGGCGTTTGTTTTACTGGCATATCCCTCACAGCTATGTTCTGTGTGGAAGCGTTTGATCGTATGTGTGGGGAAAGTCATAAATCACGCTATATAAACCGTTATTGTTTACTACCGACCGTTAGTGGTCGATTGCGCAGCCACCTTAAGTAGAGTCGACGCAGCTAAAAGGTCATAACAAATTGCAGCAAAATAATCGTAACACTTCCACTATTGCCGTTTCGATTAGTTCTAGCTTTTAGTCAGCTTGTCGTTTTCAACCTTGTGAGAGTTTGGGAAGTCTATGTCGCACTTATTATTCAGAAAGAACGGCTTCGGCCGTATTGCTTAAGTATGTCGCACTTGACACGTTTGGATTTATGTTAGTGCAACAAAACTACTCAAAATATGCTTCACGTCTTCTTGCAGCAGTTTGTTTCACCACAAGGTCAAGGATCCCATCGTAAACAAGAAGTAATCGTAGATGAGTTACCATACCTCCGATTGATAACCATGTTTGGAGGTGCCTTAAAGGCTTCCTGATGTAGCTCAGACATGCAAAACCCAGCGCCACCAAGTTGAAGGTTGCGCCGCGTGTGTGATCGCGATCGCGCGCTTGTAGTGTTCCACCGATATACACACACATACACTCTCACACAGAGACTGACCCCCACGGTACAGTGCCACACACAACCGTACATCGTACACACGCGAGAGGGAGGTAAGCGCGTGCGCTTCATTAACAGCTGATTGCAGCAAACAGCCGTTAACAACGGTCGCTCGATGAGAGCGGACGACTCCTCGCTTTGCCATGGTCCGGGTCGGCGACGTCTTGCCCGACACTGTTGCGGATCGGATGACGGCCGTAAGGCGGGCGCGGTGCGTGTGCGTCGAACAGTCTTTTGGCCTACAGCAGCTCCTTGAACCTGGGAAACTGGCATGTTTTTGCTTGCCACTGTGTGTGTGTGTGTTTACATCCATGTACACGGCTTGACAGTAGCAGTGAGTTTGTGAGCAGTGTGTTGGCACTGGTAGGGGTGTAAACCAGCGCCAATGTGAGTGTGTAACCATCTGGGGGGTGGTAGTAACCGACAGCAGGCTGGTCCGGTTCTTTGCGGCCAGTCCAAAAATGGAACGAAAACCTTGTAAGAGCGCGGCGCAACCGTGGAAAAGTCGTCGGTTCTGTCGACTGCGACGCAAATTCACTTCACTTCTCGCATCCGCACGCTGGTGCGCGAAATGCTCTGGGCAAGTGGACACAAAAAGGCACGGGGTGTTAGTGTTAGCGCCCGCTTGAAAAGGTTGATGATATTATTTGCGTTCAAATTTCCGTCCCGATAGCTCGCACTTACACACGCATTGACACTAATGCGATGCGTACCCCTTTTGATTGCGACTCCCTTTGGCGTCGGTAAATGCGTTCTGCGCAAAACCATGTTTTTTTTTGTTGTAAATACAAGTTGGGATGGAGTTGTGAATGGATGACGTGTCTCTCTCTCCTGCAGCAACACGCTTAAGCAGCAGAAAAATGGAAATTTGCTCGTATCAACACACGGAATTTGCGTGTCGACATTTTCCTGCCCCACCGACATTAACCTTGGGAGCGGAAATTGGTGCCCCCGTCTGTCGCGTTCTACGTACGTACCCGCACGCAACTCCATTTTCCATGACCATGACTAACCCAAACCTCTCAACCCTCGGAACGGGTGCGGTGGGTTGGGTGAGAGTGGGACCATTTAAAGATACAGCCAAACAGCACTTGCGTTTTATATCCTTCCGAAATGTTTGCTTTTATTCTGTTAGGGGTTTTTGTTTCTTCTATCGTTCTCCAGCCGCTAACTTCTTTCATCATTCGCAATACATTTGTTACAGCTTCTTCTTCTTTATCTTCCTGAAAAGAGAAGCAGCAAACTCTACGATGGTTTTCCGGATGTTTTGGTGTGTGTCGTAGGCAAGCAAAGGAAGAAAAAAACGCCCGAAAAATTGGCACATCGAACCAACTGACCTTGCCCAATCGATGTGCCATTGGGGAAGCGACGCTAGTAGAAAGCGTCGTCTCGCACGTTCCCTCGGAGACATATGATTTTGTTCAATGGAATGGAAAAGAAAAGCATTTTTCTGCTGTACAACGATGTGTTTCGAGCTTTTCACAAAAAAAAACATACGAATGTACGGTGTGCTTCTTATCACAGTGTCGAGTGCTTTGTAAAAACTGTTTGAACAAACATCGCCTTTACACACTTTGCAAAGCAAATCACGTACCAGTTTTGACATGAGCCGATTAGAAAGACTTAAAATTTCGATTCTTAAAGTGGTTTGTCCAATCGATTCGCTTGCTTGTTATTATTCCACACCTTGCTTGCCTTGCAGCAGGCGCATTGATTTGCTAAAGAATCTCATTACAATGCTAACGACACAACGATGGCCCGGTTTAACCCTGCCACCTAATAAACTGAATTCGGTTCCACATTGAGGACCGATGCACATCCATTTGGCAAACGTTTGGTTTGTTAGTGTCCCCCCCTGAACTAGAAAACACACCGACCATCATCCATCTATCGATAGAATTTAAATTAATAATGCCAAAAAGTACAAAGCGGCGTGCAAGAGATCGAGGGATTCCGGTTGGCCACGGACGGCCCGGGTCGCGGAGGAGGAAACGTCACTGTAATTGTTATGCAAACGCGTAGAATTGTCTCTCTGCAGTAACGGTTGTGATTAATATGCCACGAGCTTTGGTTCGCTCACGTGTAAGGGGTGCGTTGGGGACGAATGGGTTGGGTTGGTGGGATTGAGCAGGGTGTTGGCACGGCATGTTCTTGGGAGGGTTGCTTTATGACAATTCCGAGTGGGGTTAGTTGATTGTTCCCTCCCGGTAATGTGTTTTTTTTAAATCAGTATGTTCGGTGTGTCGTGGTGGTTTTGTTTTACCATTTACTGTAATGTGTGTTTGTTTACTACAAAAATGCAACGAAATAAAAAAAAACTTCTGGCATTATAATTGTACAATGATACTTATTACTTTGTGTAAAATATACATTTCAAGTGCTACACATTTCCCCGTTCGATGACTCCATAGGAAGCGTTACATGACTGTAGACCTTCACTCGCAAGGCAATTACCAACTTTGTATGCTCAAGTACCGATTGCCCAATTGACACAAAAAAAAAGCGTGATCTAAGGGCGTGTTAAATAAAAAGACACACACACACGCACACTGTTGTATGTGTTGCGTTTCCTCAGCCACCGTCCTGTACCACAAACGATATACCCGCCCGTCCTGTTGGATGTTCAACATTGTTAGTGAAGATGAAGGCAACGATCGCAGCGTCTTCGTTGCTTCCTTCTGCCTTGGCTGACACGTTTTCCTGTAGGAAAGGCGGAAAGGCTGTAGGACCGTTCGCTCGTTCGCTCAGATGTAAAAGTCTAGTTACAGTATAATCGGCAGCTAGAGTGTTGACACGAACACACCTTACAGGGTTTTCCAAGTCATTTTCGAATGTAAATATTGTTTTTCATTGTGTGCAAAATCTTATTCCACATCACCATGATATTTCATTTCCATCATACAGAGTTTTCCAAGTCAATTTCCAATGTTTACCACATTTTTCATTGCTTGCGGGATGTTTTTTGACAGCTGTCAAATGTTGTAATTGCATTACAATAATTTGTCAGTTCTTCCACATGATTTTCAACGCGTTTCAAGCTGGCTTGAGTTTGACAGTTCTTTGTAGGGTGTTGAAAATCATGCGTAAGAAATGAAATTTTAATTTGATGAAAATACACAATTTGACAGCTGTTGAAAAACATCTTGGAGGCGGTGAGTAATGATGTGCACATTTGAAAATGATTTGGAAAGCCCTGTAATAATTTTCATTTTTTCTTCAGTATGATTTTCAACACTTCAACGGTTGTTGCCATCGTTTTTCACTGGAGTTTGAATGGTTTGATCTCATCACCCTTTGTAGTGTTGAAAATCATGCTGAAGAAATTAAAAATTACTAT
This sequence comes from Anopheles coluzzii, assembly GCF_943734685.1. Taxonomy (NCBI): domain Eukaryota; kingdom Metazoa; phylum Arthropoda; class Insecta; order Diptera; family Culicidae; genus Anopheles; species Anopheles coluzzii. The sequence continues at coordinate 48,620,673 of NC_064670.1, forward strand.
GATGAAAATGAAATATCAGAGTGATGTGTAATAACTTTTCTTGCACGCGGTGAAAAACAATGTTTACACTGGAAAATATCTTGGAAAACCCTGTATTCTCACCTAGGGAGAGAAGGTTTACCACACTGAAGAGATACGCGCCATGTCCGATGATGATGTTAGTATTATGGTCTAGTCCTCCACGTTCAAAAATCTGTATCAAAACATATATACAACATAAATTACACTGCAAAACAAAGAGAAAGCGAAAGATTGTTATGAAAACTCAATGAAAAAATAAAACCCTAGCGCAATAATGATTGGCGTGTCCCACATTTCATGTCACGCTAGCACTATTCCTGCGTTGCTAACATTACACATCTGTATAGATCAAACTCGTTGAACCGACCGACGGCCGACGACCCACACACAAAAGATTCATCTGTGTGGCGATCTCGCGCGCGTACTACGATGTTTGCACGCACGCACCACGTGGCAGCAGTCTATAGCGACCGAGCAAAACGTGTTCTCCAAACAAAACGCAAGCGATTAGCCGAGGCGTCTCTGGCCGAGTTGCTCAAATCGTGGCGAAGGGAGCACACACTGCTTCCTGCCTTGCTCCACGTGCTATGGAAGTGCTCTTCCATCGCGCGGTACTGTGTGGCGCTGGTCACAACGCTACAGAACGCAAGCGAGAATCACTACTTTTGGATTCACATTCAACACACCTTCTATCGGTTTAAAGACCGTCGTCACTTCCCCCACGCTACCGTCCCGGGTATTCATCGCTTGAAAACTCTTTGCTGACCCTGAGCTCTCCACGGGGACGGAACGCGGAACACATTTGTTTCCATTTCAAACATGTGTGTGTGTGTGTGTGTGGATGGCCAGCGTATTCATTTTTGTTTCTAGAAACGCGCCACAGCACCAAAAGCATCAGCACTATGTGGGTGCAAATTGTTGCTTTTCTGCTGTTGTTATCGTTAGCGAAGATGAAGCTGTAACCTTCAAACACTGTTCGTTGTTGGCATTTGGGTTGGGCGGTTGACGGTGGACTTTGGAGTCCCCGAACGGCTTAGCGTTTGTTGACCCGAAAACGTTGTTTGTCCTTGTGCGCAAGATTGGGGCAGTTGGGCATTTAATCAGCATCGACAGTGACGCCAATTCACTACGATATCTTGTTCATTTATAACACGTGCACTCATCGCTTCAATTGTTGCTCATCTTTTCAATTGTTCCTACTTTTATTTCAGGCCTTAAATGAACTCTGCGAAGGGCAAGGATGGGGCATCGAGGTTACCGGGGGCCATATTGGCTCGGTGACGGTGAACGTTCCGTACGAATCGCTCCTCGCCAAGGACAGCTCGATCGAGGTGTCCAACCTAATGATAAGCCTGCGACCGAAGGCCCGCCCAACCGATGGCACCTCGATGCTGGAATCGATGTGGTCCTCAATGTCCAGCTCGATGCAGCTGGCACAGGAGTATCTGGAACGGGAAAGTACCGGCGGAAGCATAGCAGACGGCTACTCGACCCACAGTGGTCGAGGAGGAGGAGGAGGAGGAGGAGTCAGTGGCAGCGGTGCATCTGGACAACAATTACCCCCGAGTGCCATGGAAGGGTTGGAAAACTTTGCACAAATCATTGACAACGGTAAGCTATTCATTGTCACGGTAATTAGGAATGCAAATGTTTAAAGAGGTCAATGCTATGTGTAACCGCTTGCGGGATGCAAAGTTGATCACAAACATCTTCGTTCAGAGGCCCTAATTTTGGTGTAATTTTGTTCCAAAGGTTCAATGCAAAGCCAACGCTACCTTGATCGTACTCCCCACATTGAGGAAGTACACAGCACACAACGCAAGCCACTTAGCGCACATGTTCAGTTTGACCTATTTTAGCGGTGCGCAACGGGCAAAGTCGGCGATGATTAGATTGGACGAGGGGCTACCTTTTACTTTGTTGCGCTAGCTGTATTCTTTACATACTTGCTCAAGAAGAGAGGTGTGAGTGCGGTGCGCGATAAGTTGAAAGTTCTTAGGGAACTGGGCCTGGGGCGTTGTTGTTGACGCTGTTTTTATGTACGTTATCTCAGATGTGGCTGTGTGCGTTGGTGTCTACAATGTGGCGAAGCACGCGTAGACCGAGTGAGAACTAGGCTGGCTTTCTTTGGCCATCCCTTACGCTTACCCGGTCTCAGATATATAGATGTACTTAAGATATCTCACCTTATGTATTGACTGCGTTGAACTTTAAACGTTATCCATCATCAATAGATTACTCAAATTAATACATCTCAACATCTCGTTTACAGTGCTAAATAGGATTAAGGCAAAACTGTTTGACACCGAAGTAAGAATAGAGTATCTGTCACCCGAGGGTGACCGAGGGGTAGCTGTGATAGTGAAAATCAAAAGGTAAGCTGTACAACTTCCCCCCCCAAACAGTGTCTGTTGTTATTAATGAGTGTTTTTTTCTGTTTGCAGTATCGATTACCAGAATGAAGCTGGTAATGATCCGCCGGACCGTGCCCCCAAAACATCGGCATCGTCGTCGTCGTCCGGTTCGGATGTGTCCGACCACACGGTCACAGGCGGCAGTGGGGGCGGCCGGCAGCAACAGCAAGAAAAATCGTTCCTAATTGCGACACACGCCACCCATCACATTACCATCGAAGGCATCACTTTCTACACCGAAGAGTTCCGGATAGACAATCCGCGCATGCGTCGTCGCCAGCAGCATTTCACGGGGGCGGCGGATCCGTCGGTACCGGAGTATGCTGCAAGCATGATCGACAGTGAACAGTTCCGTAGCACGATCTCACACATGTCGGAAGGTGGCAGCGGTTCGCCCCTCGGCGGTGGCATCGATGGGGATGGATACTTTAGCTATAGCAACACAACAAGCGTATGTGATAATAGTAGCCCTCCGATTGGCCGTGACGCGGGGGCCGGGTTTTATAGGCGTAGCAACAGCAGCGGCACGGATCGGGAAACGGACCCGAGCGAAGAGGAAGAGGGCCCCGAGAGCAGCGAGGACGAGCTGGGCGATTCGGGCCTGCGGATGTATCGCTCCGGCGAGATTATCGTCGGTAAGATCACCTCCAAGCAGGAGATCCGGCTAAAGATGAAGCAGGCGGACAATCTGCCCGGCCCGAACGTGGAGCTAGAATTGTCGGTGGGCTCGATTCAGCTGTTCCTGACACCGCGCCAGCTACACTCGCTGGTATTGGTTTGTGATAGTTTCTTGGGCGGGAACGAAGAGCCGCCACCTCTACAGTCGGCCGGGCCGAAAGCGTCCGGTGGCAAGCGACAGGAAGTGGCGTCCTCTGCAGCAGAGTTGGAGTATCAGCAAAATATGACGCGCATGGGCGGAGGAATCGGCATCAATCAGGGCTGGTCGCTTGCCGATCCGATGCAGACGATGATCGAGGAGCAGGCCGAGTTTTTGCAGCGGGACGCATACCGGGGCGACGACGGCGAGGAGTACTCGGAATCAATCGTTTCATCCACTAGCTCGATGACCAGCTCGTTCACGTCCAGCAGTACGGCGTCGAGGACGACGGCAACGTCGGCCGCCAGCCGGAGGCGCATGATCGATCCCGACGCAAACGCTGACATTTCCAAGTTCAATGTGCGCGTGGCCGCCCTTGCATTGGTTCTACTGCATGAAGATGTGCTGCTGGAAAGTAGCCAGCTAGATACGATGCAATCGCCCCTCTCCGAAACGAGCGTGCAGCAGTTGCAGACGAAGGCTGATCGGTTCTTCCGCTCCATCGGTAACCTGGGCCTCGGGCTCGGCACTAACGACATCAACAATGCCGGACTCGTGCTGGACAGTGGCTGTGACTGTAACCATCTGCGATTGCTTCTTGCACCGCTCATTCTGGAGGGCGATGAGCAGCGGAATCGCTGTGGATCGTTGCTGCGCTTTTCGATTTCAATTGCCCGAGCGGATCTGCGTGAGGTACTGCTGGAGGTTTCGGTGCCGCTGGTGGAGTTTTACCGTGAACTGCGCCCGAACAGCTCCTCGCTACCGAAGCGGCCCGAAATTAACATCAGCTTCGAGCAAAGTTGCAACGCGTTGCGTGGCACGAGCGGTAAACGGTTTTCGCCTCCCCGTACGAAAATTCACATCATGATGGCTCCGTTCCTGACGGAGTTCGACATTACCATCCTGGATCGATTGAGCGCGCTGCTCTATCAGTCACCGTTCTCGTCCTACTACCACAATGCGGGAGGCTCTTCCCCGGCTGTCCCATCGCCAAGCAGTCCGGGGACTGCCAGTGGTCGCGCTTCCAAGCTCGAGGCTAAAACCGATCTGCAGCTTGAGTCGCTGTCGGTCGACTTCCGGTTGCGGTTCCCCATACCGGACCTACGGCCGATCCACGATCCGCAACGGGTGCCCTGGTGGCGGCGCAACGTGCGGCCCGACTTTCTTCTGCTGAAGCTGGAAATGGTGCGCACGGGCATTGCTTTGAGTCCGCATCCTGTGTACGATATTTCGGCGAACGAAATTAAGCTGTTCTACTACGAGGCGGAACCGAAGGGCGCCGGCACTGGTTCTAGTGGTGGTGTAAATATAGGCAAAACTGTGATGCAAGAGAATGCCGCACCCGGGCAGGTCCCGGCGGTCGAGTACCCGCGAATAATAATCGAAATCCCTAGCGAGGCCGCATTGCAAAAAGCGCTGGAAGAGCCGGTGCAATGCGCCCCGGATAAGAGTCCCAAGTGTAGTTCGACTACGAAACCGCACGCATCGAAAGCAGCGGGCGGCACGGGACACTATCGCAGCTACGAAGAGAGTGACAGTGATCCAACGTCGGGCGAGAGTATCGGCGTCACTACCGGCCGGTGCAAGGAGGATACGCCGTTCAGCGCGAAGCGCGTGTGCCGGGAGAGCGATACTCCCCATTCGAAGACATCCACCTCGGGAGTTTCGGACACTCCGGAGACGCTCACGCTGCCCGGGGACACGGACGAAATGAACACGTTCTGTACGTGCGCGATGAAACGTTCGAAATTGCAGATTCGCCTGGATCTTCCCGTTGTTAGTCTGCAGTTGAAGTAGGTTTTCGATTTTGCGCTACATGATTTATAGCTATGCGGATGGTACTAACACACCGTTTGTTTGGGGTTTGCAGGTCGAAACATCTGTACGAAGTGATCTACAATCGCATCAGCACGGATCTGCTACTCTGGGAACCTAGTGCTCCATCGGCAACGGCTGCGGCGGAGGCACAGCTGAACGCACAGAGCACTGCTCGTGTTTCATTCCGCGAACCAGAGATCAATCTCACTGGCATGGGCATGATGGACTCGATCTACATGCCCTACACAATGTGCCAAAGTGGAATCCAACTAGGTAATCTATTGGGGAATTTAAATTCTAGCTACTGAAAGAAGAGATAAGCTTCACATCATAATATTTGTTTAAATACATTTTGCAGATTCCAGCTCGTCGGCCACAAATTCTGAATCGGAATCCGACTCCGATGGTATTTTCTACTCGGTGTATGATCGCACGCGCAGCTCCAACCTCGATGGCGGCGAAACTGGGCGCAAATCGTCCTCCCACTCACACCGCAGCTCCTCCCATGGCGGCAAGCTTGCACCGTCGGCCGGCGGTGGTGCCGATCGTAATGCCAACACCGTCGCATTCCGGCTAAACATTGGGCAGGGTGTGTTGACGATGTTTGCACCCGTACGCGACGCCCAGAAACACGTCATTCCCGGCCAGTTCGGGGAGTTTGTGATTCGATTGAGCTCGGGCTACGTGTTCTCTGTGAGCGGGTTCCATGGCAACGCCAATCTCGGCTACCTGTGCATCCAGGCCAAGTCGGCCGAATTCTATCACTGCGGGCTGATTCCGACACCGTCCAACAATCCGCCATTGCGCTTGATCAACAGTGTGCTGCCGTCGTATTTGCTGAGCACCCTGTACCCAACGCCGAAGAATCTAACCCTCCACGAGCAGCGTGGATGTGCGAACCGGGAAATGATTTCGCTCGCCATTCAGATCAAGTCCGTGCCCGATTTGGCGATCAAGCGCATTCGGATGGCGGCTGGCATACAGCTGACCACGCTGCGGCACCATTCCACGCTGCCGCAGCATGCCTGGCTAACGCAGCTGCTCGATATGCTCGACGTCGTGGACTATCCGGTGCAGGGCTACGTGCCGCTCGGTGTGGTCACCGAGATGCATCTGCACCTGTGGGACTGCGCGATCGACTATCGGCCACTGTACTTCCCGTACCGGGCCGTCATAACGGTTGGTTCGTTCATGATCAGCAGCAACATTACTACGACCAGCAGTGGACTAACGCTGAACTTTATCGCCGAGGACGTTACGCTCAGTCTAGCGCCGCAACAAACAGCTGCGGCGGCATCGTCCGGTGGAAAGGAATCGTCCGGCAGTAGCCATCAGGTGGCGCAAAACAGTAGCAAAATCACCGTCCTACCATCGAACGAGCTGGTGTGCGTGGTCGAGGTTGGGCTGTTCGAGATTTCACTCATGCTAAACGAACGAGTGACGGTAAAATTCCCCAAGTTTGATTTGCGCACTGCCATCAACGATGTGCACGTGCGCACGTGCGCAGACTCTGCCCGTGCGTTGGCCCAGCTGATTGGGTACCTGGCGGCGGAAGGAGATCTGCTGCTGCCGGACGGCGACATGGATGCGGAAGTTCCGGTGGGCGGTTCGATGGGTGGAAGCTCGGAAGCAGCTGCGCTCGGTGCCGGTGGATCGTTTGAAAAGCAGAAGGATATTGGCGGTCTGCAAGGGCTTCCGATGGGTGGCGAACCGGAGGGCGAGTTGCTGCCGGTACGTCCGCCCTCGAGCGCCTCCGTCGTCACGCCGAAGCAGCAACAGCACGTCAATACGCTGATGGCCGATGCGATGGAGGAAAGCTTGTACATTGAAAGCACGTCGAGTGGCGACGGAGCAGGGGACGATGCATTGCTCGGTGGCGGTCGTGGTGGCGGTGCAGGAGTAGAGATGTTCTTCTTCCCCGACGAACGGGAGCGGCTACTCAAGGAAGGGAAGGAATCGACCGTCTCGGACAGTAACAGCAACAAGCGACGCTTCGGTTCGGACGATGATTCGTTGAGCATCGATGATGGTTCGAGTATACCGTCGTCCTACCATGACGACGATCACTATCTGCGCCAGCATGACCGGCAGCAGCAGCAGCATTCGAATCCTTCCAGAGCGGATGTGGATGATGATAATGCAAGTGTGAATATGCGCGAGCTGATGAACTTCGAGCGATCGGTGCTTGGTCAGCCACCTATCAATTATGGCTTGGGAGACGATGATGATGACGATACGGGCGTGGAGGCGCTGCCGCAGGTGACGAAGGAGCTCGGCGACGTTAACAAACTCAATCAACAGCGCGCCGAGTCTGCCGGGGGCAGTGGCGTGTCTCATTTCCCCCAGCGCAAAATCAGCTCGGACACTGACGATGATTTTTGCATCATTGCCGACGAGGAGCGACCGCATCGGGACGATTCACACAACCAAGAGGTACCGGTGTCGGAAGACCCGATCCGCATCGTGGACAACCATTTCAGCATACCGAGCGGCAAGCCGGATCTGCTGAAAGCGCCCGAAGATTTCCCGAGTGCGGTCGAACGCTACACCATTTGCGAGATGACCGTCACCTGGCACATTTACGGTGGTCGAGATTTCCTCAACAAAGAGGACCGACGGCGCAAGGCGAAGCAACCGTCAGCGGCGGTGGGCGGAACTGGCAGGGCGGAAAAACAGACAACCATGGCCGCGGGCGGTGGTACCGTCCATCTGCCCACTGCCCTGCCGATGTCCGAGGCGTACAAATCGGGCGTCAGCTACTCGAAGGGTTCACCGTCGGTCAGCTTCGTCGGGCCAGCCAGTGCCGCTTTGGCGAAGCTAACCTGGAAAACGCGCGGTGGCCCCGACCGTAAGCACGACGTGACGATGGAAATCCATATCAGCAAGGTACAGTTTTCGCACGAAACGTACCCATCCAGCACGAAAGAAGCGTCCCGACAGGTGCTGCTGATCAACGAGCTGGAGATCGTGGACGGGCTGGCCGTGTCGAACATCAAGAAGTTCCTGTACCACCCGAAGCTGCCGAGCCGCCCAACGAGCAAGCAGAGCACGAACCACATGGTGGTCATAAAGGCGCTCCACATGCGCCCGAATCCGGCTCTGCCGGCGCAGGAATGCTGCCTGCGTGTGTCGGTACTGCCCATACGGCTGAACATCGACCAGGACTCGTTGCTGTTTTTGATCACCTTCTTCAACCAGCTCGGTGGCGGGGGCGACATCCACGATGCGACCGTACCCGCCGGCCCAGCAGCGGCGGTGGGACGTTCTTCGCAGCAAACCACGCCCGCCCACCAGCCGCCGGTGATGACGGTCGAATCCGTCCCCGATGCGGTCCAGGAGCTGCAGGCGAAGAAGATGGTGTCGGAGAACCTGATGCTGCTGATCGAGGAGGAAGAAAAGCACAAGGACACGCAGGAAAGCAGCGCGTACAGTGAGGCCGGCGATTCGGCACCGATTTACTTCCGCAATGTCATCTTCAGCCCGGACGTGCCGATCCGCATCGACTACCACGGCAAGCGGATGGAGCTGTCGCACGGCTCGCTGGCGGGGCTGCTGATGGGCCTCGGCCAGCTGCAATGTTCGGAGATACGGCTGAAGAAAATCTCCTACCGCCACGGTTTGCTGGGAGTGGACCGGTTGCTAAACTTCCTGCTGCAGGAGTGGCTGCAGGACATTAAGAAGCATCAGCTGCCGAAGATTATCGGTGGCTTTGGGCCGATGTACTCGTTGGTGCAGCTGTGTAAGTAGACCTCAAGCGAGAAGGCAGTCGTATCGCCGGAATGTGTCTATTATTTCTTTTTCCTTCGTTGCAGTTCAAGGTATTTGGGATTTGTTCTGGCTGCCGATCGAGCAGTATCAGAAGGATGGCCGAATCGTGCGAGGATTGCAACGCGGGGCACAAAGTTTCACGGCCCGCACCGCACTGGCAGCGTTGGAGATTACCACCCGCATCATACATTTACTGCAGGTAATGGGGGAAACGCACAAAAAAAAGCACGACGACCCGGAACCAGCACGCATTAATTTTGTTTTTCTATTTTCAGATAACGGCGGAAACGGCATACGACATGATTTCGCCCGGACCATCGATCCGTCGCGGTAGAGGCAACCGCAAGGGCAAGCGGAAGCGTCTGCACCCACCGCAGGATATTCGCGAAGGAATGTCCAACGCCATACAGATAGTACGAGAGGTAAGTACAGCAACTGCAAAAAAGCAACAGAACTAGAATAGGAACACTTTCATAACGCCATTTCCCGTTTCACATCTCAACAGGGTATTACGGAGACGGCACACAACCTGGTAGAGATCACCGCTCTCGAGCACGATCAGAAGGGTTACACCGGGGCCGTTGGGGCGGTGATGCGCCAAATACCGCCGATCGTGGTGCAACCGATCGTGTTGGCCACCCAAGCTACCAGCAACGTGCTCGGCGGTGTCAAGAACCAGCTCGTGCCGGATGCGCGTGCCGAAGCGCGCGAAAAGTATAAAGACGATGTAGAGTAATGCTGTGAATGCTGTGTGCATGTGGTTTAAACTGGAATGCTGGCAGAGTGACCGAAGTTCGCTATCGAAGCGAATCTATTTTTTTTTTGTATGTGTATGTGCGTGTGTTTTTTTCTATAGTCTAAACAAAGCAGAATGTGTTCCATAGAGAGTGAGCGCGATCCGACGATCGTCTATATTTTTATTTCGGTCCTTTAACTCTTAGTACGTGTGTCTTGTTCAACATGTCAACATTCTCTCTCTTTCTCTGTCTCTGATAAATAGGGTGGCAAGAGCCCTAAACTCTAAGCTAAGGTAGCTGTATAAATAAGAATCTTCCAGGATTCACAATATTTTTGTCACTTTTTCGTGTACTCGACGAAACGAAACTTAAACTAACCCCATAAGAACTAAGTGATGTTAAAACGAGGATAAGAAAGTCGGCAAAGTAAAAAAACAACTATTAAAGTGGAAACAAGAAGATCCATAAAGTTTAAGATGTAAACAGAAGCATGTCTTATCGATACACTGCTCTAAACCGAAGACTATCCGAAAAGTACAACCCACAGTTCGAGCCACCTGCCTATGCTCTATCTAGTATGGCGAATTACAGCAACAGTTCACTATCAGCTGATGTTCATAGCAGGAGTTGGCGTAAAGGAATCCACAGCCTTGGTAGCCGCAGCCACCACCGCCGCCAGGACCACCAAAGCCACCCGGTCCACCGAACCCCTGTCGACCGAAGCCACCGAACCCTCCGAAACCTCCGCCTCCGGGTCCACCGAACGGGGCCGCACCGTTGATGGAACCGCAGCAGCACGCATCGTGGTACACCTTCTCGTCGCAGTAGCTATACACCGACGCATCGCACAGTGGACAGCCCGGCAAGGATCGGGTGCGTGGTATCAGGAACGTCGTCCGGACTGCTTTATCCCGGGCACTGTTTTGCGTCTGCTTGCTGTCTTTCGTACCCATTTTTGCGGCGGCGGCGGCATCGTCATTTGCCTGCGATGGTTTGACGGGATCTTTCATCATCATGCTCATGCTCATCGAAGACGGTCCCGATGACGGTTCGTCGGCAACAACGGTCGGATCGGCCGCTACCAAAGGTCGCGGAAGAATCAACTGCTGTACGACGGGTGATTGTAGAATTTTTACTGAGTGCGGAAAAGGGAGAGAAAAAAAATAACGACAACCGGTTACAAATAAGGTAAGTGAGGTGTACATTTTGTTTGAGAGAGTTGACTGTATTTCTTCAATTTTTTAACAGTTTCAAAGTTCGTCACTAATCAGTACAACAACGAACACATCATCAGTTAGTAAAGGTAGGATTTATTGTTTATTTATTTATCGGTGGTGGCCGATAACAAATGGATGGTTCTAGCGACGAACGGTTGTGGTTCAATTCCACCTAATCTGGAGCGTACAGAAGTAGCACCAAAAACTTGATTATCCCCGGTTGCGTTACTTGCGATACTACCAAATCTATCTAAGTAGTAAAGCATGTAAATTTAAAAAAAACAATGCCTGCAGAGCACCTAAAAGTGTTGTCATTAGTGCTGGGTAGTTCGGAGCGAAGTCATGGATCAACACCGACTTCGGTGCGCAAAATATGACTCCGACTCCGGATCGTAACCGAATTTGACTGCAAATCAGTCCGGATCAGTCCGGGTCAATCCGGATCAGTCCGGATTAGTTCGGATCAATCTGGATGAGTCCGAATGAGCCTGGATCAGTTCGGATGAGTCCGGATGGGTCTGAATGATTCTGAACGAGTAGTTAGTTGAATTATTCTGAATGAAACTCCGGGCGAGTAGGTTGACGTTGTAATTGCTAATTCCCAAAATGACTATCCATTATCGTTTAGATAATTCTTGATGAGTTCATTGACTTTCAAGTAATGGATCGAATATGTACGATACAGTGTAAAAAAATGTCTTCCTTTTTTAAATATTTCTTTCTTGCATTAATATTTATCTTTTCCATAAGATTAAAACATCATTTTTCCTTGTACATCCCGCATGCTTCCCATAAATAGAGTTAAAATTAAAATAGCCTTAGGGGGCGTCCATAAATTACGTAACGCTCAAAGGGGGGGGAGGGGGTTCCCTGTAGCGTTACGGTTTGTTACATAGGGGAGAGGGGGGGTTCACATTTTGTTACGTAACGTAATACAATCCTATCACTGGTCACTGACAAATGATCGCCCACCTGGGTAAGTTTTGCACTTTTATTTCATTATATCTTTTGATAGGGAATACGAACTTGACATTTATAAAATACCAAAACAGAGGTTTGACAGAAAATTGCCATGAAAAAATCCACCGTGTAATACAAGTTTAAGAGCCGTGTGTCTCAGGTAAAGACTGTAGTTTTCAATCTTACCGTCAACAAAATTCAAACAGTTACATGTCATTCTACGCTAAACGCATCGACCTGTATATTATTGTTGGTAAACAACAGTCGTGCGGTGCTGTCAATCAGGATTAGTTGGATAATTCGTTAAAACAACTCTGCATACTTTATAAAAGCAATCAAATAAAAAAATATAAACCCATATTTTTTTGTATTTGTTGATGCAAAACCAAATTAAGGGGGGGGGGGGGGTGTTCGATCATGCGTTACGTAATTTTGGAAGGGGGGTCTCCTCCAACGTTACGTTTTGTTACGATAGGGGGGGAGGGGGTCGAAAAATCCCAATTTCAGCGTTACGTAATTTATGGACGGCCCCTTACTGTTTTTGCACCGCCAACCGAAACTACTTGCCCGGACTCGAGCAGACACTCATTGGGACGATTCTAGACCCATCCGGACAGATCCGGACTGATCCGGATTCGGAGTCGATGAGTCCGGAGTTTTTCCCGAGCGACTCCGATGGGTACCGGAGTCGGATCGACCCAACTCCGGAAAATGGCATTTACCCATCACTAGTTGTCATTAAGAGTGTGTGTGTTATATGATTCATGGATCCTGTTGTATAATAATGACATTTTCTTCTTCGTCAAAATTATAATAGCCCCACCTAACCCCCTTCGTAATGTATTGCATCTTTTAAATTATGTAGTATAAAAAAGATTCACTTAAATTATTTCTAGTACTTTAAGTAACACACATCTACAAGTTCTGTTGATTACCACCACGAATCAACCGTTTAGCAATGATAAAAGTCCAAAAACCTTGACCGAAACACCGACACAGTAACCTTGGGAAACCAAAAATAAATGTCCACACACAGGCAGAGTAGAAAGTACGGGAAGCAGATTGTCGTCACAAAGTCGCCACACACGCCAACAACGCGATCCAAAAATGTCCATACTACGCGGGCTCGTGCTATCTCTTCCGATACAAAACATCGACTTCTTGCTCTCCTTGTACTACAGTCCCGACGTGCCGGCGTGTGTGTGTCCGATACCTCCTAAAATCCCACGCATTAACGTTTCGCACCTTGGAGGCAGACTCTCCGTACACAACACCAACCAAAAAAGTGGACTAAGTGAGTTGTTTTCACCTTTCCTCATTATCAACCGGAAAAGGTCATTGCTTTACGATAGTTCCGGGTTAATATTTCTGTTATTGTTGTTTGTGTTCGTTCCTTCTTTTTGTAGAAAGTGTGTTGCTCTGCGCGGGTGATTTATTGGCCATGTAAAAGGTGGCGACTATCCTTTTCCAGTTTCTTCTTTGTTGGGCTTCGATGAACCAATCGATGTTTAATCTAGATGCTTCTTTTTTGCATCGCGCTAAATTAATTCGACTGCACATCCCCATCCCCCATCCACCAGCGTCGATTGGTGGCCGCGTTCAAGGTACAGCGAATGGTCGTTTGACAAGTCTCGTGATAGCAGCATTAGTGCAATTGGTTGTTGTAAAACTTTATGGCCCATTACGGACGGGCAAAAATAATATTGTTGTACGAGTTTCGTGGCACCCCTGAAGAATAAGATAAGATAAATTCCCTTGGTGGAAACACACAACGTTAGACGTTTAAAGGTAGTTATGTAACGCCATGGTGGTAGTAAGACCTTCCCAAAGTTGGGTTTTGTTTTTAAGTTGCACCTCTTGGCGCCATTTTGATCACCAATCTCTTCAGTTCAGAGAAAGTTGCGATCGTTACTATTAAGACATTGTTGCTAAGGCACTGGTCTAATCTTGTTGCGTGCAACATTGTTGCTGGCAAAATGTATGGATTTTGACAGCTAGCGCAACTTTGTTGCCGGCCAAAATCAAACCAATTTGATTTTTGTCTGGCAACATTTTGTATTTACCTTGGTCATGGTAAACGGGTGTATGAAATGACACAGCAGCTGTGTGTATTTTGTTAACATCCGCTAAATTTGGATTTTAAGCATTTATAATACATTTTTTGGTGTATATTTTATTTTTCAAAACTTTATTCAACAAGTGAATAATAAAAAATAAACTCTGAGCTGTTAATTGGTTAATTTTTGACGCTAAACAATGTCAAAGTGAAATGTTGCCAGCAACATTCATAGACCACCTCAGCGATATGTTTCCGAGCAACAATGTTGCGCGCAACAACATTAGACCGCTGGCTAAGACATGACCTTTGCGATAAACAAATTTGGTGGTGATAACTTCTTATTTTTTCTTGTTTGGTATATCAACTTTAGTCGGTGTTAACCCAGCCTAAGACCTCACTTATGAGTTTGCCTACCTTTATAACATATTGGTGTAGCCAGAATTTCATTTAGCAGATTATTTGAGTTGGTCCTAATATAAGGTTTGAACTTATGATTGGCATTATTTTTTGGGTCATACGACTCGAAGATTGTACGACGTTCGGGCAGACCCAGATAACGATATATCCGGAACGAAAAAATTATGATGCATTGGTAACTATTGCAACGTCCTTTACACTTGGTATAGCCTTACAAGATTTCCCACGATTAATTGGTTGATTCCCATCACTTTTTGGTGGGTTCGCATTTTTTTTTTTTGGTGCGTTTCCACGATTTTTGGTCGTTTCCCAGAATTTGTTAATCCAATTGTATTGATATCCAATCGGAAAATACCAATAAATTATGGGAACGAACCAAAAATATATGGGATACGACCAAAAAATCATGGGAACTGACCAATAAAGCGTGGGAAACCCTGTAAAGTACATAAAATCTATTCATGCGATACGATTAATGCATTACGGTAAAAGACGAAAGAAATCACAAGGACCAAAGTCACTGTAAATCATCAGCCAGACAGTTGGTTTGTGTTACTTAGCAATTTAAATATTCTTCCCAAGGAACAAAAACACCATGTCCAACAGACGAACTAAAGAGAGAGAAAGCATTTTGATTTTGTTCCCTTAAACCCGTTTAGTCTCATTGAACAGACTCAGTCCAGCACAGAAGTCAGCTCAGTGGTCTATTCTATAGAAGTGCCTGCTACTACTAGACTGAACAAGTTCGATGTCCATATACAGGCGTCCCCCGAGTTACGACCCCCTCGAGTTACGACGATTCGCAGATACGACGATTTTGATTTTGACAGTTAAAAGTTGTCATTGACAAGAAATGGATGTATTTTTTTGAATTTCTGGGCTAATAACCGTTATACACACATTTTTAAAGATTCCACAACTACTCTATCTTGAATATCTATATTGTGTACGTCTTTTAAAATATAATTATTACATTATCGAACATTATTTTAAATAAAATACACGATATCATAGATTCCAACTCTTCAACTTCGGTTATAAACTTTATATTCATAGATATTCGACATACGACTTTTTCGACTTACGCCTTGCTTTGGGACATTTTTTCGGTCCCAAATACAGTCGTATCTCGGGGGACACCTGTAGATCGCGTCCCATCTACATACTGGCTAGCACACATTGGCTAGATTCTGCTGCGTGGATCGAACAAATCAGATCAAACAAAAAGATGAGTTTTTCAACCTCACTAATAGATATTGTTTTGATGTAAGTAATAATGCAATTACAATAATCCAAAACATTGCATAGGTAATCCAAAACGAACTAATTAAATAGTGCGCCCCGCTGTAGTTGCAACGCCGTCTCGTATTTATGCGATTTTTTACGGTCTGACTGTTTCTGGATATAGCCATAAACCTGCTTAAAGCGGGCCACGCATGAGCCACCTTCGAATCGAATATCCACCGGCAGTATCAGGTAGTAAAAATAACCGGACTCAAAAAAGAGCTTTGTGTGATTTATGGCTATTTTTTCTTCGATTTCGGCTGCTTAAGCTCCATGATGTGCAGGTGAAAGTGTTCCACTTCCAATTCTACCGGCTTAAGGTTTTATATCCCACCCAACAAACTGCATATTCCCTCCTACTAGCTATCACTAAAGGGTGGGCTCGTCTTAGAAAATCCCCGTCCCCGAACACTGCCAACTGATTATTCACCCGGGACAGTTGCGGGACAGACACAGGTGTCTGTTTCGCCGTCGCCTTATCTTTGCCTTCTCCACTCGCCAGGGTATTACCGATATTATCGATGGTCGGTATCGTAGCCTCCACCGCGCGATGATGATGATCCTGAAGCATCAGCAGTACACAGGCGCCGCCTACTATCAGCTGCAGCGGCATCAACGACCATGCGGCGCGCCGTGCAACAACGGTGTGGTGTCTGCTTATCGATAGCACCATCCTTGCGCTACGTGTTGTATCCACTTTCGGGAGAATCTGGGCACTGGCTCTTGTGGGGACACCACAACCTGAACACACCGCACCCAACCGTCCCGAAACAGGGCGATGACGTTAGTGCGCGAAAGTACGGGGATTTATTTTCACCACCGTACGCCTCCTGGAAGCGGTTTTGGCGATTGGAACACTGTGCGTAAGGGGAGATATATGCACCACCGGTACACTACGTCAACCAACACACCGGAATCACACTATAATACCAAATTATTCGCGCCAGGGGCCCGGTGTTGTAGACCGATCGGGACCAGCAGCACGTTTCGACTGATCCACCCCAAAGAAGTGTGTCAACTGAGAAGATCGAACCTGCGGATGAAACGCACGCCGTATGTGGTTGCGTGTGAAAAACCCGTCCCCGTTCGGGTGCAACGCGCGTCAATCCGATCGCGATGTTCGGCCACGAATTTCACCCTCAATCACGATGTTCCTTGATGTCCTGCTCTTTCGCGTCTGCACTACGGGGTGTGCTTGGAGCTGTCTCGCTTTTGCCAACCCCAAGACTCCAAGACTCCAAGCTCCAATCCACACGGGTCAGTAACTTCCAGGCCTAATATTCTTGTTTTTTGTTGGTCTGCTTCAAGTCCGTGAATGTGTGTGTGTGTGTGTTTATTATAATTTTCTCCACGCCACGCTTTTCTCACACGCTCTGCGCACCCGTTCCCCTCCAACATCATTTCCGCGTGTCTTCCCTGATCAGCGCACCAGGGCTATCGCCATCACCATCGTCGGGTGGATCTTGAGCAGTAGCAGCAGGGCCAGATGATCGTTTTCGCACTCTTTTTTCGGGCCACTGCTTTTACGCTCGCTCTGTTCCCCAACCATCTCAGAAGGCCCTTACTTGGGGCACCAGCAAAGAACCGCTGCGTTTCTTGACCATATCACGAGGTGTCGGTGTGGACTGGCTCTTAGCGGTGGTTGGCTCTTTTGGTGGTTGGACCACTTTTCCCCCCCGCAATTTGCCTTTCCCATTTAATGATATTCCGCGACCATTAAGACGACGACTTCGACGACGACGCCACGACGATAATCCTTCCACTTCGCAAACCGCGGGAATTCATGTTCTAACCGAGCTGCTGCCACCGGTTGACGGGTATCTCGTGCGAAGATCAGGTTGTGCCGGATTAGCGGTACTTTCTTCTCGGTGGCTGGTTGAACGCTGTTGAAGCTCCGGTTCCGTTGGTTCGGCCTTTTGGTAGATAGATTCTGGTTCGTGACGGCGCGCCGCAATAGACCTTAACCTATCTGTCAGAATGATCGAATGATTGGCTAATTGGAAACATATCAGTAGAAAATGACTAAGGTTGAGCGCCTATTTTGTGGCGCAATCGATCGAGCAACGAGTGGTCCACGCCGCAGTGATGATTTGTAAAAGAATGGGTTTCTTGTTGTTTTTTCCTCCCTCCATCAAACTTTCCATCCTTACATACATTCTGTTCTGTTTTTGCTTCATTGATTGGGTTTCGCGCATCGCGCTTTTCGTTTATGTTCATCAAAGGCATCTCGATCGATCGTGTGTGTGTGTGCGTAGTAAAATTAATTTCCTCTTAAGTTGATGGACTTCTAATCTACCGAAAACACTGATGGTGGGAAGATTGCTTCTTTGTGGTGTATCTTCTTTTTGTCTGTTCTGTTGCCTTGTTCGCCGAACTCAAATTGCTGAAGGCGAAGCGAACTTGTGCTAAATGTGTTTAAACCATCTACGTGGCATGATCTAGGCGGTTGAAGATGAATGCTGCTAATTACTGCTCTTAACGATACTTTGTTGCTATTTGTGTTCGCCTCAAGTGTGGAATGATTATGCTCATTCATCGCTAAATACCAACAATGTATGGTACGGCTGCATCGAATGGTTTTAGTTTGTTTTTGTTTTTGAAAGATGATCTGATATTCTATTGATCGATAATCTACCCGACAACCAAGTGCACTAAAACAAGGTGGTAAATTATTATAGAGTGTTTGCTAATTTTAGTGGTGAATTTAAAAAAATCATCGTTATGAAACGAACGATGATTCATGAATGATGATTCTCCTATGATTACTGGAAATAATAAACCTTACTTTATTTGAACAAAAAAATTTAAATATTTTTACACATATTACAGTTCCACACAAAATGAAACAAATATTCAAATGTTGGACACAGTTTTATTAGCAAATCTCGCCCAATTTAAACAATTTGAATTTTGCAGTTTCTAGGTTTCTTGTGGAACTCCATGTTCCAATGTTTAAGTAGGTCATAACACAAGTTGGATTGGGTCAAATGAATAAAACAAAAAATAACTATACCATCCTTTCATGCTGTTTTTTAGTACTAATCATCATACTAACAGTAAAACAGTACAGTAAAATAATAAAAAGGTGTGTCAGTGGGTTTTTCAATCTCTGTTATAAAATAGATCACACAAATTGTTCCACAAATTCAATTCTCTGCCGATGGTAATGCTACAATCTTTATATCATATCTAAGCCTTTAGCCTAAAATAATTTTAGCCGAAGAAGTTTCCATTGTGTCATTTGAACTGGTGAATATTGATCCTTCAATTGATCGTATTGTTATTTTTATTATTCTTCCATAAATGGTGATGCTTCTGTTTCTCCACTATTTCATATAAGAAAAATGTCTTCAACATTTCCACGATCTCAGGAACAAGCAACCTGTTCGATTGGATTATTGATTCACTTCGATCACAAATGAATGTGCGGCACCGATGCTGTTTGTCATTTATCGGATAAAGATCCACGCATATCATGATCGAACCCCACCGCGTGTGGAAGTCGAAAATATCACAAAGCCAATAGACCTATCCCAAAGCTGACAAAAAGGAAACGACCGAATAGTATTCCGAATGAAGGTTTTTCTCTTTTATTAATAAATCAGTCAGCGTCCGTCTTTCTGTTTAGATCGCATCAACCAGGGCCTGGAAGAGGTTCTGGTCGCCCGTCATGGTCACCTTGCCCTGGGCGACGGCATCCTTGACCGGGATCTGCTTCGTTCCGACGGCGATGAAGTCCTCATCCTTCAGGTTGATCACCACATCGGGCGAGCCAGCCTTACCGTCCGACACCTTCAGAGCCTTCAGATCAACGACTGTTTAAGGGAAGCAAAGCGAAACTATAGAGCGCCAGTCTTTTTGGTGAGATCGAGCGTAAAGTGGTGTACTTACCGATCTCATGCACACCGTCGGCGGCCTCAATGTTCAGCTGGAACACACCGAGCACCTTGCGGGGTCCGTTCGGGTCGATGGCGGCAACGCGGGCCTTAATTTTCTCGATCACGGCGTCGCACTTCATGGTGATGATTATATGCTGTGGGCGGTTAGATTGGTACACAACGATTGCAGATCCGAAAGTAAGGAACGTCAACGAATGCTACGGTGCATAAGTTGCATCTTTTTATATCAATATTTTCATCACCTGACACAGTTTATGACGCGGTGCCAGCAACCGGCTGATCTAAAGCCAGTGACATTGAAGTTACGCTGGTGGTCGGTTAATCTTCGAACAGGCGGCTGGGGCTCGTCTCCGATTAACCATGGATTAGAGTATGAACAGACGTTTCAGTAGCTAGCGGCTTCCATTAATCCACTGTGTTTGGATTTGAGGGAACTTTTGCGCTGCCGGTTAAGAATGACACGTACACACACGCTTTATCTACATTTCAAGACAAAACATCCACAACAGATTATCCCAGGACTTACGGTAGGGTGTGTGCAGTGTCTAGTCGAAGGTTGGTTTTGGTATATAAATTCACGATCCAACGTTCGTAGGGTACAGTTTGCTGTAAGATCTCACAGTTTCCGGTAACTAGCCACCTCCAAAACACCAACCTTCTCCCATCACCATGAAGTGCGACGCCGTGATCGAGAAAATTAAGGCCCGCGTTGCCGCCATCGACCCGAACGGACCCCGCAAGGTGCTCGGTGTGTTCCAGCTGAACATTGAGGCCGCCGACGGTGTGCATGAGATCGGTAAGTACACCACTTTACGCTCGATCTCACCGAAAAGACTGGCGCTCTATAGTTTCCCTTTGCTTCCCTTAAACAGTCGTTGATCTGAAGGCTCTGAAGGTGTCGGACGGTAAGGCTGGCTCGCCCGATGTGGTGATCAACCTGAAGGATGAGGACTTCATCGCCGTCGGAACGAAGCAGATCCCGGTCAAGGATGCCGTCGCCCAGGGCAAGGTGACCATGACGGGCGACCAGAACCTCTTCCAGGCCCTGGTTGATGCGATCTAAACAGAAAGACTGACCCCTTGACTGATTTGCTAATAATAAAAGAAAACGAAACATCAAAAAGCAACTCATTTGCAGATGCAATTCCATGTGGTTGTTCCTTGTTCTTTGAAAGTATTGTTCCTTGCTTTTCCGCCTATCATCGTCTTCCTATTAGTTAAGAGCAATTTGATCGACATGTAACGCTAATCAGATAAGAATACGGGGCAGGGCTAGCAGAGCATTATCGTGAAAACAGTTGTTGCAATCGCGATAATTAATTGCAGTATATAATTGTCCAAAATTAATGGGCTTATCAAGAGTTAAATATGCCGTTTCATGATACGTTTATCTTCACGGTTCGATTGGCTGGTGGTGTTAGGGTCGCAGAACCGAGTGGAGTACTAACTGATTTTGTCGATTTATTGTCCCTCGGATCGAGATCGGTCTAGATTTGCATTCCCTTGAGAACACTAAACCTCTGAATCTGTGTCTTTATGCAGAATCTCAACGCAACCCAACCATCATCATGGACAGGAGAGACGGCGCAAACGACGTCCAATTGACGACGAACGAATTAGCTCGGTCCGGCTGGCCCCAAGCCCAGTCACTTCTGAGCTTCCACGGTTCAATTCACGGCTCAATAATCCAATTAAAAGTACACCGTTCTCCATAGGTACTCGTCGTTTGCCTGTGTGTGTGTGTGTGTGTGTGTGTGTGTGTGTGTGTGTGTGTGTGTGTGTGTGTGTGTGTCGGCAATGACTTTGCCGTAATGTGGCGTAACCACTTCACAGCCGACCCCAACCCGCAATCCCACTGCCATCATGCACGTTAGGACACACAGCGTCAAAAAGATAAGATTGCCATCTTCACCCGGTAACTGCACGGTGATCCAGGAGCATCGAAGGCAAAGCGAAGGGAAGGGACGCGTGGCGTCTGTCGCCCCATCCGTCGATTGTTCACTAATCATCGGTTGGGTTGGGTCGAAGATCTTGAGGCCAATCTAATATGTGTATGGTCTACCTACGGCTGTGCGGCTCCCATCACAGAGACAGGCCGCAGCAGCAGCAGCAGCAAGTGCAAGTGAACCTTTGGTGTCCCACCGTCACCGATGTGTTGGAACAGCTGCTATAAAACCACCATTTGCAGATCGGCCCGGTTCATTCGTGTGCTGCATCGTTCGGACAGTGTGCGTGACCGTGTGTTGGGAGACAAGTACTGACCGGAAGGCTGAATTCGCATCAATAATGTCGCTAGAAACTGTCATTGAGAAGGTGAAGGCTCGCGTGGCTGCCGTCGACCCGAACGGACCCCGGAAGGTGCTGGGAGTGTTCCAGTTCAACATCAAAACCGCATCCGGTGTCGAGCAATACGGTAAGACAAATCACTAAGAACAGTGCGTGCATGTGTTTGTGTATGACTGTATGTGTGTGTGTGTATGTGTATACAGTGTTAACTTTTGTATCAAACTAATGTATGTTGTGCATGTGTCGGGTTTGTGATTTACAGTGATCGATCTGAAGCAGCTGAAGGTGGAGAAGGGTACGACTGCCACTCCGGACGTGACCGTCACCCTGACCGTGGAGGACCTGATCGCGGTCAGTGCCCGCACACTGTCCGTTGGCGATGCGCTAACGCAGGGCAAGCTGGAGATCCAGGGCGATGCCACGCTAGCCGCCAAGCTGGCCGAAGTTATCTAAACGTCCCCGGGGGTCATAATGCACCTCAGCCTTCACGATGTGATTGTGATTAAGTGCCGCCATCCCCTTCCGTTGTCCGACTGTTTTTTTGCTTTTCGTTCAATATGATACTTTTTTTTAAATAAACAGAACACACTTTCATATGATCGTTTCGCACTTACTTTACCCTCCACTGAGTGAGGAGACATGTCTCTGGGACATGTGACTGGGAGCATATCATAGAGAAAGAACGAACAAACAGTCCATCCGGTTATCTTTGTAATCCAATGTTATCAGTCCTCTGGAAATCGAGAAGGTGGTTGAAAACGACGGCATAAAGTGACAAACATCAGCTGAAATCAGCCGGAGCTCTCTAAAGCAGATTATGTCCCAAGTGCATTGGTGAAGACAGTGGAGTTCGTCACGGCTGAACGAGACGACACCAGGGCTAGGGAGAGGGAGTGGTTTTATCAACAAAATATGCGAACGAATTGACTCACGCCGGTTTGGACACATTCTGGTAGTCTAGATTTATGAATGAGTCATCACGGGCGGTTGGTTTGTCTTATATGTATTATAGATAAGACAGTTTCTTTCTAACACCAGCCCTAGGTCAATTCCATACTCAAACGTTTTGCTGTTGCAAGAACGATATAGTTACTCAGACATAGCATAAATAAGTTCTGTTCTTCTATGGGCACAACTACCGTTGTCGGTCAAGTCCTGCCTGTGCCACTTGTGGGATTGGCTTTCAGTGACTTTATTGATTCCAACCCACAGAAGGATAGTTATAGTCCTACGGATGGAGGCACCCAACATTTGGGGCTTAAACCCATGACGGGCATGTTGTTAAATCGTACGAGTTGAAGACTGTACCACGATACTGGCCAGCATAAATGAGTAGTGTTTAGTAAACCTGTCGGCATATCTGCGCATTGATATAGGCGTATATGGTACAATTTTCAAAAGATTGACCGACACTCTGTCCCCCGATTGGGCGTATTTGGGATTCATCGTAATACATAATCCGTGGGCTGGTGTTCTCGTGATGCTGCTGCCAAGGCAAAGGACTTAACAACATACCTGTCATGGGTTCAAGCCCCCTATGGACCGAACTCTCCACCAGCTCCATACAATAGCTTGGGAATACCCACTCTTTTCAGTAATTTTAATCAAACTATAAGAGTGGATAAGAGATGTAAAATAAATTTAATTCATTGATTAAAGACTCATAAAACATAATGCTTTACATAAATATATTACTCACCCTCTTTGACAACTAGTGACTCACTCTTTTCGGGTTTAGCTTTATCGCCCTCTGTACCGACTTGTACTTTTTTTGGAATTATACTCCCTTAATCATTGCAAGGTGATGCTATCTCAAGGTGTTATAAATGATAAGGTGAAGCTGTTCAGAGCAAAATGACATTTCTCGACTTGACATTTCTCTTCCGTGGGCTCCGGTATAAAAATCGGGGAGGGCTGGTGCGGGGTAATGAAATTTGTATGCAGAGAGTGACAGATGTCCCCCACAATGTCGCCCAGCAAAAGCGATAAAAATCAACCTTCTAAATACATTATCCTTGATGTTATCTCCTGTCTACTCTTGGATATCGCCTTGGAAGGTGTCATACGTAACGCAGGAGTAGACAACGATACCCGTGGCACCGTCGGGTGGATATCTTCTATCGGTCTCAAATTTTTTTTGGCTTCGCGGATGACATGTATACAGCGAGGCATACACCCAACTGAAACGCGAAGCAGTAAGAATTTAATTGAGAATGAATGCAACGAAGGCCCGCCAAAGGATCAGCCCGTGATTTGGACCCAAATGCGAGGGAACGAGGTTGTAGAGTAGTTCTAGTTCTATAATGGGACGGCTGTTCTCGAAATCCGGAGAAATATATCAGCAGCGAAATTCGAGGACGCATCATATAGGGAAATCGTGCATACTAAGAGGTTTAAGCATCTGCTGAGATCCAGAAGACCTCGAGACTGCACAAAATGTGAGATATATAGCACATTGATTCGCCCGGTGGTCCTCCGAGTGGAGACTGCAGACCCTCTGGGTGTCTCTGAGCGACGCATCCTTTTTCGTTCTTTCCATATAATGTAGAGTTGCTTGAGCATTGCATGCAATCTAACTCAAACCCACTCCTCGACCTGATCCGACCTCGGTCGATGGGTTAGGGATAAGTTGCTACTGCTGGTACAGGTGCTTAACTGTTCCCCCCCTGCCATGGCCGATTTTGTAGCTGCATTTAGGGTAGATCTAGGAGAAATACGTCCTCTTTGAAGAGCAGTATGTATACTAGAAGTCGCCTTCTTTATACTTGCTACCGATCCAGGATACAAGGTGTTTGATCAGCTTCGTCTATATTCCGGGCGATTTTGATTCCTTTGCTCCCGATGTTGTGTCCTGATCAGAGTCGAATTTTCCTATAAGTGGACTGAGCGGCCGCGGGGGGCCCCGGCCTAAAGGGGGCCCCAAACTAAACCTCCACAAGTTAGTTCACTTTTAAAAGCGATTATTTTATTAAATTTAATGCACATATGTGCGGAAAACTAAATCTTCCTCAAAGTAGAATATTCTTTCAAGTAAGTGTGTGGAATGTGTGCTAACGTTTATAGCGATTAAAAGTTGTTACGAATTTCGCAGATAATTTTTAAAGGCCAAGACAAACTTTACATACTTTCGCACTCATCCATATTAAAAACAATAACTCATAGAGAAGCTCCTGGGACGATTAATTTATATTTTTAAGAACTTCCTAAACGGTATCGATTGTAAGGACGAAAAGACTACAAATACGCAAGTGCAGGATAATCATTGTCGGACGCTTGGATTTCAGGCACATTATATGTATCTGTGAAACTTTTTTGTAGTGACTTTCACTGCTCATGTACATGATTGGGCAAACAAATGTAACAAATGCAAACTCTGCTCTAACAATAGAAAAGTATAAATGAGTAAAATTCAGATATTTTGTGAGGTTTTCCAGACATGCCTTTAAGAATGTACTAGATCAATTGTCAGGCTACAGTTGCTTGGTTAAGGTCAGTGCGATTGAATCAATGTAGACCAACTACATACATCTGTACTGAAAATTGGAAAGTCTAGAGTTTTAATAACTACACTTTATCATTTCATTGTTTAATTCAATTCAAAATAAAAAAACTCTTAGCTTAGTAAAAAGACCTAATGAAATGTTTCTTTACACCAATCACTAGTAACACACTAGTATGGATAATATTTGAACATAGTTTTGATTTTTGCACTATCGGAAACAACGATAGTGCACAACCTAAAAATATGTAAAATATGTTAGCTTGATTACACGAAGACTATAGATGCTATTAAAATAATTAACTAACTGCCATAAATAACGACAGAAGAAAATTAATCCCTAACGAAATCAGGATGATGTATTTGGTATTCTTAAAAGGATATTTATAAAAATGCGATATAATTTTCAGGACTTTTAAGAAAACTAGGGGCCCCAATTCTATCCCCCGCTTAGGGCCCCGAGATGGATAAATCCGCCTCTGGTCCTGATAACTGTTACGCCAAATCTATTATTTGGTTCTTGGCGAGCTATGTAAAAGGTGCTAGAAAGTACCATTTTATTCCATAGAGTATGACCCGTTTTATCCTTGATTGGGTATGTGTATGACTCGGTGGGCTCCGCTGAGAATTTTCCGATACTACCACTTGCTCGTACAATATTTATTTAATTACACCATTACGCCTTTGTTAAGGTAAGAGATGGGACTTTTCACTCATCATCATCACTATTTTCATTGTTGCTGTCAGCGCTTCATACTTCCATTCGTCATTCACCCAGTCTACAAAAATCACACAATCACAGTCCTTAATTTCATTTCATTTCATTTCATTTCATTTATTAATACAATATCCGCCATCATGGCTAAATAAGGCAGACTTAAAACTAAATAAACCCTAAAAATAAACAAAATAATTCATAAAAAAACTAAGCCTAACTAAACTAGTCTAGACCTAGCAAAAAACTTAAAGAAAAAAAAACATAGGTAGAGCGTAGAGACTATCAAAACTTAATGAAACTTAGAAGAATAATTAAAGAGAATTAGAAGAAAAAATACGGTTACGGAAAGAGTTGAGAGAGGAGTCGAAATCAAAGAGATAGTAAAAGTGGTTAAACAACCTGAAACAGGATAGAATAGGATCATTGAAAGTATAAAGTATAAAGTAATGTCGCCTACAAGATCTTGTCCTAGATCCTGTTCTGCAGACTTGCGTCCCTTGCTACTTTTGCTACTTGTACCCCTTGTTACTTTCGGCAGCTACCAAGCTGGGTTTGTTGGAGGCAAATCCAGCACCGACCAAATTTTCACTCTACGGCAGATCCTTCAGAAGTGACGAGAGCGCCAGTTCCCTACGCATCACCTGTTCATCGACTTCAAGGCGGCCTACGACATCATAGGCCGGAAGGAGCTATGGAGCACCATGCAGCGGTACCACTTCCCTGGGAAGTTGATCCGGCTGTTAGAGGCCACCATGAACGGGGTGCAGTGCAAGGTGAGAGTGTCGAACTTGACGTCGGAATAGTTCGAATCTCACAGGGGTCTGAGGCATAGTGACGGACTCTCCTGTCTCCTCTTTAACATCGCTCTCGAAGGTGTGATTCGAAGCGCGAGGCTAGACAACGATATCCGTGGCACGATCCTCTACCGATCTCTCCAATTTCTTAGCTTCGCGGATGACATCGACATCGTGATAAATAATCAAATGTCAGATGGCTTTATAATAATCGAATAGAAATAACACTTCACCACCGTCCCACTATAACATGTTTAGATTTATTCCCCAATAGAGGATCACTTGTTTCACACTCTTTGTCACTGTTAGTTACACTTGACCGTTAACAAACCATTAATCATTTACGGTTCAATTAATAAACAAATTTGTTAATGTGTCTCCTTCACTAATGCTCATATCAACTATCAGTCATGTAACACACACGCATTGCAAATAGTGCCCGAGAGTGATAAGACAATGCTTACAACCGTTAGCCGTAGAATAGAACTGATGCACCCACCGCTGCACGCCTTCTCGATCGCGAACACGTGTGAATCTCGCACACCATACTCTTATCAATCGCCGCTGTTAAAGCGCGCATTCTGGCACCATCAACATCTCCTCTACTCTGCTGCACATTGTGCGCGAAAATTCAACAGCTGACGGCACGGTGAAAACAAACAGCGAAGCTTCAGCCACGATCACAAATATAGCACGACGAAACATTCCGACGTGGGCGTAGTGTAGATGTAGATCCTGTGAAAAAGCGGCACGACAACATCCACACCATCTAACCGCGGTGTGCATTGTCGCCGTTACCTTCTCGTGGGGTTAACATTATGATGACGACGACGTCGACGATGATGATGGTTCGGGACACGTGAGAGCGATTTGCCGCCGAGGTGTTGGGTTGGTCGAGAACTCAACCAACCCGTCCGGTCCGTGATGGCGTTGTTGCGGCAGTCGTGCCGTGGATCGTCCATCGGATCAGTGTGCCCAATCTGCGGTTGGTTGTGCGTGCCGTTGATACTTCCTTGCTGCCGTGTGCTGCCACTAGATCAACGCGTGAAGAATGAATCCGGTGCTGTGTGACTTCATTGCCGGTTCCTTCGGTGGTAAGTGTGGCTCATCCAAGGGTGTAAGGGTAACAGCACAACGCTAACGTAATGCGCCGCTTTGGTTTTTCGTGCACGATGCACAGGTGCCTGCGGTCTGCTGGTGGGTCATCCGATGGACACAATTAAGGCATGGCAGCAGAACTCAAACTACGGCATGGGCAGCGCAATGTACAACATCATCATACGCAACAACGGTGTAAGTGGAAAACGCTTGGCATTACATGAAGACACACCAAGCGTCATCAACTGTATCATTCGATGCACAACGGAGACACACGCGAGTACACATACACACACATTCACACATCCGGCTAGACGCCAGTACGAAATTAATCCAAGTGAGGCAGTAGGCGACGCGTGCAACCCCCAGACCAGTGATAGAAACATCGTCTAACTCGTACGGACGACACTTCCTATGGGGCCAAATTTAGAATCATCGGGCCACAACAACCACCAACACACATACCTGTTGCGGCGAATCAGATCCCTGATGACGATGAATAATAATGATGATCATGATGACGGTCAGGGTCGGTTGCAGCTTCCCCTTCGTTCGACTGTGCGTGTGTTTGTGTGTGTCATGTGTGTTGCCGTTGTTGACGACGACGTTGTGTCTTACCGCTCCTTTTTCCCTTCTGTTCCAACGTGGTGTGCGTCTAACTGTACTGCTGGGTGTAGCTGCGAGGCTTCTACCGTGGAATGTACTTCCCGCTCCTTTCCAACGGTGCTCTCAACTCGGTCGTCTTTGCCGTCTACGGTTCCCATTTGCGCTATCTGCAGAAGCAGTAAGTACTGGCTCACTAGATCAGCGTTCGATGTTTACGAATTGAAGCAATACAGCCTCCTAGATTCTCATTTCCACTACATCCCATATTTCAGCACTCGTTCGGATAGGCTGCGGAAGGCGTATTGGAGGAAGCATGTGTTTTTCGCCGGTTCTATGGCCGGTCTAGCGCAAGTGTTTCTGGCCTGCCCGATCGAAGTGGTGAAGGTGCGACTTCAGACACTATCCTGTGAGTGTTCCGCGTCGACGATGTTTCTTTTTGCGTTCCAACAAACCATATGATTGTGCCGTAATCTGTGCTTTGCAGTCATTGGACATCCCTGGGCCTGCCTGAAGGACATCTTCCGGCGCGAGGGCTTCTCGGGGATCTACCGCGGCATTACGCCGATGATGTTCCGGGACGTGCTGCCGTACGGTGTGTACATGTATGTGTACGAGTACATGCTAGAGATTGAGGAACGATTGCACCGGCTCAGCAAGGAGCGGCTTACTGGTGTCCCGGTCGGTGGCGCACTGCAGGCATCGTTGATCGCAACGGCCGGGGCCGTCGCCGGCGTTGCCTCGTGGATGTTTATCGTACCGTTCGACGTCGTTAAGACGGTAATGCAGGCAGAGACGGACCCGACCGTACACAAGAGCATGATGCACTGTTTCCGATCGATGATAAAGGTGAGCTTACTAAGTGGAGTTTTGAGTTGATTGTGAAAGAGGAAATTCATGTTTGGATTCGTTTTGGATTCGGCAGAAACATGGGTGGCGTTCGCTGTTCCGTGGCAGTTTGGTTATCATCGCCCGTGCTGCACCGGTCAATTCGGCCACCTTTCTCGGTTACGAGTACTGTTTGGAAAAGTGTCAACACCTTTTGGATGAAAAGTGAATTGCTGCTACTTTTAATGAATGCGTGTGGATTCGTAAGACGGAGTCGGATGTCCCACATCCGGTATAAAACCTGCTCGGTAAATGGTAAATGATTGGAACAATCTCGTGCAGGATGTGTACAGCTTGTAGAAACTTATAATTTTTAGATTATGTACAATATGTTACGTTTAAAATCAAAGCAAGTATGTTAAGCATTCGTTATAAAAAATATATATTAAGATTAAAGAAAAAAAGTAATCGATATGTTTCTTTCTCCGATAATCTAAAAGACTTTCGCCAGGGCGTAAGCGACGGGACGGAGCATAAAGCGGAATAGAGGTCGTTGGATAGGATACTAGAAATAAAGCATTTTTGGATGGGCTAATGCCGGACTTCAATAGGCTTAAGCCCAAGAAGATGACAGCGGATAGGATAGGGAGGGAAAGCCTGTTGGGAACGAAATGTTTCCTGAGGACTAATTGTCTGGTAATTGTTTCCTGACTTGAAATAAGTGTGTAAAGAAATAGGGTTCATGCAATAGAAATTTCATTCAATTCATTTAATTCATTTATTACTTCCACACTATGCCTTTAAGGCTAATAATTAATAATAATTAATTACATTAATTCAAGAACTTAGAGAAGAAAAAAACAACAATTATATAAAAGAATGAATTGAGACTAAACAAATCGTCAACTTTTATGCACAAAAAGAAAATATAAGGAAATAAATAGAAAGATCAGCAAGATGGATGAAACGTAAGAGCATGAGAGCGAGAAGAACTTAAGAAGGAGTTGAATTCGAAGAGATCATGATAGTAGTTAAACCATCTGAAACAGGACAGAAACGGATCATTATGACAATGTATGTCGTGTTTCTACGTATAGAGGAGGACGGCAACGGAGACCACGAGAAGCTACATATAGACAAATAGGGGCAAGAGGCAATCAGATGTCGTCGATAGGACAGGGAGGCACTTGTGTAGAACGAAAAATACATCGAAATGAAACCCTGGCGAGATGTCTTGGAACATTTACTGATCTAGTGGATCCCTCAATACTATAAGAACTAAACGAACTAAACTGCAGTAGAGCGTTCTTAAGCAGCAAAGATCTCTAAAATCAAATAAAACCCTGAATTGGAATCCCAGGGTTTTATTTCTTGATTTATCTTTATTTTAATTTTATGTTATTTAAATTCTACGGTCCATGACACAATCGTCAATTCGCACAACCTAACAACATGCCCGCAGTAGGTTCACGCCTCGTATACACCGTCCCTCGTAGCAAGGACTTACTCCGGCTGCGTGGTACTTAAGAAGTCTCGAAAGCCTCTATAGGTCGTCATGACAGCGTAGGTCAAACGCCATAGAGCAGAATAATGGTTTGTTAAATCTCAGGTGTTTGCTCTTGTTCGCTATTTTTCATTCTACGCTATTCTATTGCGTTAATCTTATGTTAGCGTACGTATACTTACATCGTGTGGGGTTAAAGTAGATGGTGTGGTTCCAGAATAATTATTAGCGATTACTTACATGATCTAAGATTCCTCTTCGAGGTGCTCTGTTTATTATTTCACTTGGAATAATTTATCGCAGAATTTCACCGTATTCGCAGTATTGCAAACATAATCTGTTCCAAACCTTGTTTCAGACCACTTGTCCGCCCTTACCTGTGCCGAAATGGGTTAGAAAAAATGCTAAACTGCGTATGATTCGCCGCCGCCTACTTATGCAGTCAATGGGGTTCTATGAATACAACAAATCTTACATCAACATTTCCATATTCATAGCAAGCGTAGTATTAGGTCCGAAGGGCTTTACTTCGAAGGATTGTGCTTATAATCTTGCGTGTACATAACATAGTCGCCATAGGGAAAGGTGTTTTTTTTGTCATCATGCCATCTCACCCTCTTTTGCAATCACACCAGAGTGATAGCTAAAGCAACTGAAGTTTGTAATGGGCTACTGGTGGAGAGGAACTTCCACAACCACTAAATTTTCCACAACGGAAAGTGCCCTACCGCGAAGAAGAAAAAAATAAAGAAAAAAAAACAACATCCGATTAAAAGTGGCCTTATGGTGGAGGAAACCCAAATACAACATACAAACAAAGTTATTTTAGCCGTGTTCTGCGCGAAAATCGTCGAAGATACAACAAACAGTCAAGCAAAATAGCGCCCGAAATCGAACACAAGTAGGAATCTTCCGCCACCTTGGACATTGTGGTTTTCGTTTTTGAACGTCACATTTTGTTTTATTGATGCATCTATCCATCTGTTTGTTTTGTTTTCCATTGCTTCCTTTAGTTGAATACAATATTGTAGAGTAATTATTAGCAGCTGCTGCTGATAACAGACAACTTTTGCTTGCCACTTCTCTCTCTCTCTCTCTCTCTCTCTATCGTTATGTTGCTCCACCTTTCTCTCTCTTTCTCTTTCTGCTTTTCTATCTGCCCCTTTTTACCTTCTGCTTCTTCTGCTTTTTTGTCAATCTTACACACGACATGTGTTCTTCTTTCATTTGCTTCTTTTTTTCATTTTACACCTACTAACACTTTTGTTTTTCAAGCTTTTTTCCATTGCGATTCTCTACACGTGTGTACGGGGACACTTTAGTTTAACAGCACATGGCGTCTCGTTCGTTCTACACACGCCATTATATCGCTGACACATTTGCGTGTTTTTGTTTTGTTTTGTCTACTATTCTCGGTACTTATAGCTTCCTTTTATCTTTCACATTTCTTTGTTGTTGTTTATTTCTTCTGGTTTTTTTTTTGTTTAGGGGGAGTACTGTTTATGCTCTTTAAATGTGATTCCTATGGGAGGGTGTGATTTTTGCTTGGAATTTGCTTTGCTCTCGCGGGGTGAGCGGTGAGTGTTCTTTAGTATCACGTTTTAGTTGTTTATCATTTGCCGCTAATCATAATATGTTTAACGCTGTTAGCAGGGCTGTGGTGTATGTGTGTGAGTGTGAGCGTGTGTGTGTTTGTGTGTCTATAATGATTTGTTATAATTCGTTCATACCGAACTCTGCTGATCTGACCACCTGGCTTTAATGTACTAACTTTTACGGATTACACGTAACGAAATTCAATCATGTATGGGTTGGTTCATGTGTTCCAAAGAAGTATTCGCTCATGGATTCGATTACGACCTATTCATAACCACGTGCGTAATGCATAGGCATATCTACGATTTATCGAAGGAAAAAAAATATAATCCCTTTGCAAAGAATGGACTTGATGCTTGCTGTGACTAAAATTAGAAACAAAAAAAAACTTTTAAAGAATTAGTCAAGCCACTTTCCAACACGTAATGCTGCCTTTGGAGCGCCCACGGGAATTATCTCTATTAGCTTCCCCAAGCAAAAGTTTCGACGAAACAAGCTATACATATGCACAGACACAGATTCAGACAAATCATTTACAGTTTTTTTGGTGGGTGACAGAAGGCAGCAATTTTTATTCTCTCGACAGATAGATATCGCCATACACGCGCTAGGAAATGAACATTTTACTTAGCCGAAGCCAGTCTGCCAGACGTTTAGCAGTCAAGGAGGTTGAGAGTACCGAAAGCAAGCCGTAAGGACGAATAAAATTATCGTAGAAATTTCAAAGAAGGTCAAAACAATTTCCGATGTAACAGGATGAGGAAAACCGATCATTAATCCGTAACATACGCAACAGAGCTGTCGTTCGTTTCATGTTTGCTTTCTTTCAACTCCATCCGCCTTTCGAAATGCGGAAAAGAATCATTAGAATACGATTATTGTTACCATACAAAGGAATCTTCTTCTTCTTCTTTTTTTTGTTGCTGCGCTGCTATTTGTTACTTTTCAGTTAAATCTCGATCATCCTCCTCGTCCTTTTTTTTCAATGCGACACGATACGGCACTTATGTTATAATCGTGTTAGTATAATATGTTGGCCACGTCTAAATCTGATGTCTGATATTTTTTAGTACGTTTTGTCCACAGTTGCCATGTGGGTGAATTTTAGCTTTTTTTAATGGTAATGTATGTGAGTGTGTCCGCGCGTATATCATTCTGTTTGCTGATAAAGTGATCTTCTGTCGATAATTTTGTTTTTGTTTGTTATTTCGCTATCGCTTGTTTATTTATAACGTGTACACAGCAGCACTGCATGTGCGGGTGAGTGAGGGTGCCTATGGATAAAGGGGATTTTGTTGCTTCTACTTCGACTACATCCCCCCTCCTCCCCATTGCTAAAGAACGGTTAACAACAACGGTTCAAGGGGGTTGGATGAGAAACATTGTTTCTTTTTTGTTTTTTTAGTTATCTAACCATTCACCATTGAAAAAACACGACCACACACAGTTGGACACACGCGCGTGAGGAGGGCCCCTCCAATCGCGCACCGATGCCATCCTTGCCGCCGTCCTGTTCGCAGGAACGACGGAGGAAGAGCACCACTCCCGGTGCTAATAGAGTTTCCCACCTCTTTCGATCGCTCGATCCTTACGAAAAAGCAGCTTCTTGAACGAACGCTCTCTACCCCTCACCGCTCGCTTTCCCCAGTGGGAGTAAAGTTTTACTCGGTTTAAACTCATGCAAATGTGTAAACAAAACAGCGAAAATCACACCTACCTTCCTTCCTTCTCTACTTCTCTATCGTACATACACAGTGTGTTCGGCTACAGAACTGCTCGTCCTAATGCGCGTTTGACCATGCAAGCCCGCAGATTTGGCTACGCGGATTTCGGTTAGTTCTCCTGCCATATTATAGCGCGCGTGTGTAGGGGGTGGGGTTGGGGTGTGGGGGGGAGGGGAGGTTTGGTGCTCTTTAGTGTCCTGGTCTTGGGTTCTGTTCACAAATACACACCACCAGCAGCGGAGCATAATATAGGGATGTTTTCATCATCCTTTTCCTTATTCTGTGTATATTTTTGCTTCGTTTTCTTGTCTCCTCCGCGGTTGTAATAGTAATTAATATTATAATTTTTCATATAACTACAACAAATACATCTTGTTTTTTTTTAGCAATGCGCGCACAATGTTTTTCAATGCACGAGAATGCGTGTGTTTTAATTCACGCATTGCAGCTCTTCACAACATATCTACCTCCTTTTGCTCTTTTATCGTGCAATTTGTTTTTCTTCTCTTCTATAGATCGGCTATATTTTTTTCTGCATTGATTCGCTTTGTTATAATCATCATCGTGATTACATTTATATTCAAGATGATGGGTTTTCTTTTCCTTTTTTTGTTTTACATTACTCATTAATTAGACGTGTTTACTGCAGCATTTGGGATTTTGCTTGTTTAGTTTTTTTTTCTACTATGTTGCACGTGTTGCCCTTCGCGCTTTTCACCCTATTAGTGTATATATGCATGTGTGTGAATGTTTTGTTTTGTGTGTGTGTGTGTGTGTGTATGATTCTATGTATGTTTGACGCATATCATCATTTGCCTCAAACTTCTTCTCGTATTTTTTACTCCATTTTAGTACTGTTAATAAATCTACAATATTAAGCATGCCTTTTTCCAGTAATATTGTTTCCTTTTTCTATCTTCTCTGTTAGGTGTTTATTATATATAAGTGTGTTTGTGTATGTGTGTGTGTTTGTTTGTTGTATGTGGGCCTTGTGTTTGCTTATCAAAGTGAAAAGGGTACAAGAGGGGATGATGATGATGATGATGGGAAACGGTATCGGGTTTGTGTTTTTTGTTTTGTTTAATTTCTTCTTTAAATTTATCCTCTCGTTTTATTGAACCTGATCGATTCACTGGCGATCGTGCACTGGATCGCCCGCTTTCCTGAAGTATTAGTTTTCTGTTTCTGTTTTTATTTACCTTGGATTGAATTATTTCGCGCTTCTTTTTACCCCTTTTACTCGCCCACCGTAACCACTACCGCTTTCTAATGCCTATTCGACTGCTGCTGCCGTCGCCGCCAAAGCGATGATACCTGCACGCATTAGATGATATTGTTATGCTAGTGTATCTCTTTCTTAAGTGCCACAATGTGAGATGAATGGTAGGTAGTGTATGTGTATGTGAGTGTGTGTGAGTGTGTGTAGTGGTGAATGCATTATATCTTTGAGAAGTCACGCTCAGTACGTCCTTAGTTCATTGTCTATTTTCGCATATGAACGCATAAACCGTCCTTCCCCTTCTTATGATGGTTGCGTTAGCCGTGTCGCTATAAACCCGGAGACGATCATGGAGCCATGCATGGTTCGATAAAACAAAATGTAACACATATTTTGGCTGTATGTGAGCTCTTTCTTGGATTGAAGTTTGCGCCACAATTACCAGTATTTAAGCGGTAACTTTAAAAAAAGGCGAATGTTCACACTGGATGAAAAAGCTATTAAGGACGAAAACAGTCTGATGCCGACACACGTTTGTGTTTTTGTTTTGTTTCTCAGCGTCATGTGCTGATACTTTTTGGCATTAACGACGCCGTCATAACCATGGACAAGCTTTTTAAAGAGAAATTCGTAAAAGAAAAAAATAATTCCCGTTAACGATGCGTGGATGTGTGGTATAATATATATAAAAAAACAACAAACTATTAATAACCTATCTTTCACAATTCATCGTATTATCGAGTACCCTTTTGCTGTCGAGATATGTACGTAACATATTTGCATCACGCATGCTGTTAGAATTCTTTAATGTCTTGATATACCAACACAATAAGTAGTTTACAGGCAGATAGAGGCGTGAGAAAACAAAATCCTCGCATAGAGACATCCACAGGCACTCACAAAAAAGCATGTATGCGCTGTGTTGTTGAACATGCCGTCAACTGCTTGCTTCAAAACATACAAAATGCTGCACATACCCTCTACGGATGATGGTGAGACGCTCCTTTTAGGACATTTGATCGAAGCGAACAGAGTAGTCTTGACAGTAAGCTTCAAATTCGCTTTGCGCAATCCAAATCTTTGCCGCAGACAGACATTATTTCAATGCTTTTGTTGTAATCTACTTCATACGTAATTAGCCAGTTACTGCTCTGCTGTTCAATTCACATACAAACGACACTTGCTCAAAGATATACTATCTGCAGTACTATTTTTTTTCTCAATTGTAACACTTCACGCCGCCCACTCCTTCACCTTCTCCTCCCCCAAGCGTATATATATTAACAATCATTAATTAGTCGACTTTTCCTACAGCGAAAAGGACATGCAGGCGTAAGTGGTGTGGGGACGATAGATCACGTTTCCATGTATCAAACGCTTTCGGTTGAAGGATCGCCTAACAAACCTCCTGCATCCCGCATGGTGGTGACAAAGATGTCATTACACTTTGAGTGAACCCTATCATATAATGCATTAGTGTATATGTATGCGAGCGCATTGTTTAGCGTGTTCGTGTCAGTGTGTATGTGTGTTGATGTGTGTACACTAGTGTTTGTTGGTTTGTGAGGATGGATGTGGGGGCGTGGGTTTATGTAGGTATGTAGCATGTTACGCATGGTTTGCTCCTTCTCTGTGGAGAAGAAAGCGACTTTAGAAAAAATATTATTCAGTACATCACTTGTTTAATGCGGCAGCCGCATCGACCGCCGAAGCATTCTGCTGAGATGCGGCGGCGGAAAGCGCCGACCCGGCACCGGACGATCCCGGAGGCTGGGCAGTTCCGATGCCGGAGGCGGTGCTATTATTGTTATTGCCAGTCGAGTTTGCCGACGAGGGCGACGAGGATGATGTGGATGTAGCGGTGGGCGATGAAAGCTGGTTTGGATTTAGCTGCGCGCCGCCAGCGCCGAGCGAATTGGCGTCCTGTATTAGTCCCCCTGCCGATTGATTGGTGAGCAGATTTTGATCCTTGTTTGGCGCACGGGACGATATTTCCAGCTCGTTCAGTCGCTTCCACAGCTCTTCCCGCTCCCGCTCTCGCCGTTTCTCTCTGGTGAGTTGGAAGGGAAGGGTTAGTTAGTTGGTGAGCGAATTACATTCTAGCGTGGGTGCTTACTTTTGCCGCTCCGCTTTGTAGCTGGCTGTTAGCTCGTCAAACAACTTCGAGTTCATTTCCATGAATGTTTTCAGCACATTGTACACTAGAGCAACGATTGTCTGGTTCCAGTGTTCTTTGCTGATCCGGTAGAGCGCCGGGAACATAATTGGCATTATAACGGCATTGTTGTCCTCGATCAATGACATTGCGTACTCGTTATTCCAGAAGTAGAGTGCTCGCTCGGCGACCTAAAACGTGCAATTCATTTTAACCGCTTCCAGCACTGCAGGATGCTTCGTGTGCCAACAACTCTGTGCTTCTGCTTACCTGAAAGTGTGGACTGGACACGCACTTGGCGATCTGTCGAAACAGCGGTTCCTGTATTTTAACGAACTGCGGTGGCTCGATCACGTCCAATATTTCTTCGATTTCGCCAAGAAACATCACCTCCTTCTGCGAGCACGTCTTTGGCCAGAATTTTAGTAAACCCCGCACGACCGGTTCCGTCAACGAGGCGTCCTTCTCGAGGAACTGCACCACGCAGTAAGCGAGCTGGGCATGGTAGAGGGACAGCACTTTCACCTTGTGTAATGGCAACAGAACCTTCACCAGAAACTGCTTGTGTTCCGCCTTCAACGGCAGAGCGAATCCATTGATTATGCTGCAAGATGCAAAGGACACCGATTGTTACAACCATTAGAATTAGAGATAATGTGATTTTGTACGATTAAATCCATCAAACTAGAAACATCGAAGGGTGCAATAGATTAAAAAATCATTCTAACAAGATACTCTTGCTGCATGACGGTATAGTATCTGATATCATTAGATTGAGTTTACATCGATAAATTGGGAAAAAGAAACATCGTACAGCGCAACAGGAGCACAGGATGGTGGCAGTAGAAGCTGCTCGTTTTATCTTATTTAACTCCTTTTCCCATGGAATACTGACGCGCGTACTTTTCGTATGTATTTATTTTATGAATCAATTTTTGCTTCATTTCCACACATGCGCGAAAGACGCCTGAAGAAGTGTACTGCCGCTTATTGAGCGACACTTACACAATGAATGAACCTGCCAGAGGAGAGTGAGCTGTGCGTGTCAGATGAACATTCCCGTTGCGTTAACGAAACGTGAACGCTCTCCTCTCATTGTGCCGGGAGTGGACGATAGCAAGTGTTCCACCACTCATTCGCATTCGTATGGGTGTGCGTGTGTGTATACGTACACGAAAGAAGCCGCTGTCAGATGGACTTTCGACGATAAATGTTTGCAGATTAAGCGTGAAGGAGTTTTGGAATCTAATTTTTGTTTTCTACAGCACCTTCTAGGTTCACAGTTTTAGCTACCTGCTATAATTTTAGTTTTCTTACCTTCCCAAAATTTCCAGCAACTCGCCGACGCCATTGAAATGTTCCGTTTCGTATATAAAACGTAGGAATATATTATTAATTTGCTTACGAATAAACGCACGTAATCCTAGAAATTTTCCATATATACGATGCAGCACAGTTTTTAGAAAGTCACGCTCTCTCGGATCTTCGGAATCGAACAGTTCCAATAGCTGAAAAAAACGGAATGTGAGCTAATTGCCTCGACGCCTGTGCTCTTAGTGCCTCGTCGCGATTTGGCGACCTACTGACCTGTAGTACAAACTTCTGGTCGATCACTTTCTTTCCGAACGTCGCTTGGAAGTCGGCTGATTCGAGAAACCGAAGAAATACTTCGTACACTAGCTGCAGATGGGGCCAGGAAGCTTCTAAGGTGGGATCGTCCTCCTCCGGATCAAAGTCAGGATTTTCGCTGGGCGGCAGGGTACGAAATAAATTTACCGATATCTGTGACGAAAAAAAAAACAAATACAGCGGAAAATCAATGTTAATGTTTCCATTCTGGTCACGCACCGGGGACGCATCCCGGGGTCCTTTTAGTTACCATTTTGATAATCTCCGGATAGACATTTTCCGTCAGTACGCCACGGCCGTGTGTGATGTAGGCTGAAAGATCGTTTAGGGCTGCTCGCTTGATTTCCTTTCCCTTCAGGTCCGAGAGGGGATCCATAAAATCGAACGACACGCAGCATTGTCGTAGCTTGCGAATGAACAGCTCCTCCTGTTCTAAGCTGGAACAATCAACTGAAAAGAACGATAAGAGCAAAGCAACGCATGAATGTGCATGATTCAAACATATAGCTGCATCCGGGAATGCTTTGTTGTCCCGAAAGGGGAGGTTTTTTTCCAGTGCCTACCTTTGAGTGGGGGTAACTGTTGCAGCTCCACATCCTGTGAATTCCTGTACCGCGATGAGCCCTGAGATTTTTTGCTTTTCTTCTTGAGCGAACGTTTGGCGAACGGATCGATTCGATCTACGAACGTTCCAGACGACATGGTTTGATCGGCAGGATGCAGTTTTGTGCCCTTTCTGTATCAATCTGGTGTAGTATAGTACTAGAGAGGCTCGCCCTCGCTCTAGTTGCTTCTCCTGCCTTATTCGCGCTTTTGTCTCGCTTTCTGGGCACAACAAAATCTGCCACAGAAAGACTAGTCTCTGCTGCGTGTGGAGGGATGGATCTTTATTGTGTCGATGATTCGCCTTGACACCGAGTATTTCACACTGGGCCTTTCTTCGGTTGGGTTCACGACATACGCGCTAGTGAGATATGCGCTTCCCGTTTCGTCTTCACTGTACACGCGGTCTAACACTTTCCGGGCTTTGATGGCGAAACCTTTCAGCGAACAGCTGTCATCGAAAGAAACGGCAGATGCAGATCGATCAGGTTAGAACAGACTTATCATCACCGCTGTGATTATGCACGGTTGCCTCACTACAACACCGACTCGCGACTCGCACATTAGCTGACGGATGCAACAATGATGCTAAGGCTGCCCAAGGCTTCTTCGATTGACTTCGATACACACATACACACTCCAACAGGGCGCAGGGCGAGCGACACGGCGTATCGATCTCCTCCTCGCTTGCGATTAGGAGGATGTGACGAGGAAATGAATGCTGCGTCGGGCTGGGCGAGTTACACACTTTTTTTTCGTGTCGTATTTTTTCCACAGGAAACACCTACATATATCAATGGTTTTCACACACTTGCCACTTGTTGTATGATTTCCTTTTCAGCCCGCGTGCTGTTACGATCTCCGTCGCTTTGTCGGCGCTTTTATGCGACAACGCGTTAACACAAAATCATACCTACTAATACACTAGGGACACTCGTCGGTCAAATCTTGCAGCTCGCAACACGCTGATTAAATCATAGTTTTACTTTTCATAATATTTATATGGCCCTTCGTTATGCAAGGCGAGGGGTGAAAATTAATAGAAGAAAAAGAAAACGATCCAGCTACACTTTTCTCGCGTCTGACTTGGGGTGGTGCCACTCGTTACACTACTAAACTATCCACTAATATTATAAACAGAGCAGAGGCTTTGCTTTTCCTATTATTGCAGTGAGGCGATCCAGTACGCGGATTCACACACAAACCCTCCCCCCACACACACACACACAGGCACACACTCAAGCGCGCAATCACACACAGAGAGACACACACACACACGCTCGATCACTGTGTGTTGTTTCTTACTTTATTTATTTCACTTCAAACTGCAACGATTGCTGCATTCATTTTCATACCCCGTTATCACCTTTAACTGCACGTTGCACTGCAAAAAAGAAAAGAAAACGAAACACATTCGTAACCACAGGCTCGTAAGGAAATAAATCAACTATTTAAACTTCGCTCGATGATAGTCTTTTGCAGGATTTGCATGTCTGTGGGGCATTTTCTACGATTTAATTTTTCACCAACAAAATAGTTCCTCGTTCATTTCCATTGCACATGAATCGTTGTATGCCGGTCAAAATGCTTTGGTGGATTCAAAGGTGTTTTCAATGGACCGGACTTATTAAATGTATCGAGATGTGGGTGCGCGTTTCAAATCTGTAATGACAAAAAAAAACATTGTAATTAGTTAACAGAACCACTCTTTGCATGCTTAATTGTTATTCGGTAATTATGCCAACAAAACCAGCCTGGCTAAGCGCTAGATTAAGAAGACAAATCACAAAGCAACTCAATTGTACATATTATTTCTATGGTTCTTCATTCAAAAACATTGTATTCTATTAACGCTACTGTCTGCCCTTTAGTCTGCAGCTGGTTTTAATTAGTTTTGCACCTTTTTTTCGTTCTGTTTGTTTTGCCACACAACAGCGGCAAGCTGGCAGAAGAGTAGCGGCGCCACTTGATGGAATTTTTCATTAAACTTAGCAATAAACGAGGAACGCATGATAAGTCCTCTGTGCCCGGTGCTGATAAACATACAATATAGCAGATACAACACACCTATGGTCCGTTGTCTTTATTTTACCCTCGCGGCCGCAGCGGTTGGGGCGGCACACGGTGCTCCCCATGATAAGGGTAGCCAGCCAGCCAGCCAGCCAGCCAGTCAGCAAAATTCCACCATTCCTAGGCACACCAAGCCTTATCGGAGGTAGGTGATGTGCTGCTGCGCGTATTTGGAAGGGTAACATACACGTCGCACACACACACACACTTGCACAAGGCAGGGGAATGGCTACTCTGTTCTCCCTTCCTGGTCTGCTCCTATTTGTTTGTTATTGATTTTTTTTCTGCAGCCTTATCAGCACTGCAAATGCTGTTGCTACCGATCCAGAGCTGACACTAGACACTGACACTGTGCCGGGACAGATAGACGGGTAGAGGGTGACGGTAGTATTATCTTCCTCGTTTGCGGGACATGCAGCGGGGAGAGAACGTGTGAATTGTACAAGAAGAAGCAGCTGTGAAAAAGTCCGCGTCAAGATAGCGGAGAAGAGGTTTCACATTGTGCAGGAGGAGGTGTCAAAACCGGGTACATACACAGCCCAAAAAGCCCTTGAGAGCAGAGACACTTCCCTTGTGATGCTCGCTACAACAATCGGTAAAACAAATGTGAAGGAGATAATGGGGGACCGTACAATCCGTGTGGATTGAAAGCGTATCTCGCAACTTGCTGTTCTAACCTTACATAATAATAGCAAGTGGCAGATGTAGGTGCAATTCCTATCACCACTCAGCTGCTCAACAACAATTAGCGACCTCATATGAGAGCGCACCTTCCTTGCGTGAAATCTGCGCAGATGCATCGGGAACACTAAGAACATCAACGTGCACGGTTGGGGATCATCTTTGCGGTGTACACACCTATATAGCTGATAGGAATGGCATAGAAAGTTAAAATGTCATCGGTAACGTATGAACTGACAACACCAAAGGACTTTCGAAGCCGACCGGGCGCAGAATCATCTTGTAAAAGAAAAGCGCATCTCTTTTCTCATCTCTTCTTTCCTGGCTTCTCATCGTTTACTCGCACAAACACACACTCTCTCTATTTCTTTGCCTTGCGTACTTTTCCTTTCAGTAACCAACGTTCTCATGGAATGTGTGTATTTTTTGCCATCTGTCCTTCTCTTCTGGAGTAGAATAAGGACAGAAACAAATACTATACGCACATTGCACAAGTTTCGAACCAGCTGATTTTACGTTTTTACGTCGCAGCAGCATTCAATGGCCATTAGTATTTACGTTGAATTTCAATCAAAGGTAAATGATGATTTGCCCATAATGTAGTTGTGGAGGGCAAAATATTGGGACTTTTTCAAAGGCGTTTGGTCCACTCAAAAGATGCGACAGTTTGTACAAGACTGTACACGGGATTGAATCCCATCCGCGAGCGTACACCTTGCAAAAAAAAAAAAACAATGTGCAAAAAGATGTGTGCAAGCAGTACAATACATCTTGCGGAGGCAGTGTAAAACCGGCAT
Source organism: Anopheles coluzzii (assembly GCF_943734685.1). Classification (NCBI taxonomy): domain Eukaryota; kingdom Metazoa; phylum Arthropoda; class Insecta; order Diptera; family Culicidae; genus Anopheles; species Anopheles coluzzii. Next base: position 48,663,888 of record NC_064670.1, read on the forward strand.
GATCGCGGTAAGTCGTTACGCAAGACAGTCAACGAAATAGTCTAAATATAAAATGCAATTCAGTTTTATATTGTTTTTAAATGTGTTTTGCTTGCCAATTCAAAGCAAAGTTTTTACAATTTTCATAAACAACTAGCTTGATTAAATTATGTAAAGTATTGTGAAGAATGTTCTGTACTAAACACTGCCTCCGAATAACCCATATATCTGCGAAGAAATATTCCGGTTCACATGCAAACCCGCCGGTGATACACACAATGGAACGAACACTAACAAAACTATTGACAAAACACAAGCACTTTTACGAGCTAAAAATAAGTCGAACACAAAATAGCACACGCGTTGTTCTACAGCCGCCCTTTTTGCTCGTGCCTTCTCCTCATATGAACCGCTATCCACTCACTGCCCACCCCCATCATTCCCACCAAAACACGACCTTTGCCAGCGTTTGGAATTTGCAAGCGATAGGAAGCGGCGATCTGCTTTCCGAAATTCTTCCATTAACGATGCCTCTGTACCTGCTACGGGGGCGAGTGTGCTCACGGTACCACAACAATGCATTAGAGAAAGAGGGCGAGGGGGTGGGAAGAATAGTACACTAAATTTGCATTTACATCAATCAACGCGCTATGCCGTCAAATAATCAACAGCAGCAGCGAACCCATCATCATCATCGATAAATGCTCAATGTGATTCTCATGCGTACATTTGGCGGGCGAGTGAGTGCGTGCGGTAAAGCAATTTGTTTGGAGCTTTGCTGTGTTGGACATCGAATGCGACCGCTCCTCCGCTCCATCAGGCTCGGAACTATTTCCAAATTAGACGTTCATTGTTCTTTGCAACACACGACGACGTTTATCTCGCGATTTGATACGAAAAGATGTGATTCACATGGAGCTGCTATGGGGAAAATGGGGATAAAAGGGCGAGAAAATCAATATTAATTAACGCGCTTTTCCCTGCACTGTTGTGGCAACCGCTCCATTCCATTACGAGCATGATCACGTGTGCGTGAGTACGCCCCACGGGAGGTGTAAGTGTGCTCGCATCGATAGACAGCGCTGTCCGATCGCCCCCGCACGACCGACCATGAACTTACACAACACATACATGTAACTACTACTCTTTCCTAAGACAGGCCAGAGGAAATTTAAAAATCACACAGAAACCCAAGCTGCGGGGAAGCAAGCTGCTGCAATGATCGCGATCATGCTCGATACGATACAAACGACCCTGGCCCAGTGTCACCCATGCAGTGGGTATCAGACAGAATTCTCTCTCCGACCGACCTGAAATTTATCATCTAATGCCACACACACACCCTTCGGCGTGGCACGGTGGTGTTAGTGACGATTGCTCGGGCGCCCGAACACATATTATTTGAATATGCATACGCACAACAGAATCCGTCTTCAGTAAACCCCAACGCTAATTGCCGTAAGAAAAAAAAAAATTAAAACACATTCAAAAGCCCTTCTCTAGGCAAGAAACACATCATACAACACCGCCAAATGTCTGGCGGCCGTGCGCGTCGTCCACAAACACCAGCGCAGAGAGATATGCTGCTAAATATAAATGAACCTACGTTACAAAAATAACACAGACCGAGATGCGGATCCGAAGGATAGGAGAGAAGAAGTAGCAGTATAGAGCGAGTGAAGAAGAAGTTAAAAGCAACCAAACAAGCCAAAGGATAACATAACACACAGCAGCGTGACCATGAGCAGACGACGAACAATGCTAAAGAACAACTGTTGGTTTGACTCGCGACAGACGTATTAAGTTTTGTCTTTAAATCGAAAATAAAGGTAATTTTAATAATTTAACATTCGGTCAGTTTATGCGATATCTAAAATGAATCGAGATCATTATAATGCTGTAATATCACTCAGATTAAGGTAATCAATTATTCAACTACTGTAGTCTGAGCCTTTGATTGAAAATGGGGCCTTCACGATTCTAGTCAGATTTTTTATATGGAATTTGGCAGTTGGCGGCTGAAATCATGTCAACACTCCATACAAAACCACACACAAAATTAGCCTGCGATTTTCAGTCTAGATTATTTCAGCCTCCAAGCCAGAATTAGATTCGAGTACCTGGTCGAAAAATGTCAAAACATGGCCGTGTTTTCATTTAACCCATGGTGCATTAAAGAGATCAGGTGGTGGAATCCACAATCAAAGTGTATGTATAGACCAGGTGGTCTCATAGCCTGTCTTTTAACACCAAATTTGAACGTCACTTTTGACAGGACGGGTGCAAACAGCTGAGAGGCTGGCGGAAACGGAAAGGGGCCCAATATTGGTTTTATGAACTAGGTTGTCCGATGTCTTTCCTCACGTGATCAACATACTGGGAAGTTAAAAGTGCAGAGTGTAAGATATAAACCATTAGATAGATTGTAGGCTTTCTACCCATCTATGATGTTCCACAATCACTGTGCTATCAAGCTGGTTGAACTCCTCTTGAAATCGTGCGGCACACGATCATTAGGTATTATCAGGATTGTTAAGATTCGTGAAGCATATCGCGTTAGTGTCTTCTTGTTGGCGTAAAGGCGAAGTCGCTAAGCAGAACTAATATACAAGCGTACAAAGACTTATGCTTACTTCGTAAATGGATGGTCAATGCCAGCAACAAAAAGACAGGGGTTGATCGCGTACAGGGGGCTTATAGGATTTGCCGCGTCTATCCAATAGAACACCGGGGACCGCGTTCCATATAGTATATTTATTGATTTGTTTATTTGTAGATCACCCATTGGATACTTCAATAGAATCGCATCATACTGAGTTATGAGTGATACCACTGTCGCATCAAACAGATTGATGAACGATGTCATCTTATTGTAGAAGTTACATAATTAGACGTTACTAAAGATTCATAACAACATGTCTAGTTCACTTTCTCAAAGCATTGCCCTAAACAACACCTAATTACAGCATTTGTTTGAGGAAGCTTTCATTGATCTGTTTAGATTTTACGGACTTATCATATCTACATAGTACTCCCACGATAGACGTGAATACTTCCTTAATCCTGTCCCAATAACCTAATAATGTAGTTACACTGTACGGGCGAAGTAAAAACATTGCTCCAGTGATTGCAGTGTCGTTGGCAGAATCTATTATATTTTCTTTTTATGGTTAGGAGCAAAATGCAACGCTACAACCATGCAGGCTACTTACATTTTGTTCCTGTTACACTTAAGTCCAGTTCCTCTTCACTGCCGAGGAAAAGCGGCCAACGGCAGAAAACAACCCCGTCGGATAATTTAACCCGACCGCGCACGCAAGCTTTAGCAGCAGCCGTGTTTGGGGTCGTAGAAACGGCAGGAACGTTAAAATAATTGCCATCCGTTCTTCCAGCCAGCAACACAGCACCACCATCCGGGCTAAAGTTCAAGTGTTGACTTATTTCGGTCGGAATAGCAGGCGCACACTCCAGAGCCCAGAGAAACGGCGAGTCAATTGCACACGATAACAACCTCGCCGCCGCCGTTCGAGAAACTTTCCTCCGCCAGAGGGAGTGTGTGTGTGTACGTCCCCGATGGTAAACAATTTCTGTGCATTTTATAATGCTCTGTTGTGTTTCCTCCCCATTCCAGTTGCCAGTTCCCTCCGGTGGGATCACGAGGATGGAACGGGTTGGTGAATTAAATAATCGTTTTCCACGGAGATTTTCCCTTGGCTAGAGGCTGCGGCGGACGACCGACCCTCACGTTGCTGTGTCGAACTTTAATTTATTTGTTTTCATTTGTTCATTGTTTGTGTTCGTTTCCTACTGGTTTAGCCACACAAATTGGCCACAGAAGCACAAGTTACAAGCAATGTCTTGAGCGATAGGAGCAGAAATTGAATCATTTTTGGATACAAAAACGTAATAGGCAAGATTTATCGTGCAGTTTACAGGGCTAAAACGGGACCACTGCCTACAGTATGGATTCGTATTTCATATTTGATGCATTTGGCTGAATGGACCATTTTCTTGTGCAAGAATCGTCTTGCTGCAAGTCTCCAATGGCAAAAGAAACCTTTAACACGTGTGTGTTTGTGTTTATCTCGTAGGTGCATTTTGTCTACAACCTTTCCTCGCACACCTTTGCCCTTCAACGAACAAACTGTGTCACCTACCAAAGAAGTGGCAGGCAGCTCCATTCTGTGGGCTATGGAGGCAACTTTACAAACAAACACACGATGCCACCTCCACACTTTACGTGACCGTAGCTAGTAGTTGACACGCTTATTAGCCTCGACCATTGCAGGGGAGCGGGCGTATACCATATCTGGGGTGTAGGAATGGAGGATCTTCCACACTCAACCTACAGATGTGAGCATTACGTTTGGCAAAAGCACAAACATCTGGAAAGAATATTTCGTTGCAATATTTCGCTTTTCATCAATCTAGCTGTATGTATTTTGTACGCCAATCGTTTACAGACATATGTGTGCGGATTGTTTTTGTCCAATACTTTCAAATGCTTCTCTCTTCGACTACGATGCAGAAGGTCAAGGAAGTTGTCCCACAGCTGAACAAAACAGTACAGAAATCCCACAGAAGTTCTAATAATTCACCCATTGTGGTAAAGGAACGACAGCTCAGGTAAACTTCAATTTCTGTGGACCAGAGGATGGTGGCAAAGACTAGAGACGATGCTCGTTCCGCGTGAATGACCACCTGTGTGACAAAACCAGGGGTAACTAATTAATTTGCATCCACACGTGTGTTTTGTATCGCTTTTGTTACACCTTCTCGCTTCGTGTGCAACTAGCACTGCCCACCACCCCTGCAACGTTGGTGCATGATGCACAAGGCAAGCAAGTTTAGCATTGTTTTACTTCAAAACAACTACATACACACTCACAATGAGGAGGTATGGCATAATTAGAATAAACATATGGCACACCTTTAGAACGGAAGTTGCGCTGTGCTGGTGGGCGGGTGGGTGGGGGAGGCACTCAACGATTTGCTTTTCATCTGCATTGTTTATAACAAGGAGGCACCACTCAGAAGTTACTGTTTGTACTACGTCATTCGTGTTCGTCACATGAAAATGTAACGCCGTAGGTAGTGGAAGAGGAGCAAACGCAAAGAAAAACGATAAAACGGTGAGGAAAATCACGCAGAACATTTGTTCCTAGAATGATATGTGTGCATGGGAAATAGTTTTCACTCAAGACAGTTTTAGCTGACCTATATAAAAAGTGGCAAAGGTCAACAGAACACTGGGTTTCATTATTTCGACTTATAATCTTATGGCGTGCAAAACAATGATTGCAACACTATTTAACTACAATCGCAACATCAGACAGGGTAGAACGTATACCAGAAAAATGCGCACATCAAAGCATAATCAATAAGTCGGCTGTTAATAAACCAAACTCTAGCAATACACGATAGCAAATATTTGTTCTTTTCAATCTCGGAAATATTCATTTATTGGAAAGAAAATGGAAATGAAAAAAAATGAAACAAAAATTAGACGTTAAGGCCCATGCTTGCATCTATGCAATCATTGGTAACGTCCACTTGGTCGTGTGTGTGTGTGCAGATGGCATTAATAGACACCTGACTGCGGCCGTACTTCTCGACACGTTTACATATGACACATCGGTCGCATGATGAGATACGCTATCTCTTAGGAGTACTCTCCCGGTAAGAAGTGTAACACAAATAATCACAAACATACCACTGTCGTGCTTATGGGAATGTCTGGTCACAACACTGTCACGTATCTGGGTGTTGCAGCTTTGTGTGATACAAGAGACACGCGAGGAGCTCGTCTTATGTAATGCAAATCCGTCAAAACATCATTTTACAGATCGTTTCCACACCACCGTTGTTCTTATCGGACACGCTCTGTTGATAGAAAATCAGCAACACGGGATAAAATAGTTGTTGAACAAATCACCAGTTCTGAAAAGGCCTAACTGCAGAGCATCCTTGTCATTGTTTTGTTGGTATACTCATCAATATAGTTTGGAAACACAGGCCTTTCTAGCAATTCTATCTGCAAGAATAGACTAGAGTATTCTTATACTAATCTTTGACTTGATGATGAAAGCTGAAAGAAAGCTGAATCATATCGAAGCTGATCTTATGAACAGAATTCAATGCATCTACTTCAACGGGTTATTTCATTCAACTAGACAACATATACCGTAGAGAGAAAGAGGTAAGCGAGCTAGTCGTACATTGAGATTGAAGCAGAAGTGAAACGGAGAGCGCACAATGATCCTTGCACCACACTAACCTACTCATGCTGTCAAAATGAATCTAAAGAACCACTTTGCGCGTAGGAGGACCTTGAACGGTGTGTGCGGTAGTGGTTCCATTTCTAGAGATTCGATGGTTTCTACTCACCTCTCTAACCCATTCACCTATTCTACTACCCTCTGTGACTAAGAGAAATGGTGAGAACCAAACGATTTTTAAAGGCAGCTTCGCTGAACCGGAAATTGGGTTGGATCCGTTCTATTTGTTTTTTTCTTCTTCTTTATTATCATACACACACACACTCACACACACACACACACACACACACACACACGGAACAAGTAGAACAATAGTGGTTGTGGAGTTCATTTCATTTCCTTCTATTACTCCGCTAGCTGTCAAAGTGTGGGATCTCACGACATTGTGACACCCTTAGCCCCCCCACTTTCCCTCCCATCCCCTTGCGGAGAGTGCTCATCTATTGATTGGCGGACGGAGAGTGTGACCGTGTGGCTAAAGTCAGCGGACGAAAGGTGGGCGCTGGTGTGCGTTTGCGTATTTGTGTGACAACACACACACACAGGCGCGCCCGCGTGCACATAAACACACACACACAAACACACACTATCACGGTCGCAATCATTTGACAGATGCCATCTTCACTGAGGTTTGCAAATAAATTCGCAAAGCTTTGCTACCATCGTACAACTACTAGGCTGCTTGGACTCGCGGAGAAATACCTGGAAGCAAATCTTAACCCCTTGTTGTACAGCAAAATACAGCAGGAAACTTGCAACCAACCAATTCAAGAGAGAACTGAAAGATGCTGTGTATCCTTACAACACACGCAAACAAACACACATCCGTTAGCAAATGCAACAACTACTAGGAAACGGACCAATGCAATCGGCTTCACACTCATACTACACACTCAACCCCACTGCACAGTACACGGAATTCACTGAACCAGACCTTTTCTTCTATGCTTTACTCGGACGACCTAATTGTCCTTTCGCCGTACCAAGAAGGACAAAACATGGACGAAAAAGAGTGGGATGAAAAAAAACACACGATGAGTGCGAAGAACTAGTCGATGGGGTTGGTACAGTTAGTGGGTGTTGATGCTGTGCTGGTGGAGTCAACCGAACACACGGCGGAGTGTGCTAGTAGTAGTAGTACTGCTACTACTACTACGTCCCAACGTCTCAACGCACGCACACAAACACACTTGGGTACATTTTCCACTCCGCTGCCCTAATGGCAGCACTTCTTACGTTTACGATGGGTCACACTTTTCTTAAACTTATTGGTCTTCTGCTGCCCGGTGGGACCGACCGATGCATATCATACGGATATCCCGGGAGGTGCGAAGAAGTTGCACGTAACCATATTACTACATTCACTAGCATGACCTCCTCCTTGCCATACCTTGATACCAACGCCACCGATACGAGGGTTGCAGATAATCTTGTTAAGTGAAATAGGACGCACCGTGTGCTGCTGGTGGTGCTGCCTTTTCCTGTTCCTTCTGTTCACTTTGCAGAGGACACAAACAGGGGGTTGTTGTGCTGCAGCATACACACACCCGTGGTTAGTGTCGTGACCCACGTCCACCACACGGGTTACTCCCGTCTTACCGTCGTAAGGCACAAGGCCATCCCGTGCAAACAAATGGCAATGCAAAAATCTGATAAAACGAACCGATACCTCATATCATACATATACACACACACACATACACACATCACATGCATGAGAGCTTGTACGTTGTTTTCACTGCTATGCACTTTTTCTTCGGCTGGCGGCGACTTTTTTTTCACCCCAAATGGACACTATATTGTAAGCCCCATCAGCAAAAAGAAACGATTGAGAAAATGCGGCGACCGTGCAAGCAAAAGCAAGTTGTGTCACACGACCGGTTTTGTTCAGCGCACAAAACGGCGAGCAAACGGCAAATCCTATTATCGAGCCAAACGACGAACGCATACTAGAGCACGTAGGTGTGCGCGCCTGTGTGTCTGTGCGTGTATGTATGTGTGTGTGAGTAAACGCAAGGCAGCCCAATAATAATAAAACACATCCCAAAAGGGTGTAAGAAGTTAGCACGGCACTGTTTTGGGCGCCCAGGAAAAAGTTGGTGCTGGGTGGTGGGGGGGGAGGACGGAAGGTGGTTAAAGGGAGGATTTTCTTAGCAGTTTGCTGAGTTCTGCCAGTGACACACATACACAACTTTGAACGGATTGAATGGCAATCGCCTCATTTCCAGCGCACGCAAGAGACATCGGGAACGTTGGACGCGATTAAAATGGACAGTTTGGTGCGCGACAAGAAACAGAAGCCAGCAGGGCCCGCGCGACGGCTGCACCAGGTCACACTAACCCAGGGCCTTTCTCGGCTCAAAAATAATATGTAAATAAAAATCAAAATGGCGGAGCGAATTGAGCTCCGGCGAAAGAGAAAGGCACTCAGGGGCCCCATACACCACTCACTCGGCCCAAAGCATCACGTTCCTACACGGAGGCGAGCGTGCGAGCGGCTGCTAGTGCTGCTGCTGGGCCGTAGTCGTGTGTTGGTGGTGATACATTCCGCCGTGTGTTTTTATCTGCTTCCTTCGCTTCGTACCCGTCACGATGTGAGTGCTTTGTTGACAGCTCTGCTCGCCACACACTCTCGTGCGTTTGGGGGGAGGCCCACACAAACACACGTACACTCACATACACGCACACGGTGGTGGTGTGTGCGCGCTGCTGTGTTCGCGTACCCCCAGACGGCAATGGCGAAGGGCAACGGCGTGTGGACATAACACCACTAAGGAGCACACCCGTACCCGTAAACACCAGCACCAAGTGAAAGAACAGGAGAGGTTGGATATATCGAATAGAAATAGCTGTTAGTAGGACCAAATTGGTTTAAATCTCCCAATGGCGCATCTCACTCACTCGGGCACAGCCGCCCGCCAATCGAAACGGAACACTTCCTCTACCCAATTAACACAACCGACTGGGAGGCAATGTATTTTGAAGGAAAAATCAATAAGAAATCACCAGACAACAGTTTAACTTGTTGTGTTGTGTGTGTCCCCACCGGCGAACCACCCAATCAAAGCCGTCCGCTGCGATCCTCCTTGGCACTTCCTTTCCGCAGTGCACTGCAAACGATCAACGGTTTTATTCAATTTGCGTGCGTCATTGAGCAGCAGCAGCACCAAAAGAACCACGAGACGTCGAACGCGCGCGCGCTTTCGCGATCACTGCTCCACCTCTTCTTTCCCCTCCGTCTGGCTACCCTCTTCCCATTGATTTATCTGTTTCGCCATTGTAAGCTTCACGGGTAGAGCAGGGTGTGGTATTCACACAATCAATTTACGTATGCCTCTGTGGCCATTCGACAGAACAGACGGGGAACGACGGCCATCGGTTGAATGGAATGGAATGGGGCGCACATGCACATATGTTGTCGATATTGTGCTGATTCTCTTCTACCTTAACCATCGGTGCCATCATCATCATCAACATGTCCACCCCCCCCCCCCCCCCCCCCTGCGGCACTTGTCACTGGATTGCACACGGTGTGTCTCGCCGCCAAATGAAAACAATAACAACCAACAAGTGCACACCGAACGAGGGGTAGGAGTCATTACACAGTTTGCTCGATTGTTGTGCGTCTTTCGCGGAGAGGTTATGTTTCTTAGTATGCCGGGATTTCTCCAACCGTTGGTGTGTATTGTTAGGCGCGGGTTTAGCATCTTTTATTGGACCCAATGCCCCAAAGTTACGGTCTAATTATGAACTTGAGGAGATCATCCCCCCGGGTGAGCCTTTTCCCTTTATGGTGTCCCCCCTTGCCAGTGGACTAATTTGGAGTGTTGGTGCGTATTTGGCATTGCCCATAAGAAAGATTCAAAACACATTTGCTCCTCTTCGCAAACCCATCACCCAACACTTTATGCCAATTTCATTCACACAATATCAGGAAGGGCCATATTCCAGTGTTCATAGCGAAAAAAACAGTGCCGCATGGAAAGCCTCCTGAAGACGCCCGTCCGAGATGGCTTGTGGTACCGACCGACCGGCCAGCAGGAAGCAACAAAGGTGGGATTAAAAACACAGTAAAATTAACGACCCATAACGTCACGTTTCGGACTGGCTGCCGCTGTTACTGCTGCCCCTTCGCCAAAGTGATGCGCACAACGAACGGCGCAAAGCGCTTTCTCTGCTGTAAAAAGAAAATTTATATATCCACCATCCCCGGCCCGGTCAGGGACCCGCCAGCCCGCCCGCCCTCGCACCCGACACGCCACATAAGTATCTCTCCTTCTCGCTGAGCTTAACGAGCTTTATCTAATTTCTATGCTGTTGCTTGCTACTCGACCAGCTTGGCAAACGTTTGCTTTACGAGCGGGAGAGAGAGAGAGAGAGAGACAAATTGTCGACTATGCTGATTTTGCCAACTGTGCCTATATATATTTTTGTTGCATTTTCATTCACTCACTGTACAATAACACCAGTGTAACTCACCTTTGCTTTTTGATATTGGAAGCATTCTTCAACGAGGGCCGGAGGATGACCTGATGCTCGGTTTGGTTGATATTTTTGATTTCTGTCCCGGCATTTAATATCCTTCGCCAATGTATCCACCAGCGTTCTCACCCACCACAGCAAGCGTCGTTATCCTTGGGTCGTTAGTTTGTGTTCGCTTCTTCGCACGGCCCGTTTTGAGGTTAGAATTTATTGGGCAACCGTTGATCGCACGTCGATCGTCCGGCACAAATCCTTCTTTGCCGTCATCTCTTTGCTACTTTACCAATTCACACACACACAGATACACACACCCATACACGCACACACTCTCGCTGGCGCACGCACGCACACACTCTCTTTCTCTTCCGTTTGTGTGAGCGCTCTCGCATTCAATTTTGAGCTCACCCACTCACACACACGCACATTCAGGTACAACGAATTTCTTCTTCTCCGATTTCGTAAGATCTTTGAATAGCCCTTACACACACACTCACACACTACGGTTCTGCTTTCCTAGTAACGAACTACTCTTTCCATCCTCAGGCACGCTCGCAAACGCAATGTAACCATTGATCAAGGTAACGGCAGTTTGCTTGAAAACCATTCGCAATTAAAACTATCCGTAAGAAAGGATTCATTCATTCTGCTGCTGACTTTACCTATACATGGGCTACCCTGCATTTGTGTGGTCCAGATTTGCCGTTTGCTTCTTCATCTGATGGTGTGTGTGTGTGATGGTGAACGATTGGATAAGTACGATACACACGAGCGAAGAAGAAGCAGAACTGCTCCGGCCAACCACTCAACTGCTAGGAAGAGAGAAAGAGCGAGAGAGTGAGAAAGAGAGCGAGAGAAAAAGAGCAAGAAAAAAAGATGGCGCACGAGAACCTTCACGCATACACACACACATGCACCAGTGCGGTTGCCCTTCTTCCTTGACTCATTCTTGTGCTCACGTCTTTTTGCACTCTTCCCTCTCTGTTTCGCTGCCTATCGCTCCGTTTTGCTCTCGCTACTTCACATCGCTCCTTCAAGTTATGCTCAGCAACCACCTATGAAGGTATTTTTTCACGAACAATTCTTTTCTACCAGTTTCCGGAAACAGCGAGCTCCCCCCCACCACCCACCAAACCGACCGACACCAGCCAGCAGCAACATCATGCCCATCCGCGGAAAATTCTGCACCGTCGACAGGTTCACGCGACGGATTCGCTCGCTTTCGACTGTGAAATCTGTGCAAACCGGTTCTGGGTTCGATGGCAGAACCAGCAAAAGAAGTAACCCCCCTCCGTTGCAGTCACGAAAGAAAAATCCATCCGCACACACAGATGCTACGGCATAAGTTACTAATTAACGGTGCTTCTGCCTCTGCTGCTGCTGCGTGCTGCCGTTTTCGACTAATCGATAAGGTTCGTCCACCCCGCACGGCAATTCTCACTGGCACGGCGCTTACCAGGCGCACACCTCAATGGCGGAACATCCTTTTTCACCTCTGCGGGGCACAAATTAGCGCAACACGACTTTTCTTCACACATTTCCGGCGGCCGTCGTCGCCGTCGTCATCGTCATCACTCAAGGCGCAGTAGGCCGTTTTTCATTCCGTGCACACACACACATATATATACATATGTACACATATACGCATACCCACGCATGGGGTTCGGGAGGAGCTACGCCGTTGCTTTTTTTTTGTTCGGTCCTGTGCTGTTCTGCTGGTGCGTCTGGTTTAATCTAAATCCGTGAAGCCAATCCTTACACTCGGGTGCAGCAGAATCACGCACGATCCTTTCACGCAAACCGTGCACTGTTCGCGAAAACCCTGACACTTTTTCAATGGGGCGACGCGATGGCGTACTTCCGAACCGACGTCGACTACACACAGAAAAAAACGGAGGACAGAGGAAAAATGCGTGAGTCATTAGGGTGCCTTTGCACAGCGCGAACTGGTGCGCGACGAACCGAGCGAACTGTCAAATGCCACTGCGTATCAAGGTGTTTGTAGCACTGATGGAGGAGAATCGTTGACCATTTGCACACATTTGGTGAAGAAATAAGATTTTGTTTGGGAGTGCATTTTGGTTTCGTTCAAAGATTTGAGTAATTATGCGGGGAATGATACCGTCTAAAATATAGAGCAAAAATTTTACTCCAGAAAATGAAGCTCATGGGAAATAAAACAACAACAAAAGTTGAAAATAGATATAAAAAAATGAAACAAAATTAGACGAAAAAAGAGTTGACAATAGATATAAAAGCAGTTAAAATACGGCCGAAGCTATTATTACATGTGAATTTAAATTAAATTAAAAAATATTACAGCTGCATAACATCATCTAAAAATACAATATGGTTCTATAAAATACAAGAAGAAATCTTTTGACAGCAATAGAATGTGAACCAATTGTTGCTATTCTTAGCCAACCCCCAAGCGCCACAGATTAAGCTTAATCGACTGGAAAATCGAATATCGATAGAAAAAAACGAAAGCTCCATAGTTTTATTCAGCCGTACCGGTAAACTCGTTCGTTCCTGGGAACGTTCGCCGCGACGCTCATTTTCACTCATTTCATAGCCCTCTAGATCAAAATTTAGAAAACCGTATAGATTTTGTACTGGCCAACCTGTGGTACAACCCTGTCCACTCATGAGCGACGAATGTTTCTCGACGAACGAGTTCGCCGGTACGGCTGATAGCCTTATAATTTTTTGAGCAAAAATCTATATGAATGGTCGTGTGGGTCAGATACGTGGGTATCAACATCAACGACCATTACTCGAATCACACTTACTTCAGTGCTGGTAGTTTACATTGGAGTATAGTATTTAAGCAATCGTATCGCCGTTCTAGTTCTAGCGATGCATAATTTCAATACGAAACCATACAACAGCCCATATAACCAAGATACCGAAAACGCCACCAATTTCTTGTACTAAAAATCCTGTTCCATCAAACAAAACTAAAAAACTATCAGTTTGGTGGGTTAAGTCACATGACCACAGAAGCAGCCACTTCCCAAGTGCCACAGATTAAGCTTAAACGACTCGAAAATTGAATATCCATAGAAAAAAAATGAAAGCTCCACAGCTTCATTGGTTTGATCCAAAGTGGGTTTATTATACAGGTGGGCTTATCCCGAACAAATTGACAGCCGTACTGTAGAAAAATGAAAACGAAATGACAGGAGGGGATTCGATCATTTGTTGATGTATGCGTGTGAACTCCAATGGCTATTTTGGATGATGTGTCGTAGTGTGGGTGAAAAACTACGTATCACAATCGAATCCCCTCCTGTCATTCGTTCGTCCAATATGGCCTTCCCGCCAAACCTATAAGCCCACCTAGTCCCTATACCCACTTTGGGTTTGATCAATAGATGGCGTATTACAACTCATCATTATATTGCTATCCTTTTCTTGCAATGTGTTTCGACAAGTTTCATCTTATCATGACCTATCCCAAGCGCCACAGATTAAGCTTAAACGACTGGAAAATTGAATATCCATAGAAAAAAAATGAAAGCTCCACAGCTTCATTGGTTTGATCAATAGATGGCGTATTAAAACTGATTATTATATTGCTATCCTTTTCTTGCAATGTGTTTCGACAAGTTTCATCTTATCATGACCTATATAGCCTTATAACTTTCTGAGCAAAAATCTATATGAATGGTCGTGTGGTCAGATACGTGGGTATCAACACCAACGACCATTACTCAAATCTCACTTGCTTCAGTGCTGGTGGTTTCCGTTGGAGTTTAGTAGTTAAACAATCGTATCGCCGTTCTAGTTCTAGCGATGCATAACTTCAATGCGAAACCATACAACAGTACAGAGGAAATGAGAAAGCTCTCCTCCAAGCGAGGAAGCTCAACTGGTTGGGGGGTATCCCATCAACAGAGAGCGCCACCAGCTTTTTTGCTATTTTTAGAATGCATGAGTCGTTTGCCGTCTGCTAAACGAAGTCTTTCTATATTCCGTTTAGGTAGAGAACTTGAGTCGTTTAGAAGCCGTTTAGTGGTCGTTTAGTGGATTTGTGGCACTTGGGTATATAGCCTTCTAACTTTCTGAGCAAAAATCTATATGAATGGTCGTTGGTCAGATACGTGGGTATCAACACCAACGACCATTACTCAAATCTCACTTGCTTCAGTGCTGGTGGTTTCCGTTGGAGTTTAGTATTTAAACAATCGTATCGCCGTTCTTCTAGTTCTAGCGATGCATAACTTCAATGCGAAACCATACAACAGTACAGAGGAAATGAGAAAGCTCTCCTCCAAGCGATGAAGCTCAACTGGTTGGGGTATCCCACCAACAGATAGCGCCACCAGCTTTTTTGCTATTTTTAGAATGCATGAGTCGTTTGCCGTCTGCTAATCGAGGTCTTTCTATATTCCATTTAGGTAGAGAACTTGAGTCGTTTAGAAGCCGTTTAGTGGTCGTTTAGTGGACTTGTGGCACTTGGGTTGAACTCAAGAATAGAGCGAAATATACGATAAATTATGCAAAAACTCACCGATATTCCAGTATATTGCCCTACTAATTTACTAGTTGCACTTTCAGTTCTTTTCGGTTTGTAAAATCTCAACAACAACAAAAAATAGACGTGTAAAATATATTAGCGGAAAACTCGTGACCGTTTGCAGCATTTAAAAACTACACCAGTTTATCTCAAACTGGAGCAACCGTGAACATCGATGCACACCTTTCTGTATACCTTGGCCGGTGACGCGAACGGTTTTGATCCGTCAAAAGCCGAAGAAGAAGATAGGCTGAAAATCTGGAGAAGAAAGAGAGTGCGAAAAAGGAGGTGGTGCGTTTGCCCCGTGTGTGTCGTCGTGAAATTCACGAGCTGTGTGTGATCAATTAGTTTTGCTTCCGCATCGCCACCCGATACCCGATTTCGCCTATCGCGCTGAGCCGTGCCACGGTTTTGCAGTTTGCCAGCGCTCCCGCGTCCGTCGGTTAACTTTTCCCAGGGGGTAAGTATGTGTGGTCGGTGTGTGTAAATGATACATTGCCGTGTTGGCCAGTGCCAGCTTTCCTTTCCGCGACACGTTCGCCTGACCGTGGCCGTAACACCGTCGTTGCGGACCCGTCGGGGTTCATCGCTGGGCGTTTCGAGAAGCTCGCTTGCGCCATCCATGTGTAAGATGTCCCAGTAATCTCAACCACGAACTCGGCTGGGGCTTAGCGGTTACGTTGCTGGGGAAAATTAATGACGCGTCTCGATTCCGTCGGAGAAGAAGGGGTACGAACGTTCGTGTGCAATGATCGAGGTCGCTGCAAGGGATTGGTGCTGTCTGTTCCACGTATGTTGGATAATATTTCAAAAATATAAAGAAACCACATCTTGGTGCTCAAGTTCAAGTGCTCTTCGATCCAGGTGTACCTTCAAGGTGACAAACCGAAGAAAAAAAAGCATTTCCTGCTAGCAATCGAAGAAGAAGGAAACACTTTGCGACACAAACGAATCTTTTTTTCCCCCGATAGACGGGTTTTGGGTACAGTAAATTAGGGCACCACCACTGCACGGCAGACGATGCGATTATCGTATGGCACGCCGTTGGTAATTAGCGCATCAAGCATTCAAGCCACCAAGAGTGAAAATGCAACCCGCCGTCAATGCAGCGTGTGTGTGTGTGTGTGTTTTGTCGGGTGGTCGAAAACAAAGAAAAAGGGTAAAGTTCACTACAGACACAATAACGGCGTCAGCGTTAGGGGTGGGAAAGGCAAATCAGGGTCCACCTATCGAGGCCCCCGGACCGATCACGTACACATCGACACAGAGCAGAACGACGTGCGCACTATACACGCACGCACCACCACCGTCGATGCAAAGCAACCCTATCGTGGTGGTCATTTTATTTATTCACCTTATCAATGGTCTTAAAACACACAATCGCAACGCGTTCGCCTTCTAAGGCAGCGAACCGACGACACGCTCTGGGTGACCGCGAAAATTTGCCCCATCATCATCATCATCATCATCATCAACGGAATCGTAGACGTTGTCATCATCACCATCGTCATCATCATCATCGGTGTGATCGCTAATGTTTGTAATCAATTGTTCTTGTCTCCGTTTCCATGGTTGCTCCGCTTTCCCCCGGTACCCACTCAGTTTGCATTGTGCGTTACGGCTTGTAAACGGCTGTTTTGAGGGCAGCAGCGAGCGTCTTGGGGTGGTAGATATTTTTGGATTCCCATCCGTTCGAGCGTTCCCATCCGGGCTAAAAGCGTACGCCAGTGTGTGACATTGCCAAAATGTTTATCTGGGACTGGTTCACCGGCGTTCTAGGTTACCTAGGTAAGTGTTCTAGCGTGGACCCGCTGGTGTGAGGGCTAATTGTCGCCATCGAAAGCGCTGCCTAACTAATCGTGTGTGTTTATCCCATTGCTTTGCAGGGCTGTGGAAAAAGTCTGGTAAGCTGCTCTTCCTTGGCCTAGACAATGCTGGCAAAACGACACTGCTACACATGCTGAAGGACGACCGACTGGCACAGCATGTCCCAACGCTCCATCCAAGTGAGTATTTCGCCGGAACGTACTGGCAAAAGAAACCAATGGGATTCTAAATAACGCTTCACTTTACTTTTCAGCTTCGGAGGAACTTTCCATAGGAAATATGCGCTTCACAACGTTCGATCTTGGCGGACACACGCAAGGTAAGCCTGCGCACCGCTCGTGTCCACGTGTCACAAGGGCAAAGCACTCACCAGTGTCCTATTGCGTTTTTCTATTCCGCAGCACGGCGTGTATGGAAGGACTATTTCCCAGCGGTGGATGCGATCGTGTTCCTCATCGACGCCTGGGACCGAACCCGTTTCACCGAGAGCAAAAACGAGCTGGACTCACTGCTCACGGACGAAGCGCTTTCCAACTGTCCGGTACTGATCCTCGGCAACAAGATCGACAAACCGGGCGCGGCGAGCGAAGAGGAGCTGCGGAACTACTTCGCACTGTTCCAGCTGACCACGGGCAAGGGAAAAGTGCCACGCTCCGAGCTGCCCGGTCGCCCGCTCGAGCTGTTCATGTGTTCCGTGCTGAAACGACAGGGTTACGGTGAAGGGTTCCGTTGGTTAGCCCAGTACATCGACTAATAATAGTATGGTGGTGTTCGGTGGCAATACGTTTATTCTATTTTTTTTTTTGCTTTTTCGGGTATCAATGGGTGATTGCGGGGTCAGTGAGGAGAAGCGAGCGCAGCGGATAAACAAAACAACTACCGAAAGTCTTATTACTTACCCAAACCCACGTACACACATACATTAAAACAAAAAAATAACTTCAAATCAATAGGAAAGCGGATCGCGGTTCTCCTGCAAACTATGTGTGTGTGATCCGTGCATTATTGGGAAAAACTGTGAAAAAGTGCAGTGAGTTCGAGTCAACCTGGATATGTGCTTTGTTCGGTCCTGCGGGCCAGCGGGCGGTGCTGTTTTTGGTGCCGGACAAAGGGACACGGACAGTAGTAGTGCCGGGGTAATGTTTTAAAGCAATTGAATAGCATGTGCGCTGCGTGTAAGAGAGCTTGAAAGGCAAAAGAACGCTTAAAAGGAATGGAGGAAGGCAACAGAAAGCATTCCCGCTTTTACTGTTAAAAAGGAAAATGAAAAACAAACAAAAAACACACACAAACACACACTGTCCATCTTGAAATAGACCGGCGAGGAACATTTGATCAATCGTTCCACGAAAATTGCATAACGATGCCTGTATTAATCTAGTATGGTTTTTTGTTTTGTTATAATGCTCATTCGAATGCGGGACAGTTCTGACTCAGTGTTACACATGTAGACGATGCGAAATCATCTCACCCTTGGGTATGCTAAGCACTCAGTTTCATCGCTGCTATTGCTTAACTCCTTTAACGTTCAATTCATCCATTGCTTCGAAGTTCTATTCATATCCACGTCACAATATTGATAAAAGACACTTTTCTTCGGGAATAGAACAAATTCAACAACCCTTGATAGTGACCGTCATAGGTGAAACCAATTTTATAACTTAAAAAACCACAATTTGCATCTGTGAGAAGGTATATGTGGAGGCGGGCGCGTTACCGAGCGGAAAAAAAAACGAAACCGTTGCTGGTGTGTGGAAAATGGCCAGAGTTAAACACGAGAACATGGACATGAATGAAACGATCATTTTTACGAAATGTTTCGCATGTAGCACGATGCACCATCGACCACCGAGAGGTTGTGGCGCGTGTTGGACGATGTTGGATCCGAAAACGGCAATTCAAAAGCCAATCAAATGCTGACGAGGGAGGTAGGTGGTAGAAAATCGTTTCACTTTATTGTTGGCTTTCTGTGTGGGGTTGCAGAAAAAGGAAAGAACGGTGCCCGTATTCATGTTTGAAACACAAGGCGCGCAACAGCTTTGCCGTTGGCATTAGTCTTACTCGCTAGTAAATGCACTTTTGTTGTGGTATCATTTCTCGACGTGTTCCAATCCTTTGACCGGAGAGCAGCACACCGCAGCTCCGCTTACAGGGATGCCTTGGGCCCCTCCTCCTCGAACTGGAGCTCATCGCCGTCCGGCAGCGGGCCGAAGAACTGCTCGATGCGCGCCGGATCCACCTCTGCCAGTGTGGCCGGATTCCAGCGCGGTTTCTGATCGCGATCGATCAGCAGGGCGCGCACACCTTCCTTGAAGTCGCTGTCGATAGCATGGTGCACGGCAAGCCGGTACTCCATCTTGAGACACGTCTTCAAATCCATCTTGCCGCCCAGCTCGAGCTGCTTTTGCGTCACCACCATTGAGGTGGGGGACATTTTGTGGAGCAGCTTCAGCGTGTTCTGTGCCCACTCGCTACCGTCCCGCTCCAGCTGCTGGAAAATAGCCTCCACCGTCGGCGCACTGAAGCACTCGTTGATTTGCTGCAGCTGCTTGGCCAGCACAAACTCGGCGCCCGCGTCCCGCTTCTCCGAGAACCGGTCCAGCACGCTTTCCACCTCGGCACCGCTCGTCGTGGCCAGCAGCTGCTGCTCCAGCGCGGCCAGATTTTTGCTCTCCACGTAGTGCGTCGCCACGCCGGCCTTGTGCACGTCGCGCCCCTTCAGCCGGAACCCGGTCAGGCCGAGATAGAGGCCGAGCTTGCCCTCGAGCCGGGGCAGGAAATAGCCGCCGCCAACGTCCGGGAACAGCCCGATGGCCGTCTCGGGCATCGCGAACATGGTGCGCTCCGTCGCGATGCGGTACTTGCCGTGCACGGACAGCCCGACGCCGCCGCCCATCGTGATACCGTCGATGAACGCAATGTACGTGGGCCGATAGCTGCCGATGAGGGCGTTCAGCCGGTATTCGGTGCTGAAAAACTTTCGCGCCAGCTCCACATTGCTCGTCTCGGTGATGGCGCGCACGTCCCCGCCGGCACAGAACGCCTTATCGCCGACGGATTTCACGATGACCACGCTCTTGGTGCTTTCCCACTGCTTCATGGCGTCGTAGATGAGCCGGACCATTTCCAGATTGATGGCGTTCAGCGCTTTCGGGCGATTCAGTGTGATCACGCCCTTGCTGCCGACCTCCTCCGTCAGTACCAGGCTGTTGCTATCACCGGCCGTCGAGGACATCGCGCGGCAAACGCTCGGGGCGACCAGTTGGCCCGATCGGCTTAGTCCGGCGCGCACCGCAATCGCTCGTAGCTGAAAGTGCGGAAATAATGAGCGGTTAGGAATATTCATGACGGTAAGGGGGATCGCATTTGCTCGATTCAATACAATTTCTCGATCGTTTGCTTTACCATCGTATTCGTTTTCGTAGGCTTGACGTTCCGGTTGAAGTTGCTGGCTGTGCGGGGTGTTGTGCTCTCTGTGATTATGCAACTGGTGTTGTGTGTCCCACGATGCTTGTAGCTAAGCGGCACAGTGCTTACTTGATTTAATTTCCGACCGACCGCTACCAGTGTGACGTCGAGTGTTTTTCAACGATGTCGATGTTGCCTGCGCCGTCGTGTTGATAAGTAAACGTCACTTAAAGGGTCGGCGAAGGGATGGTAGGAGTGGGTCGTGGTTGGTGTTGGTGGAATGGAGCTGAAACACAGGGTGCCAAAGCGGAACTGGCTGAAATGAAACTGCCTAAAAACATTTTTTTTACTTATTGCGCTCGCTTTAGATGAACTTTCATAAAAGTCATCCAACGAAACGCGCTTTTTCCTTTATTGCTTTTTAAATTTTTTTTCCATAAACGTACACAGCTCTAAGCATTAGTATAAAATGATACCAGTAAACTGAACCTCTTCTCTCGGATTGCACTCTCTGAAGGGGCGAGCTAAAAGTTAGGAGATATAAAAATTGTTCACCTCGCCGTCAAATCACTTTGGCCCTTCCTTGCCGGACGTGTCGCTGTCCGGTGCGGTCACTACTTCAAAGTCCGAGCCCAGCGAGGTGAGCGCATCGTCCGACTGTTGCTGCTGCTGCTGCTTCTGTATCGAATGGATTGAGGGAAATGCTTGGCCAACGATCGCTCGAAATGCTTCATCCGTCGGTAGCAGCGACTGGTGCGAGCTCTGCAGCGCCTGTACTGCCAGCTTCTCCGCGTCCGTCATGCATTCCAGCGCGTTCAGCCCGTCCAGACTGTTCGGCATGCCGAGGGCGGAATGTTGCAGGGCGAGCTGCTGCGATATGTTGACGCATTCGGCGGCCAGATCGAGCACGTTGGCCGACGGCAGCTGCAGCGGTTCCTTGGCGTTGGCCAGAAAGCGCAGCTGCTTCAGCACGTCCAGCACGAGCTCGCGCGACTTCGAGATGACCTCGAGCTGCGCTTTGTTCGACGCCAGCAGCAGTCCGTTCCGCTGCAGCAGGCTAGCCTTCCAGCGGGCCAGCTCCTCCACCATCAGGCTGCTGGCGAGAAACTTGCTGCGCCATACCTCGCTCTGGCCGGCCAGAAACTCGATCTGCTCCGTGTGGGACGACAGATTTTCCGCCGAGTTGAGCAGCTTGCGGGCGAGGTGCAGCTTGTCCTCGGTCAGCACGTTCACCTTCGTCTGCAAATCTTCGCCCACGGCGGCCACGAGCAGATTTTTCAGCTCCGCATTCACCTGCGCCTGGAACTTCAGCTGGCCCTGGAAGTAGTCGCGCTCCTTGCGCAGTTCCGTCAGCTCGCGCTCGTACCGCTGCCGCTCCTCGTCCTCGACCGACGATGGAGCCGCGCTGGTGCGCAGCTCCTTGTCCGCGATGGTCGACATCTGCGAGACGAGCACGCTCAGGTCGAGATTGTTGCGGTTGGCCAGCTTGACGCGCGATCCACCGCCGGGGATGCTGTTGCGCCCGGGGATGATTGGCGTGACGGCCCCTTTGTACGGTTCGAACGGGACAAACTTCGGCTCTTTGCTGTGCATCGTCGCTAGCTTCGGGCGGCCACCGGGCGCCACCAGCCGGGGCACCAGGTTGAACACTTTGCCGCGTGGCACTACCGCGGCCAGGGACGTGTTCCCACCGGTGACGAGCTCGGTCGGCCGGTACACTGGGTTCGCGCCGGAGTGAGGTAGCAGTCGTTCGATGGAAAAGTTTGCTGGCAGCTTTATGTCCGCCGTTGGCAGCAGTGTGGAAGATACGCTGGAAGAGGTGGACGCCGATCGCTTCGCTCCTGTGAACGATCCAGCGAGCTCCTCGTGCTCCATACCATCACCCTCAGTACGTCGACCTGCAACGGGAGAAGCGAGCGAGCGAGATGTGGTGTGATTAGATTAGCGCCCAACTAGGTCATGTCTGCACACTTGTTACCCGTATCCATTGCGTTTTAGTTTGCGCGGCACGCGGGCTGCGGGAAATACTAAAAACTAGCCAGATACACAACCAGATGACAGACGATTGCAGCCCTTATCATGAGGAGGGGGAGAGTTTTCTATTATCACTTTTCTCTTTTTCCACGACTGAGCCTTTGTTGTGACGCGAACTCAGCTGTTGTTGACAATGGTGCAATGGGGGAGTTGTAAATAGACAAAAACTGACAGCAAAAAAGGTATTTTGACATTTTACTATGCTGTCGGTTATGTGATGCTATTTTTGCTTCTTTTGCTTCCCCGATCTTTAACGATCGGATGATTTGATTTACTGGAATTTCTACTGTTTTAGTTATCATTTTAAAAAGATTTCGACACTCATGTGTCATGGGCTCTTTTTACGCGAGACATTTCAATTGCTGAGTGCAAATTACCTTAAAAAAAATCACCTTTTACTACTACCTATTGTTTATTGTAATTCATCTCAACCGCTACTACATTATTTAGCTTCTTCCGATTTCGTCGCAGACTCGCCCGCGGCTGCTGTATTCCTTTGCGCAAGGTACAGCTCCAGCAGCTTCTCCGTCGCGCTCTGTTCTTCCAGCTTAAGCTCCGACAGCTCTTTGCACGGGAAGTCGGTCACGTTTGCCGACGGATGGCGATGGGTGAACGGCGTCCAGGCACCCTGCACACTCGGCACGTCCGTGTGCCAGTGTTTACGTAAGCGCATCTCCTCGGCCCGCCCGTTCGACTGTTTCAGCACCTGGATCCATTTCGAGATCTCTTCCCGGCTGTTGTTGCGGCAGTTGATCCACGTGCGCTCGCCGTTCAGGAACTCAGCCGACATGACGGCGGTCCGGTGCCGGCGGGGCTTCACGTACACCACGACGCCCGGATTGGCACGGCTGAAGTCGACCAGCTCCTGCTCGAGGAACTCGCGCATCCCTTTGCTGGAGCCGCTGGTTTTGCAGTACTTCAGGGTGATGCGCTGCAGCTGGCAAACGTACCGGCCGATGCCATTCTGCAGCGGGGCACGCGGAAAGCCCGATTTAAGAAACAGATGCGAGTTGGACATTCTTTTGCAGCGAGATAAAAGTAGCACACGACCGGCACCGAGCAACCACACTGCGGTAGGGAACGAAAACAAACCGTGCCGATCAGAACTGTCAAACTTGCTGTCAGCTGAGTTGACAGCTGGGCGCAGGATTGTTTACAGCAGGCGGAAAACAATTCAATTTCCACGCCGCAACACGATGGAGAGCACGAAATCTGAACCGCATAGAGTGTTGGAACTTTTCAGCGGTATTGGCGGAATGCGAATGGCGTTGGAGCGTAAGTGTTGCGTGGACAGCTTTTTTTAACTCTTCTACTGTAACGTTGCCCATCGTGTTTTTGCTTTTAGAAGCTGGGAAAGAGTTTGAAATCGTCTCCGCCATCGACGTGAACCCAATCGCAAACGAAGTTTACAAGCACAATTTCGGCGCCGAAACGGTCCGCAATGGAAATATACTGAGCCTAACGGCGGAGAAAGTAACCAGGCTAAAGGTCGATACGATCCTGATGTCGCCGCCCTGTCAGCCCTTCACGAGGAACGGAAAGTTTAACGATATCAACGATCGAAGGAGCGACCCATTTCTGCACATTTGCGAGCTGCTGGATAGGATGCCGCTGGTAAAGTTCATACTGATGGAAAACGTGAAAGGGTTTGAAAATTCACAAGCCTGTGAGATGTACAAAGCGCGCCTGCGGGAGGCAGGTTTTCACTATCAGCAGTACATACTATCGCCGCACCAGTTTGGCGTGCCCAACACACGCCACCGGTACTACTGTATCGCAAAACGCAATGGAGCGGATTTTAAATGGAAGAGTGAAGAAATTATTACCACACCGCAAGCAGGCTGTGGTGCAAAGCAAACGTTGGTTGGAACGATTGTGGACACGCAGCAAGACGCATTGGAACAGTATGGGTTGAAAAGTGCTACATTACTAAAGCATCTTCCACTGATGGATGTATGCACGCCGGAATCCACCAACTCGATGTGCTTTACGAAAGCGTACACGCATTACGCGGAAGGTACGGGTTCGGTGTACTGTCCTCTTTCTAGGCAGGAGTTCGGCAAGACCTATGCCCTTGCGATGGGTGCCGAGGAGGACGAGGATCGAAAGCTTGCTGTGCTGCGGGAACTGCGCGTGCGATACTTTACCCCGAAAGAAGTGGCGCGATTGATGAGCTTTCCAGAGCATTTTAGCTTCCCAGAGACGGTCACGAACAAGCAACGTTATCGTGTGCTGGGTAATAGCATAAACGTGTTTGTCGTCAGTGTGCTACTACACGAGCTGTAAATAAATACGTTGAATTTGGTGCACAAAACATATGCCGCCTGACTTTTTCGCATCCGATCGACCGAAGATCACACTCTTGTACATATATTCCGTTCAAAATATTTTAAACAATTACCACAGCGAACAGACAAGGGGACGGTGGTTCCTCCCCATGCCTCTAATTATCCCAATCCGAATCATCGGTCCACTCAGTGTCGGCCAACGCCGACTCGTCTTCCGCCGGACTGCCGATTTCGTTATAGTACTGCGGTGTCCACCAGTCCAGTACGCTTACGTTGCACACCGGATCGAACACGAGGTCCGTTATTCGTTTGCCGCAATAGTTCCCCAGCTGAAGCACTATCTTGTAGCGCATCATGCTCTGCGAGAGTGTTTGCACAATGTTTTTCACAAACAGCGTCTCGTTGTACATTGGTATCACCTTGAGAAAGTCGGTCGTTATCTGTGGCGGAAAAGAAACATTGCCCGTTACTTTGCGCAAATCCTGCAGCTCGTTCAGCCGAACCTTACCATCAGAATCTGGCATCCTTCCTCCGGGTTCATGTAGATGTCCTGCATGAAGGCGAGTGAATTTTTCTCCCGCTGTAGCTGGGCTGATCGGGCCGGTCGACTGCCCGGCTTGAACGGTGCCTTCAGCCGGAAGCAATACGTCCAGCAGCCTTTCGTACGCTTGTGCCAGCTGGTGAGTAGCTGTCGTCCTACGACGCGATACTGGTGCCGGTTCGTTCCCATCGTCAAGCGTGCCACGAACGGCGGGTACAGATAGTAGAGCGACCGTACGACTGCCGAGCGCAGACCACGCAGCCGTACCATGCTGTCCGGCTGGAAGCGGGCGGGCAGCTCGATCGAGCGATCGTAGTACGAACGATACAGCTGCGTCCAGAATCGGCCACTCTGCACAACTTCGGCCGTTTTGCGACAAATTAGCGCAAACCGGCACACATCCTCCGGCTGAATAAACTCTGACACGAGGAACCACAAGTCGATATGGTAGTCATTGTACGTGACTACCGGTGGTGCATCCGTGGCGGGCCCTTTCCCCCCAGCTCCAATGGTTTGCTCTGCTTCTTCACCGAGCGGTTCCGCTTCCAGCTCTATCTCGGCTAGAGATATCTTGCTGCTGACCTTCGACGCACGGTTAGAGCACTTCGGACTGTTGGCATAATCGTATATGGTAGGGTCTGAAACGAGAGCAACAAGTCAGGCAGGACGAAAAGTGTGTCGACATTCCTCTTGCTAAGTACCTCTCCCGAAGGTGGATCGACTTTTGGTTGGTTTCACCTTCACGCTTAATGCCATGAATTTGTAAGGATACTATAGGGTGGGATTCGAATGCAGCCACGGAGAGAAACTGGTCGTTGGAACCAGTTGCGCATAAGGGGCGGGTGGGAATCACAATAGGCAATTTGTTGAACAACCTAGGTGTTGTATCTTTCAATATCCATTTGATGGAGAACGCTGGGCGCAGTGGAACCTTGCAACTTTGTGTTTTAAAGAATCATTTTGTGGTGCAATTTCTCTGTTACGGCGGAACAGGTGACGATACGGTTGCGGTGCAGTGTAATACGCTGGCACTGCTTGAAAATTGTTAAATTTGTTAAATTTTGTTGCTTCTGAGCGAGTTTATGAACTGTGTTGTGTTTACATTTTGATCCGACTGACTGACGTTTTCAATTTTCTTTGGATGACGTTCGAAACTAGTGATGGGTAAATTTGGCAAATATTCGGAGTCCACTCCGATCCCACTCCGAGCCCGTAACCGACTCCAGAAGGTAGGTCCGACCAGCATATTTTGGAGCCGACTAGAATTATCCAGAGCTGGAGTCGCCTGTGATTGGAATAGTTCGAAGTCAAGATTGTCCGGAGTCGATCAAAGTGAGCCGGAATCGGTCCAACTCGGTCAGTGTCGGAGCCGATTTCGACTCTAGTTTCCAGTCGATTCCAGTCTACTCCGACTCATGACGACCCCGACTCCGGATAATTCCTATTCTGGATGACTGTGAATTAGAACGACAACGACTCCTGGTGAAACAATTGGTTCTGATTGTACACGAATCAGAATCGGTCTAACAATAACGGGTGTGCGATTGAACTTGTGGGTGCACTCCAGTGAACACATCACTATTCGCTACGCTTCTGGGCTGTACTAAACAGATTTTTAGAACAATAGCAAAAGAAAAAGCAAAAACAACAACCATTTGAATCGTGAGCGAAAATGGTTAACTATGGAATGATCTGGATACATATTAGTAGGAACTTGTAAAGATACATTTTGGCTCGAATTGTGAACTAATGGATTGCTTCCAAATTTAAGTTACCAACAAAAAGCTTTTATTTTTTAAACATTATATTAATAAAACACTCAGCAGTCAATAAAAAGAAGTTTTAACATAAAAGGCATCATGTTATTATACTTGAAATCATTAAAAACCCTTATCTATTGCTTTACGAACATGAATCACGTGTGATATAAACCACTGTCTCAATATAGTGACCGTCATAATAAAGAACTTACTTGTACAATTTTACATTTGTTCCATTTTTTTCGTGAAAAAAGTTATCATATTATTTTTTTAAACACTATTTGTTTATGTTGATGAATGTGTAGTACCAATCCATGGCAAAAAAGAAGTTCGTGATATTTATTTAAAAGATGGGGTTTGAAAAAACATCATGCTTATACACACTTCGTTTTCACTTACACACACAACTTAGAAACATATTTGTGCAAGTTTTTTAGGGTTTTCCAGGGGTATTCAGAGTTGTGGGACACTTCCTTGACTCTTTGTTATGGGAAGTGAAATTCATATGATGGAAATTAAACTCTCTGTCACCCTTTTTGGACAGGCTTCTTAGAAATTGGATTTGTCCAGCATTGGTGCTATAGAGTCCAATTCACATTACATTTCACGGAAGAAAGAGTCATTAAAGTGTCCCACAGCTATGAAAACTCCTGCAAACCCCTGTATCGAATGAATTATCCTTTGGAATGGCCTCCACAAAGTCTGAATCTTAACCCCATCTAATGTTGCAAAATAGAACTAGATGCAGTACTAGATGCATCTTAAACATAATCCAAAGAGCTTTTCGAGCTTTTAAGTCTGGAAAGGCAGAGCCAGAGCTAGAGACAAGTCTGGATGCATAGACATAATAAAATTCGTGTTATTTTTGGTTTAAAAAATCTCTAGAATGATGGAAATGGGCCACAGCAATTTAAGAAAACTTACCATTTTTACCATGGTTTGACACTGCTAACTCATAAGCAAATATCGAAGTGTAAAAAATAATAATAAAACAGTAACATATTTTTTTCTTTCACAAAAACAAAGTTAGATGTGCGCTCTTTTTTATGCCGGTCACTGTAACAATGTAAGGTAAGCTCGTACACATGGGGAGTGCAAGATTTTGGTGATAAATTTTAAAATAATTGCAATTGCATAACAATTGTGGGGATAAGGATATGGAAAAAAACGTTTTATTCTATGCGTTTCGTGTATCTCTCTATTAATTGCACATTTAATTGCAGTTAAAAACGCACAAATAGCTCTCAATAAGCAAATTTATTTGGCAGTTGCTTGCACGTGTTGCTGCCTAACCAGCGCTGCTGTCAATACAGCGAAGCCATACTTAAGTGGAGCGTTGCGCCAACGGTCCACATCAGTAGTGGTTGATCCTCCCTTTGAACAGCATTGGTTCGTCTCTGATACAGCAACGATGGAGAAGTGGGTTGGCAAGATAGCGCTGGTAACGGGCGCCAGCTCGGGCATCGGACAGGATGTGGCGCTTACGCTAGCGGACGCGGGCATGATCGTGGTAGGGATAGCGCGCCGCGCCGAGCTCGTCACGCTGCTCTCCACCAAGGTGACCGGCGGCGGTAAGATTTACGCCAAAAAGTGTGATGTGAGCAACGAGGGAGAAATAATGGAAACGCTCAACTGGATCCGCCGCGAGTTCGGTGGCGTTGATGTGCTGATCAATAATGCAGGCATTTATCGCTATCAATTTATCACGCGTAAGTGTGGAAAGGACAGTGCACGAAAAAAATAGAAAAACTCGATTGGATCGTTACAATTCCAGAGAGTGAAACGTCCGATTTTCGCGACACCTTCAACGTGAATGTGCTGGCGACGTGCATTTTCATTCGCGAAGTGGTAAAGGACATGCAGGCAAGGGAAGCGTACGGTCACATCGTGGTGCTGAACAGCTTGCTGGGCAAACGCGTCCCGGACGTATCGGTGCCCGTGTTCGGCGTGTATCCGGCATCCAAGTTTGCGCTCGTTGGGATGACGGAAGTGTTGCGGCAAGAGTTAAACTTCCTCAAATTGCCCATCAAAGTTACGGTAAGATTGGTTAGATGGCTGTGCACAGGGACTAAGAAGATGATGACTGTGCTTATCTTTTCGTTTGTGGCGTGGGGGCACATCCCATCACCCCATTTCAGAGCATTCATCCTGGCATGGTGCAGACGGACATGATCAAGGTGTTCGAGTCGAAGCTAGCGGAACGGCTACCAAAGCTCCAGGTGACGGACATTACCGCCAGCATCGTGCATTGCCTTGCAACACCCCCCGAAGTTCGTGTAAGTATAGTCGCTTGCGGTTACGCATCAATGAATCGTCAATGTATACGCAACAGGCTATCGGATTACTCTGGATTGACGGGGTTCGAACGCTGTGGTTTGATGGCTTGAATCGAGCATCAAAAACCGGCTGTGTTATTCTATACTGCGACGAGGTTAACTTGGGTTCGGTTTAATTTCTTGTTTCAGATCGATGAGCTGACCATTATGCCAACGATGCAGTAAAAGGCCGTGGCCGCCAGCTAAAGGTATCCGTTCATTTTTTGTTACACACAAACGCAGAATTCAATAAAATATATGTTTGGAATTGTTGCTTTGAGTTGATGCATCTGTCGAGCTATGTCGGGTTCGGTTCATTGGAATGTGGTTCCAATTTGTACTAATTGACAGCAATCAATCCAGTCAAATGGGGATAAGGAAATGTTTCGTTAATCCAGCGCACAAATTCAATTAGCGTGACCTCAGGGTGCAATCTATCTATAAAACTTGGATGGCATTTACTCTTCGCGGATTGGGACACTTCTAAACCAAATCGTTAAAGTAAAACACATTTCAACAAGAATTGTAAAACGTAATAGTGTCTCTGTTTTGCTTGCCTGCTCCATAAACCATTTCCCTTAATAACGGACACGTTTCGAGGCCGGTTGTATCAGCATAATCCAAATTGAATGATAGTTGTACGTACGATAAAAGCACTGTGCCACACATCCTCTGAACTAAATGATGAATAACAACATTCTGCATTCGGTAGCAGGGATAACAAGA
The DNA here is from genome assembly GCF_943734685.1 of Anopheles coluzzii. Taxonomy (NCBI): domain Eukaryota; kingdom Metazoa; phylum Arthropoda; class Insecta; order Diptera; family Culicidae; genus Anopheles; species Anopheles coluzzii. The sequence goes on from NC_064670.1 coordinate 48,694,045, forward strand.
AAAAATGTGCCAAAAAGGTTGCACTGGTGCACTTCAACCACAACGCTGCAGAACGTATTGCAGAACGTTGCATAGGAGGATTCATTTTAGGGTAGGTAAGTTGCCAACGCTACTTTCGTTCTGGGGGTGGGTGTTTTTTTTTCTTTTTCGTCATGTTCTTCGATTCCGCTGCCGAGAGCGAAACAGATCCACCACCAGCTGCACTCGGATGCAACAGTGCAACCGGAAATAATGGTCATGTTCTTGCGCGCTCGTGGAGGTTCGGTGTTCATCTAGATCGAAATGCTCGCTCGGTCGGTCGGTCGGTCGGTCGGTATCTTCTGCTCCCGGGAGGATTTTATGGAGCAGAAGAGGACGATAGGTATTTTATTAAAAGAATTATATCAACGAGCAGGTTGCAACACGCTGCACTTGTGCACTGTGTGTTGCACTAATGCACCACACACCGCAATGCAATCGAATATGTACGCGATGTACATCGAGGCTGGATGCAAACACGATGCGCTGTGGATTAGGTACAGGAAAATGGCACGTTTTGAAAGTTGGAGTAATGGTTTCGTGATATGCGAAAGATGTAATAGTATAGACTGGATGCTGTAGCGTGATTTGCTACAGCAGCAGAGGGTAATTTGTTCAACAGTGAAACCTGTTGCAACGATTATGTTATTGGTACGGTTTTAGCATAACTATTTGTACAATTAATACTGGCTCGCAACGCGTGTCACTGGGTTTCCTAGCCGAGAAGATCCACGAACAGACGCCATAACTTTTGGAGGACCCATTCATTGCACAGCACGCGACACTGGTAATAAATCGTAAAGAATCTTCTTTTGTGGCGCGTTGCTTTCTACTAGAATGCATTCTAAGGACGCGTTATGCTACCAGTATCACATTAATAGCGAATACCGAATGCAGCCCTAGCGAATGCGCATTTATTCTTGGTGATATGGGCCATTTCTCCATTTGCTGCTGTTGCGCCCGGTAAATTGCGAGAGATGTCATCTCCGCTGGGCTGCTGCTGTGCTGTGTGAGTATGTTTTGCGGCTTTGGAGTCGTTCTACCTCCGCACCTCACCGTACCGTGTTACAGGTTACAGTGTGCAGTCCGGGATGGAAAACCACTTCATAGATCAGCGCCCTCGGTGCGCTCACGTCCCGTGTGCGATGAGTTTCCACACTTTCCTAAATCCCATGCTACTACCACCCCATAACCATCCTTGGACGACCCGTTTCGGTGTTTTTCGCGAGCCGTGAGTTTTCGGTTTCGCTCCGTGTGGAATGTAAATTATTCAAAGTCTGCCGTTGTTGTTGTGTGCTGGGGTGGCGCCTTTTTTTTGAAGCGTCGTTTTGTTTTGTGATGCTTTTTTGTGTGTGTGGGGATTGGTGGCACTCGCAACGATCCGCAGGACTAGCAGGAGCCACCCAGCTTCCAAGGGGAAAACTTGAAAAGCATTCCAAAAGCGTCTTCATCACCGAACATTGCTGTCCGGTGTGTCGAGTCGACTCTCTCTCTCTCTCTCTCTCTCTCTCTCTCTCTCTCTCTCACTCTCCCCCTTTGCACGGAAATTATTTCAATTTTTTCATCTTTCCACGATAATGCTGGTCCCCGTTCTTGTTTTTGACTCGCACCAGCACAAGAGAACACAATTTTCCATTCCCATGGCCATGGTTCTAGTTGGAGGAGCTTGTGTTTTTTTAGAAATGATTATAAAAATATATACCCAGTACGGGGAGATAACAATAACATATTTCGTGCAAATTTTGTTTCAACCGCTGCTGTCCTCGCTCTCCACAGCCAAGTGGCACGTGATGCTTCTCGCTGGACTTCATCTTCGTGAAGCTTTTGCCCTAGGGAGCTGGTGAGAGAGTGTAGTGTACGAGTAGTTGATGAAAGTTTGGTTCGGTTCCATCGGTCCAGAAGTGTGCATTATGCAGGTTTGTGCAGTTTTTGTAGCTCCTGCAGTTCCGTCTCGATGTCGGTGGGGGAGGTAGTGGTGGCCGAGGGCGGCCGCTTCGGGATCGACCAGAACCGCTGATCACGTCCAAACTGGCGTCCTTCGTCCATCGTTTCCGGCAGCTTTTGATGGAGCGTCTCCGGTAGGAAGATGGCGCTAACCGCACCGACCAGCATAATCAGTGCCATCGCCACGAACGGTAGCCGCAGGTCGCGACTAGTGCCGAGGTACACGATGTACGGTCCAACCGCACCGAACACGTTCGACACGATGATACCGAACGAGGTCCCAGTCTGCCGGAGTGACGTTGGATACAGTTCGACCGACTGCAGGTACAGGGCGAAGTAGGTGACGCAGACAAAAAACTTCACCACAATGGCCAGCATCGTCACGTACAGCTCGGTACCGGGCCGATGGATGAGCAGCAGGACGGGCAGGCAGGCGAGTGTGGCCGCAAGAAAGGCTCCGCTGTTGGTAAACCGGCGCCCGAGTCGATCGCAGCACAGCTGGCCGAGCAGGTAGGCCGGCAGCTCGACCGCACCCTGCCAGAAGTTGTTCAGGAACGGGTTGCCACCCATCTGCAGACTCAGCAGGAACAGGGTAAACGTCGGTATGGTGTTGCAGATCCAGCTGAACAGCAGCAGGCCGGTCAGCTTGCTCATGTGCCACCCGCTGAAGAGGGACGCGATACCGTACGTCTTTTCGCGTTCGGGACGAGGCACGAGCGCTTTCAGCTGTTGCTCGGTCAGTTCGAACGGACGCCCATTGATGGTGGCAATTTTGCGCAATTGCGCCAGACACGCGCCGTAACGTCCTTGACTTGCCAGCCAGCGCGGGGACTCGATCGCGTAGCGGGGAAAGCAGTAGAACAGTAGGCAGGGCAGCGAGGTGACGATCATGAACCAGCTCCAGTCTCGCATCCACCAGAGGATGAGCGGGGCGAGACAGACACCCGCAGTCCAGCCGACCAGCTGCCAGAGGGAGAGGGCCGCCCGGTTAGCATCCTTCGAGATTTCCATCGCGATAATCAGGGGCGACTGGAAGGAGGTGTTGGTGGAGAAGCTACCGATGAAAGCGAGCGATGCGAACAGCCAGTAGCTGTGGGCGGAAAATATGGACAGTACTCGCCCGATGGCAGCCGTCGCTATGCTGAACAGATACACCGGCAGTCGCCCGATTCTGCAAATGTGTGTATCAAAGAATCGCATAGGAGTTAGATCAGCTTCTAGCTGATTTCGACAACTATCTTACCGATCACCCAGCTGGCCAAGGATAAATGTCCCGCACACTTCGGAAACGCGCACGAAAGCAAACACATTCGTGCCGTACAGTTCCCGATCGCAGACCCAATCCTGCTCCGTCACCGGTGTACGATCGTAGAAGGTACGATCATACTCGTATCCATACAGACAGGATACTGTCGCTGTTTTGTTCGATGGTGGCGTATAGTCATCAGTGGTATGCTCATCATAAGAAATGTTGTACATCTCGCAGGAACTGGGCACATATTCTCCACGACTGTTGTACTCCCTGGTTGAGGAAAGATAACATTGGGATTTAATAGACTTTGATCATATTTCCTCATTACTCGAAAAGCCCAAACATTGCAACACCAGGTGGAGTTAGTTGACTTGATGATAAGCTATCATAATTATACCTTCTACGGTATAATCTACGTGCTTACATGTCTTTTGTGTAACGGGTCGGCTAAGCTTTGATATTTCCAAGTGCCAAAAGAATTAAACTGTTATCTCTCATGCAGCCTAGACTCGTGATTTGTGCACTTAGTGTGTGTTGGTGTTTTGCTATTAAATATAAGGCTTTTTTAAGCCTCCAACAATCTAACACCCAAAAAGATAAAGATAAAGAAAGACTGATGGTGAAGTTTGGAATTAATTATTTTGGGAGATGGTAAACAAAGCAATTAGTATTAAAAATAAGATGATGATAAAACTGTATCATAAAACAAAACAAAAGCCATATTAGTGTCATAAGCTCACACTTATCTCATGAACACCTCGTGCTCTCGGGCATTCCAATCAACTCACATTGGATACACAGTTGCCTTCCACTGATCGCTGCCCGTAGTGTTGAGCATTTCGTTGTCCGTGACCGGTATACGGCACCTGTGGTCCGGGACGGCCAGCACGAGCAACACATTCACCACACACATCGCGAAAAACAGTACCGCGATCACGTTAAAGATGATGTTGTACCGGCGCTGAAAGGGACCATCGTTGCCGATTGATTCCATGATCCGATCGAACGCAGCATCTGCTCCAGCATTTTCGCTTTCGTCTGATGTCATTTTGTCTGTTTCTTCTTTCCCTCCGCCAATGCCGTACACCGAGATCCGTGAACAAGATCGAGATCTGCCTGTAATTGAGGCGAACGCGCAGCCAACATCCGAACGAACGCGTGAGAAACGGCCTCTTTAGCAGCACATGGTATCTCTAACATTTGCACTGATATCACACGGTACACGGTTGGTACGTCGTTACCTTATCACACATCATTAACTTCTGGCTAGTCTCGCGCAAGCCTGCCGCTAGATACGGGATACGGGACTGTCTCCCTCGAGGGTCGGACTGCAGTGTCAGCTCCTCTGGTACGCTGTCATCGTGGGACGTTGTTGTCGCCGTCTATGCATTCAGTAAAAAGACGTCACCCGATTGAGAGACGCTCGCACCGAAACCTGTAGTTGTAACATCTGTAACCGTTTGGGTGTGAGCGAGGGAACGGCTCATGAACCAGCGCAGTGCATCGGCGGCGTGAACGCTGGCCGAGGGTCGTGATAAATACATTTCAACCGATTAGTGTTGGTGTTGGTGCAATAATATATCTGTGTTTTTTGTGTATGTGTGTGTGTTACCATGGGCGTAGCATGATTGTGTTTTGGTTCGTTTGTTTGTTTGTTGCTCTGTTTTAAGCAAGCCACTTACACGGTCGACTGCGCTCAGCTGCAACAGATGATGGCAATGCACTCGGTGCGCTGAGCGTAGTGATGGCCTGAATGGCTCAGTTGAAAGATCTATATTGGAATTTATTTCATTAAGCACTATCTAAGATGTTTCGAATCGTAACAGTTTATGGACGGCAAAATTGCATGACTTTGTATCGAAACCAATTGATCTGTTAAATGATAGGAATGTTGAATAAACAATTACCAATTAAACATGTTATAATTTTGAGCAATTACAAATAATCACATGCGATACCAGTCAGTTTATTCAGAAGCACAGTTCAACCGTTCAAATAGAAGTAAAATGTAGTAATAACTTGCTATCAAAATTAACAAATTACTATTTTGTTATCTCAAAGAACAATCCTTTTCTTAATGTAATGATAATTAATATGATAGAAAATATTCTTTACAGCACTAACTCGATGTGATCAACACATTTCTGGAAGCATGGTGTAATATGATCTAAACTAGCTAGAGTAATCTAATATATAATGTAAAACGAATGAAACATATGCAATAAACACAACACAAGTCGATAATGAAGAATCAAAGATTAACAATGGAGAAAGCGGTAGCGATTTCAAGGTAGCAATAGATATGAATTATGAAAATGGTTTCATGATTGAGTTTACTACTTGTTGAGCTGCTAAGCACTTTTTCAGCAACATCTTAGTTTTTAACAAGAAACATCACTAATATCACTAACTTTCGTGTAATTTTGTAAGTAGGGGCTGTTTTAGTCACTTTATGATTTATTTGATATGATTCTGACTGAATATAACAGTTTCAAAGCTTTGGTAATAGTTTTTAATATTTAATCAAAACGGAAATTATTTTGCAATTTACAATTGATGTGTCAAATCAGTACAATTTCCTCAAAGAGTTGTCAAATTTAGAAATCCGCGTATCTCCGAATCCGTGTATAAGAGGTGCCATGTATCTCGGGGACCGCCTGTATATATTTTTACTCTTATTATTTTCATACTTTTAAATCATTACCTCTCATCGTTATCTGTAATTCGCAACAGTCAGGGATGCTTCCGAAAGTTAACAACGAAAAGTAGAACTATTACTAAAGTACGCTAAATTATTCTGCACGTGATTTTGAATGCCGCATACAGCTGATAGTCTGGAAGTAGATTTCCAGTTGCAAGAAATGCAAAACATACCTGTAAATGCAAAATTCATTTAAACAACAAAAGCGGAAACTTCCAACGGTCACGTAATTCGCTCAGGGCACCGAAAAAGCACACAGTGACCAAAATTGGCGAATAAAGAATCAACTACGAAAACATCTCCTTTCTTCCAGGTCGCCAAAAATGTTCCCGAAGCGTAATGGCTTACTACTAACTACTGCTGCTACTAGGTGATAAAAAAGTAAACCAATAAATTGTCGCATTTAATCTGTCGCCGATTCAACGCCGTTTCCATCAGCCCACAGGGGGAGGATGGAGTCCCCACGCACCAATGTCCAGAATGTGGAAATCGTGGAAAAGTTAAAACAAATACCGAAGGAAAATATTCTTAAGCATCCGTAGGTGGTTCACAAAGAGGACGACAGAAAGACAACCAATGCTGAATTCTTGGCAACCATTCCGGTTGACAAGAAACCTCGGAAGAGAATGGCTGGGGTTGGCAGGACGCCTCTGGGCAGCCGGTACCGAACGGTCGCAACGGTGACATGTGACACCGGTCGTGGCGTCCGTGTCCGATTCTGTTTGGAATTGCTTCTTTCATGAGACGATCGGGATTTGTGGGAATTTTCTTCAACACAAACACCTTCCGCTGGTTAGCTGCTATCCATTTCCTTTTCAACAGCACCCGAACCCCTAGATGGAATTGGAATTTAAGGGTTGAAACAGTAGTCGGTTGAGTTTCGTTCGGGAAAGTGCTTTGCTTTGGCATCGTTCAACCGCTGCATCCTTGTACAGTTTGAAAGAAAAGTGCAGTATGATCCTGTCTGGGCGTGTGTATGCTTCCGATGATGACGACAGCTTCAGTGTGAGGGAACAAGTGTGAGGTAGAGGGAAAGTGTATGTCAGTCGCTTTTTAGTTCTTAAAATGCAATAAAAACAAATTTAATTGTACATGCTGACAGATTCTTGCCAGCCGGAAAGAGCACGCAAGCTGAAGCGTATTTATCCTTACAAGCCATATCGTCCCTTGGTCTAGAAGGAAAAGAAGGAAAGGGAGATAAATGAAAAGGTTGGGGTGAGGATGGGGCGAAAAAGTTTCACTACCATCCTTCACCAGCTTCCTCTTTGTGAGGGTAGGGAAGAAGTTAAACTCATCCCAGCATGTTGGGCGATCGTATGCGCTAACTTCACCGGCAGCCGGGTAAATGTACTATTTAAAGCTAAAAACTTTTGTCCCTTTTTCACCTCTCACTTCCCATGTCTCACAGAATGAACTAGAATGACACTAGAATGGCAATACGGCTGCCAGTTGCTTTTGGCACCATCAAAATATCCCCCGTCGTCCGAACTATTTTGTGAGCACAGTGAACAGTTTGCGTTAGTCCCGTGTTTTGTGTTTTACGGGAGCTAAAGCACAAACAACCCTCGGGCGGCACTTGGCCCTCATTAAATGGTCGATTAAAATAAAGAAACAAAAAAAAACAGCATACCAACCCCCGTTTTTATTTGATGAATCGGATTATGTTTAACATAAATAAGAGCACACTACCCAGCATCCTCACACCGACGGTTGTTTTGAGCTTAGCTGGAGGGGTTACTTTTATTGCGTATGTGGAGTCCTGTTGGTTGCTGCAGGGCGGCTTAAGTAGAAACAATCACATAAACGTGCGGCGCTGTGTCTTAATTTGAGGAACGCATCTGTTTGCCTCTTTCTCACTGCCCATTTGAATGCACGGTCTATGTGTGGGATGTTAAACATTTACTGTCAAAATCAGACGAGATGAGTCCCTTTGCTTGCTATTTGTTTTTCCTTCGTGTAGTTGATACAGATCTTGTTCATCTTTCCCGCTTGTACTAATGTGTGAACGTGTGGGAATCATATGTGGCCTGCTGAAGTGTGCCCCAACAGTAAAGTAAAGCTCCAATGGAAGAATACACCATATACAAAAAAGAGAAAGGACATTCGTATGCAAACACACGTCTATTAGGAAAACGTAGACGTTTCGGGACGCGGCGTACCCATCTCGGTCCCATTTGGTGCTGTACTTTACAGTTTTCGTGCTTGATTTGGGTGTGCAAAAGTAATTAAAAATGCTGCCGACCCTCTTTTTTTTCTTATTTTGGTGTGCGCTGGGTGGGATGATCCTTCCTTCCTTTTGCCCTTTTCAATGTTTATGACGCTGGAATGAGGGGCTCACAAAGGGGCATGCCGTGGGTTCTTCACAAAGGTGAACACTGCTGTATACCTTCCATTGCCTCGTACAAAGAGTCGGGGGGAACATCAAACGAGGAGGAAAAAAACGACAATTGTAAGGAAAACGTCTCCCCCCCCAAAAAACACCGTGTTCTTGGCAGACAGTCGGTAAATTTTGTGTGTGTATGTCAGGTTCACATTAAACCATCTAAGCATAAGCGTACGGATAATAATATCGCAATGCCTATCGCCGTGTCTACGATCTTTCTCGGGTGGATATTACAAAGCTGAGAGTAAGCCTGCCAGACACAACCCAGCCGAATTGCGGCATGGAATCTTCATCCTGCGTGCGTCAAATTGTTTCTTCCAACGCCCAGATTTTGGGGCGATTAGCGTTGTTTTATTTTTCTAACGCACAGCTTGCACTGAGGCGCGAGTGTGAATTCGGCATGCGTCGTCATTAGTTGTGTGGGAAAGCTGCTTACCGCTAAGATGGCGAATAATTGGGACGCAAAACCGGAGGATACGGCGTTACAATTTTGTCACCGTGCTGGGTTGTGCGCCAAATCCCAAGCTTTATTACCATGGGGGTTAGCTCGATAGAATTGTATAACATTCTGCAATGCTTACCGTCGCAGCATTTGCTTAAGCTCCCACGGCACCTTGCTGTGGATGCGATTTACGTGCGGAGTTGCTAAGAAGGGCCTACCGCGCGTGATCCGCAGAAGGTGTGATCCGTCTAGTCGGAGCAATTATTTTTAATTTAATTACAACAAAATGATTTGTGTCTGACGTCTGATCTATCCGTGCGGGACTAGGGCGATATGATGTAGTGTGCGACTTATGCGGCTGAGCAAGCGTGCTTGTTATTTTTTAAGTACAAACGGTCGGTGTAATGATGACACTAGGCATCACTGTACCGAATACTAAGGATCTCGGTACCGTTCTCATGTAGTATGGCAACACTATGCAATAGTTGGTGTTTAATGAGTTGGGGAAGATAAGGCGTGAGTTCTCATACAACACATGACGGAGCACCAGACTAGACATCTGTTTGATATCGCGGAAGTCATAATGAGGAGATCTTAAAGTGGGATTTAGAGACGGATTAATATAATGTCGATTTGGTTTGCCAAATAGTGTGTGAACAGAAATACCAGTAAAATGTTTTAGTCTTTGATGTTGGCTCAAAACGATAAAATACGGATTTGCCACTTAAAATAATAGTAAAGTGTAGATTTACGGGGAGGAAAAAAATGATGATTTGCCGGTCTGTGAGCCGGCAAAAATATTACAATAAAATAGTCCTTTCTTCTATGTACCTAATGAGCTTCCGCTTTGACAGTTTCTCTGCTAGCCAAACCACAGCGGCATACCAATTACGTGACAAATAATGCCAATCTTTGGCCAGTTTGCAACAGGCGGAAAGATTCACACTTATCTTACATGTGTGTATGGTGCAATCTCAACACCAACCAAACATTCCCGAAAGACAAACCAAACCAAAAGTGCCAAGAAAGGTGAACAAAAAAATCGTCAGCAGTTTTATTCCCCATTTCCGCATGTCCCCTTCTTCGTAGCTGTTCACATCATTAGCTAAGTGCGGGTATGTGGTGTCCGTTTCGATGTGTTTGGTTTCGACAACTTTGTCCTAGCAGGTACGTTGGTTTCAGTGTCGCCTAACGAGGCACGTCGGTGCAGGAAGTTAGCCAGAAGTTCGATTGTGCGGCTTTGACACCTTTTTGTGTACGACTGTAGTGTCTGTTGTGGCTTAACAGAGGTGCCAAAGTTTTGTCTGTGACACACGGTGAACATAAAGAAAATTTGCTACATCTTGAGAAAACAGTAAAGATGCTAGGCGAAACCATAAAAATAAATAAATAAAAGTAAAAATATGATTGTGGCTCATTTTTCTTCTTTTTTTATATAAGATAATACTTGCTTGGTGTGTAAGATTTTGTAATCTTTATACGTTGTAGATTTGTTAAAGAATGAGGTATAATGCATATTGAAAACATTGAAACATTGAAAACATAAGTTAACTTTAACTTAACTAATATTTTGTCATATTTAAATGTTTATTTTTTCTTTAATTTTAATATTAAACAAATGCAAGTCAATGAAACAACAGCGTCTAGTAGAGTCTATTTCAAAAACTTAGCTTTAAAATCTTTTCCCTTCTCTGTGTTCCACAGTACAACGCTCAACTCACAGGTGTAAGTAGATCTCGTTTCAAGCACGTTCATATGGCTCTTGGGGTTTTGTGTGTAGAAAGATTAGCTTGCCGGTGCACAACGTACCACCTACCAGACTTTTTAACACGTTATTCATTTGCGGTTTGAGTTGCTGTCAGAAACCGTTCGGCCGCCCAACGTCGAAGCTCAAAGCAAAAGTCTTATGCAAAAGGGATGAGAACGTGAGACCACGTGGCACGTACCATGCGCCTCCATCGTATATAACCGAACTTCGGGTTATATGTGGCCGGGCAGCAGCGGAACGGTGCATCCCGTCGAGAGTGCATTTATACACTCAACACGTCGCTGTGGGCTCTTTCTCCGATTTAGCTGCAAGCTGCAGGACAGTGCAACTGAGTTTATATCTACAATTATTAATCTTCTCAATGCTTGACTTATACAAAATGTGAACTTATTTTGAAGTAACGCAAGAACAGAAAAGAAACACACAACCATCTGTTAGGTTTGAGCGATTCAAGCCAAAGAAGGGAAGTACTATTACTCTTATGTATATTGTTGTATCATCCGACCAGGATATCGTTAACTACACCGTACTTTCTTATTCGAAATCGAAAATGCGTTACTCGTACTCGTAAGCTAGATAAGAGCGGGAGAATGCCCGAGGAAGCGATCCCTTTCCCACAAACTTGTACCCGGCGCCGGAAACTTTCTGCTTTTTAAATAATAAATTAACTTGAAACTCATTATGAATTTAAATAAATTACATTCCTCTCCCTCCCGCAGTTTCACCCACACGCTTCTATGCAACAATTCTGGCAGCCCTGACCTAGGAGCCCCGGATGGTAAACGCAGCCTGGGAGGGTAACCCCGATGGCAATGGGCGCATCATGAACCGGAATCTCCCGTAGCAGGAAGTGAAACTATGAAACTGGCATTAAAATCTTTTAACTTTTGCCCACTTACTCTTCCTAGGGGCCGCAGGGGTTTTCCCCAACTGTTCAACTTCTAGGGCGATTGACGGTGAGTGGGTGGTCGCGGTCATTGGTGGTCAGGGGGCAGAGATGGTTAGTTGGTTGAAAGTGCAGCTTCCGGTGTTTGGTAAAGATAGTAAGAAAGCAAAACTAGGCTTTTTTTGGGGACGCTATCTATTAAAGGCTTGCTATTTGTTAGTGTTTTATAAAAAAGAGCATAAATGTAATTCGGTACAATGGTAAGAGAGAGAAAGAGAGATATATATGTAGAGATAGAAGAGATATGCCAATATAGAGAAGAAGAGATAGATAGAGGGAAAGAGAGAACGAGGGAGAGAGAAAGGGAGAGAGAGAAAGGGAGAGAGAAAGGGAGAGAGAGAAAGAAAGAGGGAGAGAGAGAGAGAAAGAGAGAGAGAGAGAGAGAAAGAGAGAGAGGGAGAAAGATAAATAAAGCATGAAAGAGAGATATTATTATTTTAGTTCAATTGCCTTTCTATTATTTCGGAAATTTGAATTTGAAACGATGAGCTGGAATGAATGTTTCGTTACTGATAAATATTGCATTTTGTGGGAATAACATTGCAAATCATGCCACAAACTTTTTTATGTTTTATGGCCCATGCATTCGAAATATTACTGGTAGAATTACCTGTATTATTAACTGTTTTTATTTATTTACTCAGAAAAACGGCCAGCTCATGATTGGTGGTTTTGTTTGTTAACTTTTATGTTTTTTGATAACTTGGTTTGAAATTTGATCAACGTTAGAGTTGTGTCATGTGATGTTACATTCTTTGTTATTCATTGTTGTTTGCTTGTTTGGGTATCATGTTGCATGCTTACCTTAATTAATAAACAGTCTGTGCAATGTATCTTTCATTCTTGTTACAAGGAAGTTATTTGATACTAAGTAGCTTAGTTCATAATTGTTTCAAGGCGATTTATCTTTCAATGCTATGACGAAATAAGCGAACGTGTTAAAGATATCGTTGAATCAAGCCGAATTATTGAAGCATAACATGAAAAGAACGAACAGGATACAAAACCATGCATTAATTCATGGTCATAAAATCTATGTACTCTACATAATATAGTCTGTATATATTATGTCTGTATCTAATGTGTTACAATTGTTATTTTGCTATCCATCACGTAAAACTATTTTAAATTTACCACACCAATCACACATTACGGATATAATGAACCCATTACGGTGATGACATGCGAATACGTTAAAATAGCAGGCTATTTTGATTTAAACGAAACGTCTCAACCATTAAAGGGATTCGAAAGAACTACAAATAAGGACTATACAAGTAATTTGTTTATTAAAACATGCAACATAAGTAAAGAAATGATGTTTTATCCAATCAGCAATTTCTATTTTTTTTGTTTTTTGTTTGTTTTTTTTTGTTTTTTGTTTTGTTTTTTTGTTTTTTTTTTTTTTTGGCACAACAACCGCTGTCGGCCTGTCAGCTGTCTGCATTGTATAGCAGTTTTCGAGCAGCTATCTAAGTGGGTATACTATACAGGTAGGCATATCCCAAGGTGTATGAATTTAGAAGGCTGGTTTTTATCACTTCTGTTTCTGAATGAAGTTTTAAAGAGTGCTTTGAGTATACGTCAAGCCTCCAGACAGCTTGTTTGAGCAAAAGTTTTCACCCGTCCTGTCAAAAAATGTTATTCAAATTTGATTATAAAAACAGACTATTGTTACCTGAACTACATACACTTTGATTCTAGATTCCACCACCTGATATCTTTAATGCACCTTTAGATAAATGAAAACACCATATTCGTTTGCCATTTCTTCGAGCAGATACTCGATTTTAATTCTAGCTTTGAGTCTAAAATAATCTAGATTGAATACCGCGTGTGTATGCGGTTTTGTATGGAGTGTTTACATGATTTCAGCCTCCAACTGTCAAACTACATACAAAAAAAAAACTGACTAGAATCGTGAAGGGCCCTTTGACAGTTTTTTGAGCAAATTGTATTGATTTGACACGTCAATTACGAAATGCCAAATAATTTACCTTTTGATCAAATGTTAAAAAAAAAACTATTTCAAAGGGATAAAAACTGTCATATAAATCAGAATCAGAATCTTATGAAATAATTATTTAAGTGGCTAGAACCACCCCCTACTTGCAAAATTATTAAAAAATAGTGATACTTTGGCTGGAAATTATAACTTGGCTGGCCGAAATTCAAGATACGCGGTATTTTGCGGCCGTTTTTGGTCCCCATTATCCGTGTATCTCGGGGACAGCCTGTAATTTAAAACCCAGCCTGAAAATGTGAAAAGCTCATACGCTATACCACAAGATCATAAGCTTCGATCAATTATACTTATATAGAACTTATTTCGTGTTTTAATTATTATACATTTCTTTCATCATTACCTTAATAAACATTGAATGTGCCTTTTAGACCTTCCTCTCAATGAAGCATAAGGGAAACATAACATTAATGTAGCAAAAAACGTTCTTAACACCATTTTGTTAAAAAAAAATAGGATAACGAGGATTTCTCTCACTACAGCAGCGAGAGAGAAAAATGAACACGGTGCAAACTGGTTTCTGTTTTTCCACCCACCGCCAATGCTTTAACTCCGGGTGTATATTTCATAAAAATTCAAAATTCAATTTCACGCTTTTTGATCATTTAAAATTCATAAAATACTGCTGTTTTTTGGGGGGGATTCTTTTTTCGTCGTTAACGCGCTCTTCCGCGCGCGCCTGTATGTGTGTGGTTTGGAGTTTTTCACTTATTTTGGCAACGGTGGTGCATGGAGACTGTTGGGCCCTTCCGCGCCCCAACTGCGTTATGATTGTCGCTTGCGAGGTTGGGAGAAAAACAGCCTCCAAAGCTACGAGAAGCATATTTGAAAGGAGGGAAAAAATCGCTGCTCAAAAGTAAAGCCCGGGGAAACATATTTTGTATGCCGCCTAGGTGGTGCAAGCTATTGTAGTGTGCGTGTAAATTTTTTATGATCCGACCAGAATGGTAAATATGCCTATAAAAGCTGTTTGCTTGTTAGAATGCAAAAAAATGAACGTAATATGAATGTTTGTGAACAAGATACAAATGATAGAGTGCTTAGCGTTAGTATAAATAAAAGAGAGAACAGATTTGGATGAATTCAAGCAACAGGATAATGGATTTCATAGTATCGAGGGAAATAATTGCATAATACAGAGAGTACAGTCATAATAAAAGAGACAGAAAGGAAAGACAAATCATGATTAATCTTATGGCACCACTCAAAACGAACCTTCAAGTAGTCTCATTCAACTGGCACGTAGATAAAATTGCACCTCCCCCAACAGGAGATGGTACTATATTTCACGCACAGCGAACACATTAAGCTTAATGACCAGCTGGCTGACCAAAGAGCCACTTGTCTTAATGTCTGCCCTGGCTGCATACAAAATTCAATACAAACTGCAAATTTATTCATTGCCATTTCTGCAATGTCCGGTACCATCTTCACGGCTCAGTGAATGATTTGTGTCATTTTTCTACCGCTTTTACCTAGACAGTTGACGAACAGAACCAAAAAAATAATCAACGCCCTTCGCCGTCTGCACCATTTATTTCCCTGTTTCGGTGCAGACCGTGCTGAAAGTCGTTCAATCAGCAAAGATAGGTACTGGCCGAGTACTGACAGCACCGGTGCAGCGCTCGGCCATGTTGACTGTACGAAACTTTATTTTATTTTCCAGCTGAATAGACGAATAATTAGTGCTTTGTTGAACTGGTAAGAAATGAAGGGATCGTTGGCCATTTCTTTGATCCCTTTTGCACCCGGTGTGTGACGATTGAACGGTGTATACAGTACCTCTCAGCTCAATAACCCATCCCCCAACCCGCACAGTTGAACGGCTGACATGGCTTGTAGTGCCTTGCTTTGTACGGAGTACGAAGTTCCTGTTGCTGGAAAGACACTGAACTTGCTAATTAGAAGCAATTATACGATTGAGAGCATCGGAAGGGTCCGCATGTTGCTGTAAAAGCGAATCGGAACGAAAAGCTAAAAGGTACACAACACGCCATGCAAAAGGCAATCGGGACATATTGGCAAAAAGAAACCGGAAATGAGCGTAGGAAGGGACGAAGAAAAGAGAGAGAGAGAGAGAGAGACCGCTCAGCGAAGAAACGCTCCGTACAGGAAAACCAACAAGTACAATCGAAAGTCGCCACAGGGCCAGGAGGACTTTTAGTCAGAACAAATGAATAAAAGGTACCGGTGTTGTAGAGTTCGTCATCAGTCGACCGACCGTCGATCGTGTCGATTCACTTGCTCCGTCACTCCGGATGACCACTAATGGTTGCAGTTTTGAAGTGGGCGGCCAGCCTTTCATCGCTTTCGCCTTGCGTTCGCTGTTGCGTTGAGCCACTCGTCCGGTGGCTTAAGGTTTTTGTACGAATGCAATGGTTGACCGTTTCAATGGCCACTACAGAGCTGACGCTGGCAAAATGGGTATCAGTAAGCGTCTATTTACGGTCTACACAAGTTGAACACTTCATCTTCAATAGCAGCTGAATTGGCACCAAAACGGCGTTTGATGTGTTTTACTGGGTTGAGCCAAGCAAAAAAAAAAAAAACAGTAAACCCGTTTTAAGATTTTATGTTAAAATAAGAACAAATATTAGCAAAAAAGTGTTTTTTATCGATTTCAATGTAAAAAAGTTCTAGCAGCTCACAAAGCCTCTATAAAGTATCATTAAAACGTTCTAAAAACAACAAAATAAAACATACAGTGTCTTTTAAGTTTAGGATTCTAGCTAAGTACATAGTTTAATAAACTGATCAGACCTTCCATATTTATTTAGGAAGTTGGGTAAAGCTACACTGGGTAGCTAGTGAAAATGCGATAATCAAATTAGAACTCTCCGAATACGACTTTTTTTACGAATCTGCTTGGACGCAAAATCCTTAGTCGAAAAATTCTTGATCGCAAAATCACTGGTTGTAAAATGCTTGGTCGCAAAATCGTTAATCGTGAACTCCTTCATGGGCATGGACATCATATTAATATTTATTCTTCATATTTAAAATTTCCAAACACATTTTCTACAGTTATAAGGTTATAACTTGTACAGTTACTTTCAGATAAAACAAAATCTGAGTATAAAATGAGCTCTATTTATTATTTCTAATTAAGATGTCTTGCCCGTTTGCAGCGGTCCGTTGTAGTGGTCCTGTTTTACCTTTCCCTGGTTGTAGTGGCCTGGTGTAGACTTGCTCTTCCAGCAAGGGGGTAAATGCAAAGGACAATTTTCGACACGTAATCCACATCCTACCTAGCCACTGGTCACAGCCCTCACAGCCCTGGGGACAGCATCCATAAATTCACACATGACCGGTACAGATGTGCTTTCCTGACACATGATGACACATTTCCGAAGTGGTTGGTCTCCGCGAGGTTCTACGCCGCAGCAAATGAGCGTTGAAATGTGAGCCCGTGCGGTTACGTCCCAGTGGACCGAGCAGGGTAGCCGCACAAAACAGCATGGAAATGTTTTCCATTTCATCGATTCCATTTGCCTTTCCCCGTTGTGCTCGAGCTCACCACCAAGTGTGTCAAAGTGGCGAATTTTTACCCCTCCCCTCTGTAACGTCTCCCGAATCCCCCTGTGTCTGAAAGTGATGGCGTAATTAATCGCTTCATTAGAGCACCGAGGATCAGTGCAGCCACGGAAAAGGCCGCGTGGCGGACGTCCGTATACACAGCGACATAAATACGGGGCCGTGGTTTTTCCATCTCGAGGGAATGTAATTGTCGGCCGAAATAAAGTTGGCTGACGAAATTTTGGTGTAATCCGGCAAGGTATTTTTTACTCCCACAGTAGAAGGCAGTTGGGTAAAGCTACACCGGGTAGCTGGCGAAAATGTGATAATCCAATTAGAACTCCCCGGAGAGGACATTTGATTTGGCGTGGGTAAAGTTAGATTTATGTAGGGACCTGAGAAAATCGCTACTACGCACCACATGTAACCGGTGCGGCTGTGAACACGCTCGCCGACGGATTGCATCCATATTTGAATAGTTTTCGGTCGGTAACAATTGTCGACATTAAAGCTGTTGAAACTTTCTACGACCAAAACCCAACAAGGTGGGCGAGGGAAGGGCATTGAGTAGAAAAAGTGCCTTCTCTTGCGCACTAGCGTACCAACTATTCAGCCAACCGAACAAACCGTCGTTGGGATCAACAATCGAGCAAAACTGTCGAACGCAGAACATTATTTTAATAGGAAAAGTTTGCTCCTCAAAATTAATGATCATTTGAATACATGCAGAAGCGGTGGGAGTTTTTTTTGTGGACCTTAAATCAACCATGGTCAGCTTTGCGAACCTTACGATGGTGCCGGAAGCTCGTGTGTTTAGTTTGGCATCTCTTGCTAACGTTGCTTGTTGAGTTGGATGGGGTTTAACGTGCACCGAACTCAATTTATAATGTTATAGCAAAGTAAAGAACATTAAAATTAACTGCAAGATAAGCATAAAATGTGTGTTCAATGTTTGTTACAGACATTAAAAACATAGGTTAATTTTGTGCTTTGAAATTGGCACATGTACGAAATCTTGCGTGTTTTTTATACATTGGCACGCATTTGACACATCAACGACATTCAATTCGCAAAAATACTTGAGCAACTAGAAAATGAGTTAATCTGATGTTAGCGAAATTTTAGACCAAAAGAAACCAACATTACAACAAACAAAGTACACTGTCGTCTGCCGATTCGAGCAATCTGAAGCAGGTAGTATGAACCATTCAATTTATATCCGTTAGTGAGTAATTTGATTTGCCAACAATTTTCAAAGTCCTCTATTATACTACCAAAAGCGTCGTTTGACTGTCTGGGCACATGTTGAAAATTAGATTCTCCATTGCACGAATGTTTTCGGGAGGCAAGCAGCGCACGGAGGTTGCCGCGAAAAAAGTCGTGTCAAGTGTACCATTCACTCTGCTTCAGTCGGCAGCTTGAGCATATGAGTTTTGTTCAACGGGTTTTCTCGAAAGCAAACAATTCTGTAGCCTTTTTGATGCTGATTCCCATTACAGAAGAGTAAAGTGCTTATAACGAAAAGAAAAATAAAGCAAAAGAATTGTTTTCCCTCTACTTCTACTAGGGTATGCATTCTTTTGATTTTTGTTATGGTTCACAGCGTTTTGTGTGTTTTTTTTTTAAGAGAGTAAAGAATAGTTTTGTAGCATTTCTCTGAAATGATTAATATCAAGAGGACCGATAAATTGAATTAGTTTTAATTTCATTTGATGTGCAGTTCAAGTGCTGTAATAAGGATAATTTTTTACTTAAATATTTTCAAATATTCCATTGGTGGAACGTTCCGTGAGGTGTTTTTAGATATAAGTTAAAATTTTTGACCAAAGTGGTTGTGAGGTTATGAGCTAGGCAAGATGATCAAGCAATTGTTAAAAGTATTACGAAAATAATACTTTCTCCGAGTTACAGTTACAAAAAAAGTTATTTGTTTCTTGAATGATGGTTCTTGCAGCTTCAATCAGGCTCAGTCATTCATTAGCGACACCATATCACGTTGGGCGTTGGTACGTTATAGTATCTTAAACATTTATTAAACTTTGAAAGAGCCTTTGATTAACAAGTCAATTGAATCAATTTGACCTCTCGATGATTGCTATCGCGTGATACAATACACGCACTCTAAATGTGTTTCCATTGTGTTGACAGATAATCATGCGTCAATTATTGAGATTTCCACTACAACATAATATTGTTACATTTATTGAGAACAAATTCTGTACATCAACTCTTTGAGCTGTACATCAACAAAAAATAGATTGTTAGAAAGCAGTTAATTTTCGTTTCATTTATGAAAACTATTTTATTTGCAAATTTGATCGTCTAGTCAGTCTAAGAAATGAAAAGGGGCGGTCCCGTGGTACAGTCGTCAACTCGAATGACTCAATAACACGCCCGTAATGGGTTCAAGCCCGGAATGGACCGTCCCCCCGTAGTAAGGATTGTCTATCCGGTTATGGTATTGAATAAAGTCTTGAAAGCCTGTTGAAAGATTTCAAAAAATAGTAACCCTCGTACTAAAAACATGATCATATCATCTCATCATTATTACGCTGTGAGAGACACAATGGCTAAACTATTTTATCAACAACAGATTTTCCCCCATTCCCCACTAGTTACTATAGCTCAACAGCTGTACAACTGTTTCATAATATTATGATGCCCAATCGTGGAATTGTTAAGCTGCAATTTTACCGCCCAACGCAACGGCTTTTCTCAATGGCAATCGTATAACCAAACCGAATTGCTTCACGCTTCCCTCCTACCAAAACGGTTTGTGTGCTTCATGGCACAATAAATTTCAAACGGTTAATAATTTATGAAACGCGCTCCATGATTTACTGCCATCGAAAGATGACTCCCGCGCGTTACCATCGTTCTTCCGACTGACAGGTTTGCGGTATGTCCTACCGTAGCTCCCTTCCTGCATCGCGTGCCCTTAGCAAACTGGCCACCGGCAACGCGCTGGTACGCTGGTGTGGCCATAAGCCAATCGATCCGCTTTGGAAATGGGAGCTTTTTATCGAACAAGCTGACAATTGTTCAGGGCGGCGGTGGTGGTGCGGTAGCTATTGCACGTACGGTAACAGGATCATGGATATTGTTGTCCTTTTTTTCCTTCGTAGTTGCTGTTAGTTTCGGGCTTGCAAAAAGGTTAGCACGGAAACCAAGACGCTTGCCGGGAAGTAACACGACCGAACTGCACATTTATGGAGTTTCTGTCGCGTGGATTTCCACCGAATCGAAGCGTGATTTGAATATATAAACAATATTCCTCCGGTGACATCCGGTCGATGTTGCGGTTGTTGCGGGGAAAATCGGCAGAGAGAGAGAGAGAGAGAGGGAGGGAGATTATCGCGTCGGTGGCCGGAACATCGTACAGGAAAGACGCCTGATTGAGAGCGATTCTATGCTTCCGCTTCCGTTTACACAGCCGGACGGTGTCGATCGTTGCTGTGGGTCGTATTTTTATGTTTGTATGTGTGCGTTTTTGGTATTTTGTCCCTTCTCCAACATAAGCGGAAGAGGCAAGTTTGTTTGGGAAGCTCGTTTGTTGAAAATGAACGACAATAATTTAATTCAGCCCACGGGGAGGTACGAGGGCCATAAGCGTTACAAAACCGCCCTCGAGTACTAACGAGCGACTGAAGTGTTGGTGTCCTTCGTATTGATTATCAAATCCAGCACAACTCTCGTTTCGAGCAAAACAACAGAGAGAGACAGAGAGAAAAAAGAACGATCGGTAACGTTGCCGTTCCTCTGCTATCCAAGTCCTTTCGCTACGGCTAGCAATGGTTACAGACAGAAACGGAAAAACGGTGCTCAACGAGATGAAAGCAAATCAAAAGCTTGCAACGAGACAATAACAAAGTAGCTTTGTCAACGAGAAGTAATGGAGCTTATCGCGTGCTAAGCTACTCCAAACAATAGCACCGTAAAAGGGCGATAGATATTTCTTAAACGAGTTCATTACGAAGTCGCTGACAGGTTTTTACTGTGTGAACAAATTTGACTGTATCACGATTGAGGGGAATGGGCTAGCAAGCAAGCGAGAGATTCCGGTGGAACTGTCGAAACCATGCGAACGGTAAGCTGACTTTCTTTCTTTCCCTAAATCCCATCCCCAGCGTTCGAGGTACCAGGACTTTGGGTTTCTTTTTCTCCAACAAAAACACACTTCAACGTTATCCTCATTATCGCGTTCCTTCATTTCAGAAGATGTATTAGTGTGACATCGGTAACTTACCCTGCCATATACCTGGTACCTTGGTGGGCTACAGGTTAAATCGATTGAAGCCCCCTTAATCTGTTCACGCCCGTATGGATAGGAACCGATTTGCTGTAGTCAATTTGTTCGCCGTACATGACAAGATGTCGTAACTTATTGCATACATACACATACACATGTTGGTAAAACGTAGAAAAGCTTTCATGGAAACGATTGCCACCAGGGAAGCATTCTACTGCGCGTTGCTGCTTTGTATGAGGTTTCTTTTCCCACATATACCGTGTCTGGCTGTCGCGTGAGCTAATTTACTTCAAGTATCATTAACGGCACCAAGATTAAACTCAATAAAGCTGTCTCCGTGTGCAATCGGTGCCGCTGGTTTTACCTTACCGCTCATACGCGCATCGTCTTCCATACAGATTGATTGACTGGCGAGAAGAAAAGTGTAGACGTACACGTCTATCTAGCTATTTTAGGATTTTCGGCATTGGCTTTGGAGCTGAGAAGTAAGAAAGATTAGTTTGTCCTCTCAAGTCAAATTGGATACCAAACGGCGGGTATGTGAGATGTTCCAAATGTAAAGAATTTTCCAATGCAAATCTACAAACCTCGCGTTGGTTGAGACACGTGGGATACTGAGTTTGGAGACATGAGTTCTGCGGGAGTGTAGTTTGGGAAGAAGGAGCATGATGGTTATTCTTAACTTTTGTGTAGTTTTGGAGTAAACGAATTTTACACCTGGTTACTGAATAACGGGGGAAACGAAAACTTTTGTGAGGCATCATTATCATTGTCTGGTAGCTTCGATTTGGTTCGATTTTCCTTTAATACGACATGTATGATTCTCGATTGATCTGTACTTACGTGTAAACCTGTTAAGAATTCAAAGCAATGCAACTGAAACTTATTTAATTATGAAGGTAATATTTAATAGTATGAAATAACGGGTTGGAATCCTATTGACTACAAAGGTCTTAAACTTAAAATGTTAGTAATGATTCAAAATCAAACCAAATATCTTACGATTTGGATTTGAAATTTAAATTTTATTCATTTGATTAATGGTAAAGTATGTAGATATAAATGTTTATCTACTTGATTATGACATTTATTTGGAATAACATGAGAACATTCATAAATGATATTTTTTAAATAAACTAATATAGTACACGCATATATGTGCTATATTTATTTATTTATTTATTTATTCATTTGTTTTTTACTTTTTTTATTTACAGGGTTTCAAGTCAGTTTCGAATGTTAACATTGTTTTTCATCGCGTACAAGAAGTTATTTCACATCACTTTCATATTTCATATTTAGCATTCAGCATACTTTCATATTTCATATTTACAAGTCACTTTTCAATGTGCACATCATTATTTACCACCTTCAACAGATGTCAAATTATCTATTTGCTTCATAATAAAATTTATGATTTACGCATGATTTTCAACACATTACAAAGAACTTTCAAACTCAATCCAGTTGGAGACGTGTTGAAAATCATGCCGAATAAATTAAATATACTGATTATGAAAATGAACTATCAGATTGATGTGAATTTACATCTTGCTGGCGGTGAATAACAACTTTTAAATTCGAAACAGAGTTGGAAAACCCTGTAATATTTTTTTTTTCAACATAATTTTCAACACTTCACCTGTCAACGAGTGATGAGATCCGGCTTCAAACCCCGGTGAAAACCTGATGGTAGCAGCCCGTTGAAGTTGAAGGTTGGATGATAATCTAAGTATTATGATGGAAATGAAATACCAGATCAATGTGGAATAACATATTCGACGTGGTGAATAATTATGTTTACATTCAGAACTGACTTGGAAAACCCTGTATTTTTAAAGGGTTTTCCAAGTTACTTTCGAATGCGCACTTAATTATTCACCGCATGTTCGCCGACTGTTGAAAAAAGTCTTGCAAGCTTTAAATAATGCTGTTCACATTGAAAACTGAGCCCAAAAATAGTGTAAAAAAGTTTAAAAAACTACGATGCAAGAACAAAAAGCAAGAACGTTTCAAAAGAAAATGTACAACAGTCATAATCGACGAAAAAATAATGAAATATGTGCCAATCTGTCATAAATACTTGGCAAAACCGCAGTATTTCAAGATACCACATTTTTGCAAAATTTTAAATGCCGAATAATCCTTAGAATGGTTATACGACTACATCCCATAGACTTGCATCTACCATCCGGCATGTATCTGTTCGCATTTTCTGTACATGTCAACACTTGTAGACTGTGTACGGTGTACAAACAACATTTGAAATCTTGTTTATCAATTAGGAAAATTAATTCCATCTTCTAGACTGTTTGGTTTACACATCTTACTCACAGACAACAATACTGCTCGTCGATACGGCGAAGGTTGGCGTTTTTCAACAGGTTTGAATTAATTTGAAGTTTTCTTGACTCTCTGTTGAACTCAAGATGACTGGTACATCGAACTTGTATCGATCGAACTCTACACGTAGCAAACTTCCAACCCGTTGTACGATCGGGTAGGAGAGTTGTGTAGAATCGAAATGTATCAACAACCAAACCATATTCAATGCAAGTGGTGGCAGAAAATGAAAGGAAGCAAAACGGCATAGTAAATTGGGAAGTGAAAGCACGGAAGTTGTAAAACCTCAGATCGATTAGAAACAAATCGATTGTGTATGGTACGACGGGTTTGGATCAGCGGGTAGGCGCAACCCAAGGGCCTGCCTGGTATGGGGCGCATTTTAACCCAATCCTCGGGATATCAAGCATTGGACTCTCGGCAACGGGATAGTATGCCCTGAGCCGGATAATGGGAAACCGCAACCGCAACGGAACGGTAGCAGTTCCGTTCTAGAGACTCGAGGCAGCGTCTTCTTCGTTGGGAGGACCGTAAATTGGGAAATGTTGTGAATGTTTCGTTTTTTTTGCTATGCTACTGATAGCGTACTACATTCTTGCTATCGAGTTGAAGCAGAAGGCTTTGGTAAACTTTTACTCACGCCTAGAATATGTATACGATGCCGAGGGACGCTGTGAGCATAAAACCACAGGAAGCATGAACTTTCCTGCCCATTGACGCAATTTCAGGCGTACATCGGTGCGTATGGGGCTAGGTTTGATTGGTAGGAAATGGGAGTGGTCTTAGTTAAAACTTTGTCTGGTCATGAGAACATTGAATTTAATCTAGCGAAATAACCGTTTTCCAATACCTGTTTTTTCATAGCGCTTGTTAATTTTGTTGATTGCAGCATGAAAAGCATCGTTGGTTAAATTGAACCGTTCCAATGTACTGTGCAATTCTTATCGGTTATAATAAATTAAAAGTGATATATCATAGCAAATAACTAAGAATAGTAGTAGTAACAGTGGCGGATTAGCACGAGTGGAGGCCCTAAGCGGTCACACGAGTGTAGGCTTTTCTGAAGTGTTGAGCGAGAAGTTGTATGGGGAATTCTAAAACAGAGAAATATTCCAAAATAAATTTACTTGTGATGTATTCGCAAACTGAAACTATGTTTGGCTTTTATCCAGGGATTGATTAGGATTGTCATCTAAGTAGATTTTCTTTTAAGTAGCTCGTTGTGTACAAAAAAAAAAAAACAAACATATTGATTTCTGTAGTGTAATGTATTGTAATGCAAATGATTGCTATGACAAAGAAGAGTAAACGAATATAAACAATTTATCACATTGGCTGTTATCTATAGCTTGGTACGTACTACAGATTGTCTCGAATTGTCGAACCACTGTACAATTTTTTATTATTCGAAGGCTATTGAAATACAGAACATAGTTCAAATGATTCATGTGCTAGTTATTTAGCACCTTTGAATGATCTAATTCATTTATTCAGAAATAACGTTGTTTTTTATCTTTGAATTTCGAAATATTTCAGAGGCCAGCATTGTATTGGGTGAGTCGTGCTTGTGCAAGGATTTTAAATATTTAAACCATTTTATTCGATAGTTAGGTGAACACAAACAATCGAGCTCGGTGATTGAAAAGTAAACCCCTTCTAGATAATTTATACTATGGCTGTGATAGTGTGCAAAATTCCTGTGCTTTGCACCACGCGCTAAAAGCAATACTCGTGCTAGAATGTTAGACAACTGCCCCGTTCCCTCGAACCAATCGATGAACCACCGTGTGAAATAGCTGAAGATAACTCCTCCGACCCGTGAAAGTGAAAATGAAAAATGAATGAAATGAAATTTTCCCATCCCTTTTTCCACAGGCACCGAAATGCGCTGATTTGATGCTACGCTTGGAAGTTTCCAACGAACAGAACTACCGGACAGAGTGAGCTGAAAGGCACCACCACCTCCGCCAGTGAGATTTGATTTATGAACTAACAATAAATTATGTGTATGCTTTTGCAGCTTCTCGAACGCCGAACGTTAGAAAGAGAGTATGTGGGAAGTTTGTTGGTATGTTGGTGAGTGTGGCCAGTGGCTCATCCTGGTTGAGCTCGGGTAAACTCGATTCCCGCGAAATCGAGTCGGTCAACCAATGGTGGTAGTGCTCATGTTACATCTTAATTTTATTTGGCACTTTTCGCCTGCGTAACTTTTTCCAGCCACCATTACTAACGCTACGCCATCGCCCGTTGACGTTTCGACGTTGTCAATGTCGTCATTGAGCGTTTTTTTGTTGTTGTATGAGCTGTTTTACTTTTACTCGATTCTAGCTGAATGGAATCGAACGTGATATCAATCCACAAGCAGCGCTCTATCCCACGCGAACACCGACATCTTGATGTGGCATTGGTGGGTGGCAAATGATAAGACCATGTACGTTCATGTCATCGTCATCGTCCTGTGACCGATCCAGAATCGATCCACTTTGGTAGTTGGCCGATCCCGGTGACATTTCAGTGATGGAAGTACATGAGATGTAAAATGCTTTGTCGGAATTTCCCACATCCTTGGTCTAAGAAGCGCGATATAATAGTAACAAAACTCGATCGAAACGACACTACCACGTTTCCTAGAAGTCTGATTGTCTGATAACCTGTGTTTTTTCTTCCTCAGATTAGTCAAGAAGCACTAAGGATCTTGGTCGCTGTCAAACCAACGCCTGATCGAAACTCGTGTAGTGGCGAAACATGTTGCAGAAATGATAATTAAGTAGCTTCAATTTTATACCATCGGCTAGCTTATACTCGATTCGATGACCTCCAGTTCCGATACGATACGCGATCCGTCCTCGGTGTCCGAAATTCTTGCGTGCGAAGCAGTTTTTCCCTTTTCCTTTGCATCTCTCAATCCCATCCCGGCAAGATCCGTGGCACGAATGGGCTGGGCGAATGTGGCTGGGCACGTGCCTGCGCTTCACGTAGTGTTCTTTTCGCTATCCCATGCTCCACAGAGATATTAGACGTCAGTGGGTGACCAACCAGCGCCGTGCCAATGGAATAATGAAATCGTTCTGCCGTCGGCTGATTCGCCGGGCAAAATAAGAGCACCGTTTCGCCCTGCCGCGTCTGACCGTGCCGCGATGATTTATGGTGATCAATATGATTATTCCATTCGCTATGCTTCACCGGCGCGCTTGCCAAAAGTTCCAACCGGGACTGTATCATCCCCTCCCCCCTTCCCCCAGTTCTGAAGACTGTGATGCGCTTGCCCCAGTAAGTCACTCGCACACACTCACCGCGGTGGATGACGCCATGGACGTTGCTATTTATTTGACAGCACACGAACAACCGACAGGGGCTGCTGGCAGCGTGATGGCCTCCTGGACGGGGGTTCGTGGTTCGTGATAGGTACGTGACGCTTGGCTGCCGGCGGGATTAAGCCCTGGCCGACGGCCGGTATCCTGCCACTCTGCCGAAGAAGACGAAATGTCAATAATTTCCACCGAATGGAAAAGAAAAAGTTAGCACTAGACGAACAAATTGAATTTTCGCTTCCGCACGCACTGCTCGATACGGTGGAAAATTGGGGTAGCAAAAGCTCCCGCCACACCTCCCAGTTCTGTTCGCCCGAAGCCGCCAAGTTGGGATGAAACAGCCGTCGTCTAGCTGGTTACACGTTGCACGTCACTGGAACTGCGTATCAGAGGGGGATGGAGAAACGGGAAGTGGGAAAGAACGAGGCCCGGAATTTTCACGTTGGCAGGTTCGAGTTGTTAAGCCTTGAACTACCGCCCGTGCCCCGAACTAGATTTCCGTGTGTTTTTAGCCGTAAAGAGTAGATTATTTCCTTCCTTTGGGTGTACTCGATGGACGTGCAAAGTTTGGTTTTAGCTTTTTTTCTCCTCCAGCAAGGACTTTGGATTCGGAAGCAGCGATTAGCTTGACAGTGCTTGAGGTGCAGAGCTGAGACTGGAAACTTTTATCTGATTTGCCGTCAGACTTCAGTATCGTTACGAAAAAAGCGACATGCAGTATGAGAAAGCGGCAGGAGGAGAGAGAGAGATAGAGTGCGTTGAGGGAAAATAGTAGTAAAAGCTCTTATCTTTGAAGGATTTAAATATCTGCATGTGTTACTGCTTAAAGCCGCTCCGTCGTGTACAGTGGGAACGAGGTCCAAACTTTGGCGTCTGCAGTCGTCGACTCCCAACCGGCATCGGGTACAGCTATGGAAACTTCAATCCTTTTACCGATTTACTCGAGTGTATTAAATTGTGCTGCGAAATCCTAATAGAGAGAGAGAGACAGAGATAGAGAGAAATAAAGTAAAGCAGGACCAAGCATATGTATAAAAAAACGAGTTGCAAACACTCAAGTTTAAACAAGCTACGGTTGCTTCACTTTTCGTTCCGGCCCGGCAGGCTATAAATATACGGCACAAGAAATAGTTTTGACTTTTCTTGGATGAAAAACGAACTCACACACACTCACGCGTTTATACGTACGCATCGCGTAGGATGAACTTTGGGAAGCTCTTTTGCTTCGATCATTTCTTAAGGCAATAAAGAAAAATCGTTCGTTTGGGTGGGAAGTTTGGAGTAAAGAGATGAAAATAAAAAAAAGTCTACAGCATGAAAAAAATACACCAACACACACACACACACACAAACACAAAAGGCGTTTTGTTGCAGCTTCAGGCCAAAGCCCTTTACGATGAACGGGGTTGAATCCAACGATGGAATCAACATTGGGAATAAAGCAAAAGAAATGTAGCAGGCAAAAGAATAAAAAAAAAACACCGACTAGTACCGAATCGAATATTTATCTTGTTCACATAATTTAAGTCAATTTGAGTTATTGACTTTCTACTAGGAGTGTTCGCTGGTAACCGTAAAAGGCGATTCGTACATCGGGCTTCACTGTGGTGGATATGAGTCAAGCAAAAAAAAGAAAGGAGTAAAACAACTGCCTGGCTAACTTTTCTTGCTCCACAATGAACTCGTCTGCCCTGGGAATGGAGCAAGTTTCTGGCAAAACCCGCAGGATACCCAGGGAACAAGGCTAAGCACTTCTACGAATGGTCAAGGCTGTAGTCGATGTTCAAATGTGGGCTAAAGATGGAGGCGATTACTCTTTTTTTCTCGCTGATTCTCCCGCTCTTTCACTAGGTAGCGGTAGGCAGAAAGTATTAGGTTGAAATTTTGATTTAACATTGTTTGAAATCTGCTCTGAAGATTACAAGTGCTAAGGCAAGAGACCTTGGGCAGGAGATTTTTTTTTTGTAAAATTTACGAAAGCATTTTTTGTTCCACTCGTCTAGATATCAAAGAAACGTTTTCTTATGGATTAAAGGCTTAATGCTAAAAATATAAGTTGAGTTCCTGTTTGAGTGAAATCAGAATTTGATAATTAGAACTATGCTATTGAACTATTTGAACTCCATACAGCTCTATACGATGATACCGCTTCATCATTCTTCAGTTATTGAAACCCGTTTTTTATTCTATCAAAGCGATGTTTATATGAAATTATTATTTGCTTTTCGTCGATCCTTTCTTGTTTTTTTTTGTCTGTAATATCCTATTTCAATTAAGTGTTCAATATTTAATTGGTATAGCATTGCATTGCATGCTCCTTTGAGCCACAACGTCAAATTAATATTTACGATCATAAAAACACACTTGAGATATTGCTCGTGCACTCTGTCGACTGAACCCAGTGTTTGTGCAATATGCTTAGATGCATCTAGCAGTGCTTCCCTGAGACTAAATCTCCTGGGAAAATTAATTTCATGCTACCCTTCATCCGGAAAATGGCCACGTACCTCGATTTTGTGATTCGTTCTATTACGGTCTTACGTGCTTGGGCAGGCTTTCCTTGAATCAATCGATGCACCTAGCAAAAGCCATCCAACACTCGGCATGAACATTGCCTAAATACGACGCACCAATAAGAAGGGCTTTCGGTCAATCAAACATCGGTTTCGCACATCAAGCCCCACAGGTCCATCGGGATCGGTTTCGTCTAGCCCGGGTTTCATGTCGGTCATTGGCCAGTGGCTTTGAAGTGCGTTGTGTGCCCCGAATGCATCCCTTGAAAGCGCTTCATGAAAAGCGGATCAACATCCACCATCTACAAAAGGCTGGCAGCTGGCTCGACCTTCAATTGGCTTGAACCGAGAATCAAACACTCGAGCCGACACAGCGTTCAAGCAACAACCGGACCCGTACCGAAAACCGTTTGACAAATTAATCACCCACTTAAGATGGGAAAACTGACGGAGATGACGGACATTTTGGGGGGGTATCCTAGAGAAGTGTCTATATGGCGTTGCTTTCCGTTCACCGTTCACCGATGGAGGGTTTGCTTTTGAGCGTGTGGGTGGTAGAGTTAGCATGACAGTGGATTGGAAAATTGGAAATTTATCGACAGCAAGCATCTTAATGGGAAAATTGACACTGCTTCAATCAAATGCGCTGCCTTGAAGACAGATGGCAGTTGCCTGGTTGCTTACCCATCAGCTGAATGCGATGGTGGCAACATAAGGGAAGAATGGTTCTTTTGCATACTTCGAAGAATATTAGCAAGTTTTTTTTGTTTCATTGATGGGACAGAGCGGACAGTTTATAATGGAAATATTTTCTTGAGAAGTGGGTTGAAAGTGGCTCGTTATTGTGGGCAATGTGTAATTTTGTGAATGTTCAAAGTGAGAGTTACATTCGAGGTAATCGTAGAGTTAAGTGAATCCTTTCGTGAACCCTTAGACATAGTACAAACAAATGTTTAGAGCTGTTAGAGTTGTGTATTCTTATTTATTGTGCTTTTGAGTTATTTTTATAATACATTTTAATTTTAAAACTAGCTTTGTTATATTAAGCACTATTTTTATAATTTGGAAAGAATTTAAGAATTTAAGAATATGGAAATAATTAGGATTAAATAAAAATAGTTAGAACAAAATAGAAGTATTTTAGTGAAATAAAGGCTTTTTATGATGACAATTATACCAATGCAGTAACAACATAATTAGTATGATATGTACCGATAACTTGTACCTTAAAATATCTATTTTGGGCAATGCACAGAGGGAAAAGAAAAAAATACATTACTGTATACCACAGTTATAGGTTGGTGTAGGTGTTTTTCGTTATCGGTAAAAATAACCTAAGCCATGAGATGAGGTATTTCACGATGACTTCACTTACGGAGCACTTTCTTGAATGAGGTAAACTTTGCGATAGTTTGATGCATCTTTGTCAGACACAGAAAACAAACCGTGCAGGTAAAGTTCATTTCGGTAGAAAGTTTCGCCTGCTCCAATCTGCAATGAGCTGTAGGTGAGTCATGCTCCTGTCCAAGTCTATTACTGTCATCACGCTGTGCCGACGGATGGCGCTATAGTGTGAACCGAACGTGTCGCCGTTTGGTGATTCTACGATGTTCTCCCTGTATTTGGCACCAGACGTGGCTATGGGTATGATCTTACGATGGTCGTCAAAAAGTGAGAACATGATGGAAGGGTGGTCCAAGATTATTAGGAATATCTTCGTACCGTACCTCTTGGTTGCTTGGGTAGCGGGTCTATTTTAATAAACTAATTCATTGAACAAGGTTTTCTTACATTTTTTGTTCCTTGCTGTTCCATTTCACTCATGGCTTTCAGGGTGTTTTTTTATGATTTACCAACATTCCCTCGAGGATAGGCGGCAGTCGTGGCGAATAGGTATGGTTGGTTGGTGTTTAAAATTTAATACAGGTGAACAGGCTTACGAAATATGCAATCAGCATGAAGCTCCATCTCTTACAACGTGGCTCTACCGCTCCCGCAAAGAATGTACTCTTGCATACTCGTGTATACAAACTAGAGGCAACAAGGGACACATACACAAACAGACAACGAAAACGGATGGCATTCGTTGTGGTAAGTGATTGGAGTTTGTATCCCTCGTGATGGGAGACGGCATTTCGTCGAGTGCTATCCTAACAGTCAAGAGGCCATCCTTCTCCGTTCTTCATAGTACGAGATGAACCGTGCGTGCTTCAAGCTCATCTAGCTGAAGTAAATATTATTGCTATCATTATCTGCCGCATCCGATTTATCAACCACTCAACGGGGCATGGTGAGTGGCATCGAATGTATTTGCAGAAAGCGGGAAGTACATGTGTAAAACTGGGATTGCTTTCCATTAGTAGGATTTGCGTAAATATACTGATTTGAGAAGACAAGAAGAAGATGGTCTATCGATATAATGTGGTCAGCTGGTGTAGTGGCGTCCCTATGTGTTACTTTTCAAGGACGTGTGATAAGTCCTTGTATTTCACATCAAATTCCACTCTTGTTTAGAATTGAAAAAAAAAAATTGGAACGGGATTTAGGATAAAAATCCATAATGTCGATTTGAACATATTAAGACATATGTGACAGTAACAATAAATACTTTTTTAAGCAAATTGTTTGAGAGGCACGCTTGTATAAAAAGAAGATTTTTTTTTGATTAAAAAATAGTTTTCGCTGGAAAAATAAGCAAAATAGTGCATCTTATTCATCGCAGTTCATTTTAAGTTTATTTCCGATGTATTTAAACATAAAAAGTTAAGGTATAAAAAAGTTAAGTAATGAAGATTTAAAATTGTCATCAAGCCTTGCATTCTACTTCTGTCAAAACTTCTATGTATTGTTTGGACAATTTGATTTAATATTTTCGTTTTTCAAATTGTTAAACATTTGCAATGACTCATAGTAGTTCATTCATAATTTGCAATGAGTGCCCTCTATTTTCTCGCACATGCATGTGCACGGTACTTACATATCTGCATGGGAGTAACCTTAACCGAATTGTTATGAACAGAGGTCAAGGGGAATTTCGGTGACCGTCTTATCTTTCTCCCTTCGCTTGCTCGCTGTTTCATTGTGCATCGTTAGACGACCAGAAGTGACGGGCGTGAACGTGTGGAAATTGTTGTGTTCTCTTTATACCTAAAAAATCCCCCAAGATCCTGATCTAGATTGACCATCTGCTTGTGTTCTCAGCCATTCCGCTATCCTTGCCCTATGTCAAGAAGAATCATTAAAAGTATTCTTCCCTGTCTACAACACCCTCACAACGATACAAGCTTGTGCGCTATGGTGGATTGTATTAGAACACAGTGGAGAAAATGGCGTAAAAGAATTTATACCATTTTTTCACCTCGATAGATATAACGACGCGAAATGGGAAAGGTTTTCCACTTTCACCCAATAGTTGAACGTACAACAGGACTCGCAATGCGGATGCCTTAGTTGTATGCCGGCGAGAGGGCGAATGCTAAATCAATTTGTCAATACCCGTTGATGGACAAACGGAATAAGAGCGTCTGGCCGGGGCCGAGACGGTAAATTAGATTTTTGAAATAAAATCGTCCGCAGAATGTTTCCTATAGTGAATATTGAGTTTCGTTTGGTATACTTTGGTGTAAAGATATATCAGCTAAAGGGCTCAAAATATGTTTTAGATCAAAGAAATATTCAAAAACTATTTGGTATGCGTATTAGGATTTTACCTTATTTTTATTGGAAATCGCCGTTAAAACGTGATAGTACAGTAATAGTATAGCTTATAATGTGAGAGAAATTTAGCATGTGTTAAACAATAATGACAATTATTAATTGCTCTCATTGATGTTACAGTATGGTTAAAAAAGTAAAGTTGAGCTCAACAGATTTTCATTTTATTTTAAGTCATAATACATAACTGTCAGAACACAATTTACGCTAGAAAGTTGATTTCCCATGTCAAGCATTAACCAATACCGATACACCTATTCTTAGCTAGAAAGTACCATACAAAACCACAGCAAAGTCTCAGATATTGCAATGGTAAAAGAAACCCGACGCATCTTCTGTGGAGCTTTAAGCAGCAACCGCACGGAGAAAATTAATATGAATGTGAATAATTGAGTAGCAGTTGACTGTGAGGCTGACCCCGAGGAAGAAGGCAAAACCGGGGCAGTACCGCATTGGTGCATAACTAATGCCAGCGAAATGCGTGAAGTTGTCTTCGCCTGGTTTGGCAAGGCATTCGGTGAGCTGGAACGTCGTTTGTTGATTGTTTGTGCGAATGCGTGATCGGGCAGGATAAATCGTTGGCGGAATGAAATCGGATGTGAAACTTAATTGGATTTCCGGAAGATAATATGTTAGAAAACAACTGTCGAGCTTTAGTTCTTTCCCCCTGATCAGGCAAGGTGTAGAAGTAATCTGGTGTTGATGATGCATTTTTAAACAAGCGCGACTGTTGGTCAATTGGTTGTGGGTTTATGTTTTAATTTTCCTTTATGTATTGGAATGAAAATGTTTACAATTGTTATTATTTTGTTGTTGGTTGATGATGAGAGTTTTCGATGCATTTTTTTTGTACATGAGCTTTTTCGTAGTGAGCTTCGATTTCGATGAAGAAATCAGCCGTACCGGTGAACTAGTTCGTTCTCGGAAACGTTCACCGCGACGCTCATTTTCACTCATTTCATAGCATTCTAAATAAAAAATTAAAAACCGTCTACTAAAAACCGTGTACTGCCCAACCTACTGGTACCCTGTCCACTCATGAGCGACCAATGTTTTTCGACGAATGAATTCACTGGTACGGCTGATTATGTATCACTTTGTTTTGTATGGCGATATAGTATCTTCTTCTTCTTCTTCTTCATTGACACAACAACCGTAGTCGGTCAAGGCCTGTCTGTACCACTACTAGTGGGCTTGGCTTCTAGTGACTTATTGATTTACCCATAGCAGGATAGTCAGTCCTATGTATAAGGGCTAGGTCCATCCGGGGTTTGAACCC
The DNA here is from genome assembly GCF_943734685.1 of Anopheles coluzzii. NCBI lineage: Eukaryota > Metazoa > Arthropoda > Insecta > Diptera > Culicidae > Anopheles > Anopheles coluzzii. The sequence continues at coordinate 48,728,447 of NC_064670.1, forward strand.
ATTATGGGCATTTTGTTGAGTCGTATGAGTTGACAATTGTACCACGAGACCGGCCAAAAAAACTAGAAATAGTATCTAATGTTAAATAAAATAGTTGAAATCATTAATATGTTTATTTAAGCATTTGTATCATGTGGTAGGAAAAGTAATATTTCTATTTCTTTTACTTCTTCCTCTACTACAAACAAATGCTAAAGTAATCATATTAGTTCTGCAGTTGTATAATGTTTTTTAATATTAACTGTGTATTTTCTGCTGATTTCTTAATCTGATTATTCACTGTTTAAAGGAAGAACAATGTTATAAGCAACAATGATTTAAGAAAAAATCTGAAAAATGTTCCAAATCCTAATTACATCAAAATTCTAGCCTAACACTTAAAGAGGAATTATTATAACTTAATTTAAGAACATAACGCTAGTTTGAATAGTATTTTAAATGCAAAGGTAATCTTATAACAATAGCAAAAAATAAGCATTTTTATATCTAAAAAAATGGATTTCTAATTCGTTTCAGCTAAAAGTCAAATGTTTGCAAAAAATTTGTGCTAAAAATTTAACAATATACAGTAGAACGTCGATTATCCGGACAGCTGTGGACCGGGCAGATGCCGGTTAATCGATTTCCACGGGTAATGGTCCAACAAATGTCAAACTCATATAAAAATTATAAAACTCACTGGTTTTAGTAAGAATTCACCTTAAACCAATCGATTAATCACTAGTAGAATATTTTTTGAATGAATAAAAATAGATTTAACAATTGTCTCTTATCAAAAATAAAGTTAAACAATATCACTAGACACTAGATAGCTGCACAACAAATGTTTTTGTTAACCCGATCATCTCAGAAAATTTTCGCCAAGACCAACGGTCAAATACATGCGCACGGTTAAGCCGCCCGCCGGTTAATCCGTCCCCGGATAATCGACGTTCTACTGTAGTATATTTATGTCATTAAAAACATCGTATCAAGTACCACACACCGATTTCAATTTGAAATACTTGTGCGCAGCCCCCCCTAGAAGGCTCGTGCACGACATGTCTGCATTCGGAAACGTTCGGCTATCAGTTGGACCTTGTTTGTAGAGATGGACAAACATGTTTGCAATAAGGTAGTTTTTAACAAATATACTTTTAGTCGAATACTAATTCAGAGTAGAATATTATTAAACATAAAAAATCGAAAGGAATAAAAACTCTACCATTATAAGCTTATTTTGTTACAAACAATTTAAAAATACCATTTAACTACATAAATTTTTAGGTATACAGAGTTAAATTTTAAAGGTTTTATGAAAAAGGATTGGAATTAACAAATCAATAATAGTATTAATATGCACAATTGAGCATGAATTAATTGTAATATTAATCAACATTGCAAAGACCAACATTGCACATGAAAAATGTGGCAAAACTTCAAAACTTGTGCTGTACAATTGACTGGAGACACACCTTTGACAACACTGGCTGTACACATTCCTCTCAGAGCAACGTGCCCCGTTTGCCTCTCTTTCTTTCTCATTTGCTCAGCTGTCATCCGCTATGTTTTCGGTGAGAGCGGTCGGCGGTGAGAATTTGGCGCAGCGATAGAAAACGGTGCAGCATACCACAGCATAACCCAGCATAACACGTCAGTTCTCTCTGATCTCTGGCAGCGTGCAGACGTGCGGTGTGCCCGTTATCGCGAACCGATGAAAAGTGTTCGCGATCGACCAGCTCGTGATTGATGAATAGCGCAATAACCCAGCAGGAGGAAAAACAAAACGCGAACGGTGAGATGGGGATGGCGTGAAGTAATAAAGCGTCGGTGGTAGATTGGTAACATTCCCATGTTTTCCCTTCGCGAGACATCATTTCGTGCTGTGTGTGACGTTGCGATGGTGTGTCCTGTCGCTGGTTTATGGAAATGGGAAATGCAGCATCGATTGGAAGTGAAGATGAGTGAAGTTCCGTTTGAGCGCTTGAAACAAAAGGGCCTCCAATTGTGCAAAACAAAAGAAGAAGCCAGCAATGTACAGTGGGGTGGTGAAGTGGTGGTGGCACAAGGTGTGCACAAAACAAACGTGCAAACGGTGCGTGGCGGGAAAAGCAGTGCAAAATCTGTCGCAGTAGTGTACTGTGAATGGATTGTGTGTGCGTAGAGGAGTGGTTTTTGTTTTTGGGTTGGAAAGGGATGCCCATCCCCATCAGTACAGAACGAATCGGTTTAACGTTGTTGGGCTTGTGTTTCGTACCTTGCTCTGGTTTCATTCTAATCCCTTTCATCTCGGTTCATCTTGCCTGCTGCCGCCCTACGCGTACACACAAACACTCGCATCGCGACAGCGGGCCTCGAAACAACGGCGGGGCCGAAAGATGATTTTGGCAGGCGCTGCTGTTATTTACGTCAAGTGGTTTTGGCGCTAGTGCGGCAGCGAGCAATCAGACATCAGAAAACAGCAGTACAAACAAGAAGCAACCTGTGCCTACCGCCGTGCCCGTGTGTCTGAGCTGTGTGTACGTATGTGTGCGTGCCCTGTGTGAGGGCAGACCCATTTTCTTTGCGTCCGTCCGAGGCATGGCCTGCCTTGTGTTTTTGCCGGTAACGTGAGGAGCAAGCGCTTCAGAACTGAGCGCACAGGGAAAGAAGAGAGAAGGGAAGAGAACGCTTTTTTTGTTAGAAAAGCATAAGCAAAAGAGGCAAGCAAATCCAAAAAAGCAAAGGTCCCGAAGACTCGAAAGCTTTCGCTCGCGCGCGTGTGTGTGTGTGTACGTGTGGGGATAGAAGAGAGCGTGCCATAGAAGGGGAAATAGTGGGGATGACAGAGTGGAGTTGCTGCTTTCCGGTTTTGTTTTTGTTGTTGTTTTTCGTTTGCTTTACGTTCGCTTTTTAGGTTGCTTTTTAGGGCTGGAAAGACGGAAGGAGCGTCGGGGCTTTGGTTGGGGTTGGAAATCACGTTTCTGTGTTTTGTGTTGTTAGCTGGCTGGCTTTGTCTCTTTCTCCGCGTGTCTGTTAGTTACCTTTCACGATCACACGTAAACAGCACTGCAGAACGGAGTGTGCGTGAGTGTGTGTGTGGTTGTTGGGGTCAGATTGAGGAAGGCAGCACCGCGGAACGGTGGATGCTGTGCACTCCCGGCAAGCGAATGCAGTGAAGCGCGAGCGATATCTGTGTGTATGTGTGTGTGTTTGTAAGTGCAAGAGTGCATGTGTGACAAAGACAGGAATGTGTGTCCCCGCGTGTGTAAGCTCTGGGAAGAATACAACAAAAAAACGCATCGTCTGAAGGCGAAGGGCACAAACAAAGCGATGGGAAAACAAAGCTCCAGTGAGCGTCGAGAAGATTGCAGCAGACGAGAGAAGCGGCTACTCGAGTGTGTGGTTGGGCAGTGAGACCGCGGGAAGCAAAAACACAACCCAAAACCTTCACCATCAGCTGCTCGGTGTGGTGGTGCGCATCGCAACACGAACGGTGCTCTGGTGTTGGTGCGATCTGTGCACTGCAAAACACAGTGTAAAGGGAATGTGAAAGAAAAGGAAGAGAACAAAAAAAAACATGCCAAAAGAGAAAATGCTTGGTCAGAAGGTTAGAGCGTAGAGCAGAGGGAACCTTGAAGGGAGGGGGAAGAAACACTAGGTACGAAGCAACACGGCGAGCAAAACCGACAAAGCAAAACGGAGCAGGAGAAGCAAACGAAAAGGAGCTTACAGCATCCTCGCGCGTCGAACAGCTCCCGATTAAGCGCAAGCTAAAAGGGCGTAAAGCTTCGTCGCCCAGCGAGAATGTTGCAAAATTCCTTCGCTCACTAGTTCTATTTTAGATTAATCTGCGTCTTCGCCCGGGCTTCTGCTTCTTGCTTTTTTTTTTCTCGGCCCGGCCCGCTCATGGTTGTTTTGGTTGCTGGGCCTGCTTATTATCCCCGCCTTGCTTTATGTGCGCGCACGGCCGATGGTAACATTATTTACAGTTACTGCTGGCCACCCGGGCCGGAGTGGATTCCCCGTGGCAACCATGTCTAGGATGGTGCAGCAGCAGCAGCAGCAGTAGCAGGAGCAGGAGCAGCGGGGGCTGTGGTTTTAATGCTCTTGCGGGGAAGGGAACTGAAACCGGTCCCTGGTTGCAAGTTCCCGAACCGGCAGCAAACGATCTCCAGCCAGCGTTTGCCCTTATTTTTGTGTGTGTGTCTTGTTCCCACACGACGTGGGACGGGTAATTATTCTTTCGGGCTTTAAATGGGTTCTTTGCAAAATGAAAACGGACTGTTTTGGTCTTTTTCGGTGGGTGCGACAGTTATCAGAACAGAAGGATTAGGAAGGTGGATGGCAACGGTGGTTTGGAAAAACGGCAAAATAGGATTGAGCGAATTACGCCCGTCATCAATGGAGAAAAGAAGAAAGGCGTGCTGCATTTGCTGACGCTGTAGCAGAACGGTGCTGTGGAGCTTGAAACAATCTTGCAAGGCTGCCGGAGTGTTTTCCGGCGCAAATGAAGGAAACAAATTAAGGTAAGTTTGTTAAATGCTTTGTTTTTGTACCCCTGCTTCGGTAGCTGCTCCCTAAGGTTAAGTTTTTAGCATATTTCCGTAAGATGTCTCAACTCGGTGATAAATGATGGTGAACTCTTACGTGCCTGTGTGGTCTCGAACCCATGGACCGTGGAAGTGTTGTTGTTGTGGGTATAATTCGAACGAGATTTCTGCTTTCTTTCCTTCGAATAAAGTTTCGAAGTTGTGTGAGTGTGTGTGTGTTAAGGTTGCGTTAGAGGAACATGACCTTAGCACGAGCTTTACCTCATTTTTAATCTCATTAATCAAAACAAAAGGGAAGGGACGTTGGGAAGGTAACCCTCAAAAGGAGCGCTATAAGAATAATGAAAAGTAGAATAAAGGTGATATCCGTGAAGCTCACTCATGAAGATGATGATGATGATGATGAAGCTTTTGCTGCCGCCGCCAGCTTACGTTAGTTGATATATTTCAACTTGTGGTCACTTTTTATACCCGTCCGATGCTCCAACGGGTTCGGAATGTCGACATTCCAGAGCACACACACACACACACACCAATGGGTGGTGACGGGTGGGCTCGTAGACTTCCCGAACCCTGCCGCCATTTAACAGGAAGAAGAAAAGCAGGGCGGACAATAATCGGCCGATGTTCAGCACAAGATAGGCAGGATAGGTTTGTCAATGGTGGAGGAGATTGATATCGTTCATTCGCGTCGAGCAAAAGACCATGCCAATGGTGCCATGGTACGAGTTCCTTCTTGCACTGAGGCACGGGGCGCGGGAGTAAGATCCGAGAAGCATAAATATTGTGTGTTTCCTTTTGGAGATCGCGCATGAATCGTTGCTCATCTCGGCTGAAATGCTCTCGCGGTCGCTTGTCGAAAAGATCGCAATCGAACGTGCGCGCGGCGAACGTTGAGCGAAAGCTTCAGTCTGCTGGGCACTCTCCTGTGTTCATAAACATACACACGGAAAGACACTCCAAGCCGTGGCCTGTCAGACCACCTGCAGTTCCCACCGGGGATTCGGGGGATTGATGCGAGAGATTGCGTGTGCGTCCGGATCGGGGGAAGGTGGGTGGGTGGGATTGTCTTTCGACTCTCGCTCAAGAATTTGAAACCACGGAAAGCAGAAAAAAACTCTCCTCGCACAAATCGCGGTCACACACCGACCGTCGGTCATATCGGTTTCGGCGGCGAAATCAATTTTTAAACTCGATTCTACGTCGCTGTGGTCGTCGTCATCGGTCGTGTATTAGCCGTACGGATGGATGGTTTTATGTGCCTTTAATGTGATCGTATAGCAAAATTTATGTCCCCTGTCCCGATTGTACGGACGGGGGACCTTTCACTCGCCTCCTGTCCGTTGCAGCGCCAGTTCTTCACCACTTCCATCCACCGTCCCCTGCGCCGTCGTCCGCTTCATCTTGGTGGGAAGGAAACGTAAAACAACCCGTTGGCTTTCAATCGATATGCTGATACTTATTGCACTTTAATGATCGGCATCAGATTGGATTTTGGCTTCGGCGCGTTCGTCCGGCACACGCAACAGAAAATTAACTCCGAAGCAAAACCGAACGGACCACGCAAGAATGTCGCTTTCTGTGTGGAGTTTAAAATTAATTTGACGTTGTTAATCGTTTAATGACGTTGCTTGTTTATCGATGCACTGCTATTGATGCACTGCAAGCCGGCAAAAATATGGGCTTTTGCAAATGGAAAAAAGGAGCGTTGTTTGCATTCGGTTGCGGTATGAAATAATCAACGACATGTGTTGAGACGTTATCAACAGCACTCTTTCTTTCGCCCGCAGTAAATTATTATTAATAAAAACAAGCGTTTTTTAAGCTATCTTTTAGTTCGAATTTTATTGAGAGACGCTAAAAAATCCGTCACTTGTCTCGGGCTAAGGCGAAAGAGTGAACTTTCTTCTCTCCCGTAGCCCCGATCGTGAGCCTTCGCGAGTACTCGGCCCGATCAGTGTTGGACGTTGTCCACACTAATCATTTACCGCGTCGCCCTCTGTCGACAATTACAGGGAACAACACCTTCTGTGCGAATCGGTTGTTAATAATTATTAACACTCTCCGCCAGTGTTTGCGAGCCATGCAAACACTCTGATTCTTCCGATTCGGTATTGTCTCTCGGTGCCTCCTTTTCATGTCCGAACGCAATTCTACTCTCAGTAAATAACCTGACTCGTGTTTCGTTTGGCCAGCACTATAAAACACTTCATTCCTCATTTTAATTATCTGGTTGATCTGCCCTGCTTGGTTGTTCACCCCTGCCTGATTGCTATCTTTTGTCAAAAGAAATGGCGGATCACATTTTTCTAAGCAAATAGCGGCAAATAACTTTTTCAGTTCTAGAAATGCGTATACATAAGCTAAGCACGAAATTATATCACCTTGTTTCACCATGGTTATGACATTTAAACAATTACTAAATGGACAACTGAAGGCGTGTTTGTTTTGTGTGTCTTCTCCTGAACTATTTCACTTCTGCACTGACCTGTTCCGAATTTCCTCAGGAACTTTTACGTAGTTAGCATGCATGAATTGGACAGGGAAATAACACATGCCCTTCCAGCGTACTTTCACCTACACTACTACACTTTAGCGCTGCTTTGTTCCGACTTGCCTCAGGAACAGTTTTTATCAACAGCGGGTGTGTTTCGCAGGGTACTATACACTTGCAGGCTTGCAAAACACAGTTACAATTGTACATTTGTTCCTAATATAATTTATCCCGCTTTATTCACGTGGTTTTACAGTGGTTCCGATTTGCCTCAGGAACAACCTTAAACTGTGAACGAGTGAATGTCACGAAAAAACTATTTTTTGAAGGATTTTTTAGAATGTTGAGACGTTATCAACAGCACTCTTTCTTTCGCCCGCAGTAAATTATTATTAATAAAAACAAGCGTTTTTTAAGCTATCTTTTAGTTCGAATTTTATTGAGAGACGCTAAAAAATCCGTCACTTGTCTCGGGCTAAGGCGAAAGAGTGAACTTTCTTCTCTCCCGTAGCCCCGATCGTGAGCCTTCGCGAGTACTCGGCCCGATCAGTGTTGGACGTTGTCCACACTAATCATTTACCGCGTCGCCCTCTGTCGACAATTACAGGGAACAACACCTTCTGTGCGAATCGGTTGTTAATAATTATTAATCGTATGCGATTTATTGTTGGTCGTTTGCAAAAAAAAGTAAATTCTGCATAAATGTAAAAGTTGACGTTTTTTATGCGTATACTAACACCGATTATTTATTGAGTTTCACTAAAGTTTAACAATTTATGCAATGATGTTGATTGTTCAAAGACCTTCTTTGTTTAATCCTCAAATAGGGTGTAATAACTAACATTTAAACTGTGTGAGAAAACAGGATGTTGACAGCTTTATTAGATTGTTTTTAATCATATTTCGTCTAACAAACTAACAATCAAAATGTGTAGAATGTCAACTATATTTCAATTCAATTATTGAGTTGAAATTATTATTCGATACGTATGTGGGGTTATTACCATGTCATATAGAAGGTCTGACAAGATTTAATCAAACTCATTTCAATTATTGAGTTTACCAAAAATAAAACTGTTTGAAAGCAAACATCTTATTGAAAGGTAATGAGTTACCTATGGCACTCTAGTCTACATTAGGCAGGCTTTACTGTATGTTGAGAAAATGAGGTCTGTGAACTTTTTTTGCAGGTTTTCAGGAACTCCATTTAAAGCGTTCACAAAGTAATTTGAAACTCGTTTTAAAATCAATTGGTTGAAAATGCTTATTCTATCGATTTATACCTATTCTTATCGATTGAAGCGTTTCGATTGTACTCAGATTAAAATCAATATAAATATTATTTAAGCAAATGTCTGATCCAACGCTTGCCGCAAGCAGGAATGTATTTTCATTAAAAAGACACCTGACACACCCGTTGGCAGCACAATTCTAATCCTAGAAAAAAGAAAACACCCTAGCGTCGTCCTCCAGTGCGGAGTTTGTGCGGGTATTTTCGTTCAGGTGTTTTTTGTTGTTGCTGCTTCTCTCGATTTGCTTGCATGTGAGCAACCAGCACGCTCAATTCAATTCCCACCGGGCGTGCCTTACACCTGCAACCGGTAAGAAATCGTCTTCATTGTGCCTGCGCCTAGGGAAAAAGCGCTTTTTCGAAGTTTTCGAAAAGATTTCAATACCCCGAGAGCAAGCGATACCCCGGCGTTGGTGCGAGTGTGGGGAAATGGGAACCATGGAACCGAGGGAACCCTTGGAAAAAGGCATTATTTATCTTTCTCACTTTCCATCGGTGTTAAATCCGGCTGGCTGGGGCGCGCGCATAAGCAGAACATAGGATCTGTGTGTTGGTTGCGGTGCAGGCAGAAAGCGGCACTGGTGCGGAAAGGTACCGGGGCGGAACCGAACTCGAATAGCACCTAATTAAACATCCCTATTTCTCTTCCGTGCGCTTCCGTTATCCTTTCGCAGCCACCATCACCACCACCGCCGCAGCTCAGTAGAATGGTAGCGCAGCGAACCCAAACCTTTCACCGTCCGGCCTCTCGTTGGTACCTGAGTGTCTGCCGGAGAGTGTATTGGTGTGATTGTGGCCGGGCTGTCTTGAAGACCTGCACAACCAACCAGTACCAGGAAGTACCCGGCGGAAGATGGAAGTGGCGGTGAAAGCGGTGGTCACGAATTTATCCCGTAAACGATCCCGTAAACGAAATTCTATCCTGCCAATTAAATATTCTCACCGTTGCTTGCGCGCTTGCTTGTGTGGATTGCTCTGTGTGTTTGTGTTTGTATATTGTACCTCGTGACTATTTGTTTCACACACAGAGAGCATGTGGCGTCGGTGTGCTTTGTTGGGCCACTTTATAGGTGTTGGTTTGGTCCAAAATTTCTACTCCGGACGGGGATCCTTGCAGCATCCGTTTCCGTATCGCCATGTTGGGTGGAGGTCGGTTGGAATGGGTGGGCAAAGTTTAATTCGTGAAAATTTATGGCCCAAACTGGAGCGCATCATCGCCCGCATGAAAAGGGGATGCTTTGGGTAGGCGTTCTTTTCTGCTGTGTTGTTGTTGCTATAGAAGTTCGATTGTCGTAATTGAAATATTCAATTGGTTTCAGAAAGAGCGGGATGAGGAGGAGTTGTGTCAGGCAAAATATTTCGACGGTGCTGACAGGAAGGTTGGAAGCATTGATAAAATTAGACATCGGTTTGGCATCGTTTCCTTTCTCTAATTTGCTTGCCAGGTTTATTCGAGATGCGCCTCGGTGTGCTGCTGGTGTATTAATCTTTACGGTTATTTTATGTTTATCTGAATATAAGTAGATTTAGGTGCATTACGATAGAGTGTTAAGAGCGATTTCAAAGCCTTTTCCTGGCTGGTTTTACCTTTAAACTATGCAGTATGTTGGCTCACTAATTTGAGTCTTAACAGGTATCTATCTATTGGATACAATCCTTGGGTTTGAATCGAAAAGGAATTAAAGAGTAATTTTTCTTTTAGTTGTTTCTTATATTTATTTCCAAACTATCCCGATTTCGTTATTTATTTATTGGCCAAAATCCCTCAAGATCTAACTTATTGGTCAAAGAAATAATTATTTTAACTTTGCAACTAACAAAATTTTTGGTTTGTACTTGGTAATATTGTTCATTAACCCAAATGTAATTATTTTCGAGATATTCTATCTACTTTGAAGATCATTATCAAAGCAAAGCATCATTAGAGTTATCATGGTTTTCCATAATTAAAAAAGGTTGTTAATTTATAATCAATGTTGGCTTTTAAATTGATGGACAATCCCGAAACGACCGTAAAGTTGAACACATTGAAAAGTTCAAAAGTTTAGTTTCACCAACCGTAAATACGTTTGACAGACTCTCCTAGTGTCGTCCAAAATATCATGATTTAGATCCTAGTGTCGTTCAAATTATCATGATAGAAAATTGTATATTAAACGAGTGATCGTTTAATTCAATGGTAAAAATGAGGAATGATTAGAGCTTTAGTCGAAATCATGGTCACGATTCCAAGAAATAGTTAACAAAAAGAGACATCAACAAAACTGTATTCTTTTCCTTCATCAGGTATAAAGACAATTCCCCATTGCTAAATGATTTATGCTTTAGAGATAATTAGTATGAGAACAAGATGAAAATCTTTGTAATTTCTAGCAAGCCGACTAGGAACTACCGATATTTTTTGTTAAATTTGAATGATTTTTTTTACATTTCTGGTAATATGTTGTATTTCGAGCTTGTACGACATTCACCCAACGCTACGTCAAGTCAGCCATAACGTACAAACAATGCGGACGTTTATTACACATCCTTCGCAGTGCCGCGTTATGTCGGCAGCAATGTAATGTTTATTTCATTTTAAATAACACAATTTTAACATCGCCTAATAACGCCCCTCTTTCTTCGCGGCGTGACGAAAAGGACATAACTCGGTCGGCGTGTAAACAGCGGGAGTAGCAGCGAGTGCATCGCCCCGATTTCTGATGTTTCATTTCGAGCTCAGTGTCTCTGTGTTTGTATCCCTTTACGATGTTCCCTCCGCTTGAGGGTGAATATGATTTTGGCTGCCAAATCGAACAGCTGGTGGCTCTGCAATTGTAATATTCTGCGCACTACACATCGCTACGTTCTGTGTCAGTCCCGGTGGGACAAATAATTCCACATTTTGATTAGATTATTCGTTATATCCTTGGCCAAGCAAGCGAGCGAAACCTTTTGTTTTGCCCCTTCCATTGCGGCTATGATGCCTGATAAAAAGAGGGCAACAAAACGTGGCAGAGGGTTGCTGTTAACGATTGGAATGAGAGTGAAAGAGATACAGAGGCATCAGAAGAGTGTACCGGGTGTACCATCTTCATGATGGTGCGGGTAAGTTCACTGTCTTGCCGGGGACATTGTGAGATAGGGGACATGATTTTTCGTCCTCGGAATCTTCCTAATCTCTTCATTGGAGCGTTTGCACCTTGCAAAGGAAGGCTCGTCCCTGTCTGTCCGCTTCGGTGTCAGTGAATGTGCTTACTCTTGTGCAGCCATCACGTCAAGTTGAATGGTTTGAGCGAGGCAAAGAAAACTGCCCTACACCCCTATCCGATTACTCGGCACGATCGTCGTGAGTAGTTATCATTTATGTGTTCCACCTTTGCAACCCCTGGTAAGCGGGGTAAGGTTCGTTTGATGAGGGAACCATTCGACGACAGGTTGTGGCATCTTTTTTGTTGTTGTTGTTGCTCCTGGCGTCATCGGAAGAATGTATTTCCTTTCCCATGGAGGGAAACATTTACACTTGAGACGGATGGTTCTTGCATTGACAGGTTTTCCGGCGGGTAGTCCTACCTTGGTCTGTCCGGTGCATTCATTACCTGTGTGTGGGCTTCTGTCATTTTCGCTCCTCTACTGATGGTTTAAAGCGCTGCCATTAGGGAGTGAAATAAAAACGAGGATTCAAATAAGTAAACCATTTTGTTCGCCGACGGGGAAAGATGACAACATTTAAAGGGTGCGATTGGAGCTACATTGGAGGAGTAGTAGTAGTCGTTGTGGTAAGGGACTCTCGGCGGGGTTAGATTTCCGGTGGGAAGATCGTAAAATGCGCAAGACAAATCGCTTGGTCGCCCGCGTGGATTGTTAACGATGGAGAAGATCACAAAAATGGTAAGCAAGCGTGTGTGTGTGTGCGCGCGCTCGCGCGCCATCAAGATGGATGAGTCCCCGTCCCCGACTCACAGAGACAGTTAAAAAAAGTATCAAATCTCGTTCTAAGTGTCGTTTCGTCTTGTCGCACCTTTTTGCCTTTTCACCTCTCGGGTGGAGCGGGCAGTGGGGGGTTTGGTCACCAACGACAGCACCGTGGTCTTTTAATTCTTTTCCCGCCCGCCAACATTCCCGGCACATGGGATATGGGCTATGAAATATGATTGAAGTAATTCTATCCGCACTTGGTTCGGTTCGGTTTCCAGCGAGAAAGTTTTCGAGAATTTTGGGCATGGTAAAAAGAGACGACAGGGGAGGTGCCGACGATCGATAAGACGCACAGCGGGTCCGGGTGGAAGTCGTATTTTCGAAAGGGAGTTTGTGTTTTTCTCTTGCGCTCTTGCTTTGGATCTCTGGCACATTCCGCCTCAATTTCAGAGGTTACGTATTTTGGCCACCAACGTGTTTGAAATGATCGAATGCGGCAAGATTCCCTGCTGTGGCGCGCATCAGAACGTTTGAGTTTGCAGTGCTTTCGGACGGCGTCTGCTACAACATCGCATGGCTGTGAAGGTGGGAAGATGGTTACCGAAGGCGTTGGATTGTTGGTTTGAGCAATCGATTTTCTCTTGTAACGTCGTCGCCATTCCGGAAGGTCAGGTGAAGCAGAATCTGCACGACGCACCCTTTTTGGGGGGCGTTGAGGGTGTGTGGGTTGCATATCTCTGGCATCGTCGTCTTGGACGATGCGGGAGATGATGTGGCTTTAAACCATCAACCGAACATTTCAAACATCAACCGACACATTGAACGCCGTTCGCTGTCGATTGGTTCTCGAACGGTCTTGGCGGACCGCGGGCAGGGAAAGCAGTAGTAACGATCGGCGTTCGGCGACTGACTGATGAACCACCCCTGGTGCTGCTGTTGGTGTTGAATATTGATTATGTGGGGGTCGCTGTGTTTGATCAATGCTGCAAACGCGCGCTTGCTATTGATGGTGATGGTGCGTCTGGGCCGTATGCTAGTGACAGATACTTTCTGTTTCTTTCTATTTTCTTTCTATGCTCCTGGCGTCTACCATTGGGGAGCAAGGTAGGCCATCGTTTTCCTCTCGTCTTTTTCCTTCTCCTGGGAGTCAGCCGGTCGGGGCAGTCCCAGCCGGTCTGATTTCCCTGGAGCGTGTAATTGTACACCGGGCCGAACATCGAAGCGTGGGCATTCTCGGTAATCGATGCTATCAAAAGCAATTTTTGAACAGTTTTGATAATAATTCGGCGAAGTTTAGGGCACAGGCGGGGAGGGTGCAGGTTTATTGGATCCTGGCGCGAATGCGCCTGGGGTTGAGCAAGTTGGGAAAAATGTTTGAAAACAGTCGGCGAAGAACTCCCTCCGGTGGCGCTTACATTACCACCCAATTTAAATTACACAAAGCTAAGCGAAACCGCGTTTTGGTCCGCATAACGCGCCCGTCCATTTTCTGTGTGGCGTTTTATCTGATTTTGACGTTTTCGTTCGGGGTTGGCGTGTGTTGAATCATGGCACCACCGCGCCAGCGCTCGAATGTCCTACGAATCGGGTGGTTATTATTGCGTGCTGCTGTTTGTTGTGAGTTTTTATCTAGCAAGCAAATTATCTATTTGTGTTATCCTCGATTCGCGCGGATTGGTGAAGCGCTTGTTCATCGCCGCTTTGTCGGCCAAAACCAACAAACCCATCTCATTTACCTATACCGCCATAAACCGCGCCGGATGGGTATACCAGAAATGGGGGAAAACCCGTCCTATTCATTCGGACAAATCAAATGTTGCATGTATTCTCTGGCTTTGAATCGTATATGTGTATATGTGTAGCATGTGTAGCAAACAACTATATAAAAAAGCTAATGGCATGTGACGTTGAAAAACCGCGGAATTTCCCAGGAAAGCATTATTAAATTTGGGGTTTTTCAATAAACCAAACGGTTGTTTTGTACAATGTTTCCGTTTTTTTCTTTGTGAATAATGCGAGCAACGGTTTTAGGTAACGGAATTAAAGTGACCGCTTGTTTGAACAAATGAAAATTCCTGCGTGTAACTATTTGGCGTTTGTTTTTTTAGTTTAAAATGACTGAATAAAAAAAACAGCACACAACTACAGTATGCACAAAAGATGTATCTTTCTCAGTTGTCCGGAAGTCCTCTTCGCGCAGTCTTTCTGCAAGGGCTGGGAACACGCTTTAACGCTTTCATCGCCCCCGCGATGCATTCGTGAGGATATGCAAATTAAGTGCAAATTTCTTTCCTTCCCAGTGCTGATCAGCTCGACTACGACACACCCCCGACGTCGTTTTGATGAACGACCCTCAATGCATATCAGGAAAAGAGAACGAAAAAAAAACACTCACTAAAACTTTCCCAAGCGAGCAGGACCCAATTAGCAACTGTGCCGGTGGAGCACTGGGACATGTCTCAAACTGCGCTCGTGTACTCCGCAGACGCTAATGAAAATGGTGCGCGTCCAGCGGAGAGAAGTTACTCCTGCTCTGTGCCGAACCGCGCGCAGCACGAACTCCTCGTTGTTGTAAATATTTAATATTCAAAACACAGAGCAGCACCGATGCAGAGTGGAAAAGCTTTGACAGTGGCAGTGGGAAAAGTCTTGCTTGGAGTATTTTTTGTTTTACCCAACTGTCAGGATTAGTTTTACTGTTCGGAGGTTTTTGGCGAAGCGGATTATATTTCGCACCGCGGCCCACAGAGGCAGTTGTGTCGTTTGAGATAATCGAGTTAGGTGAGCCCAAGCTATATGGAAGGTTTTTCCTAGGTGTGTAAGCACTGCTTCAGAGGATGCTGCAAGAGAATATCATTTTAGCGATTGTAAGAGAATCTGGTAAAGGTAGATTTTATTTTAAATCACTATAAACACTGCATAAGCATGGTGGTGTAAATAGAGTAAAAGATTTTTATTATAGTTTACTTATCTGTTATCTGGGTTCAGTTACCATGTTTGCGTGGAAATAACAGAATGTTTACTTGTTTTGCAACAACGCTCCATGGTTGGGCGTTAACCAGGAATTATGTTCATTTTTGCTCGCCAACAGGACAGGCGAATCGGGTTGCTTTGGAGCTTCCGGCTGCAAGATTGTACGAAGCCCGGAAGACGACCAAGCGAAGGCTTGAGATTGAGCTAGCAAATGAATAAATTTAGCCTTAGCATAATGCCTTAAACCAGCCAGCAAATGGCCCCAGGATATGCAAATACCTTTCTCCTTTGCAAAGGATCGTCGTTGAGAAAAGCGACACAAGATCCGGCCTGTGGCATTCTTTAGCGGAAGGATTTCAACCTGCTTCAACACTATATCAGCATAAAGAAAGCTTTAGCACGCTGGGAAATTGGAAATTCCTTGAAACTTATTCTAATTTCTAACCCATTTCACCTCTCAACCTGGACCTGTGCGTATGGTGACGGATGGGTCCTTGGGTCGGTTGGCTACTGTAGCTGACCACGATTTGTTTCGCATTTACTGCAACATCAGCGTAGATCCTACGCTTCCCTAAGATGGGAAGATTTGCATCCATCTTCCGATGTGACATTACCTCCCATGCAAACAATATTAGCATAAACTTTCGTTGCCGCTCGTCGATTGCTGTCAAAGTTTATTCAAGCTTTGGCAATGGCAGAGGGTGGTGCACCTTGAATATGGTAATGCTGCATCAACCGCAGCTACAACCGAACGAGCTAGCCAGCCAGCCAGCTAGGTCGATGAAAGTGCGCCAAAATGGAGCAATTTCAACAGCAGCAAATCAGATTGCTCCTTCCACGTGGCAGATATTGAGTGGCATGCCAAAACTTGCAGACAGTGGCCCGATTTCTTGTCGTACGCTCGAACGCTGGTCGTGTACCGCCATGCAAACGCCAGTAACACAGGTGAATGACTTGTTGTATCGTACATGACCCCTGTCCCACCCCTAGAACTAGAAGTGAACTCAAGGTTTTGGGACGAAAAATATATTCCAACCCAAAATTGTGGACCCAAGATGAAGGATAAGAATTATGGCTAACCCCCAGCGGAGGGTTTGGCACGCACCTGAATGCGAAACGCTTCGCAGTAGACTTTGGCAAGAAACACAGTACCGTGAATATGTCTGCTGGGAATGCAAGACAAAAGCGAATCCTTTTGCGAAAAAGAAGAAAAAAAAAAAAACAAAAAACTCCACCTGTCAGGATTGCAAAACCTCTGGCATTTTGGGACCTGGAAGAGAGCGGCGTCTCGTCAAGCGATGGAAGCTAGGGGATGCACCTATCCTTACCCTTTCATTACTACGCTACTACGTTGGTGAAGTCCTTTCCTACAACTCTATGCATGATGATTTCTTACCATTTTGCTTCCACCATCGGGCCCAGACTTTAGGTTCTGACCTTCAGCCAGACAAGGTGACGGCTTGGGAATTTCACATTCATTTCACAATTCATTCATCGTCCCTTTTTCCTCTGGTGGTCGTGTTGGTGGTGTTGGTGTGTACATTTGTTTGTCCTCGAATGCGCACGTCGTCCCCGGGAAGGATGTGGTGCCCGGGTGTGTATGCAGTGTTTGTGTATGGTACGGTATGGCATGGGTTATGCATTTCTTATTTTGTTAACACACAAAAGCAGGAAACCTGCTGGAATGTCTTCTGGGTGTTGGGATTTTGCACAAAACAAACAATCTTTTTTTGCATTGAATGGCTCCCGTTAGCGTCATGGATAGCTTTAAGAAGCGAAATCCATACCGACCCGTATCCGTACGCGTACCAGTAGGTAAAGGATTTAGAGATTTTGCATAAATATCTTAAAAATGTAACCCATTTTGAAGAGAACAGCTCGTTACCTTTTCCAACTCAACACTTTCGTTGTCGGTTGGTTAGGTTCGATGATCTCACGAACCTTTTCTGAGCCTGCTGTTGAAGTGTTTTGTTTGTCTACCGAACCGAATACATGACGAGTGGATGAGCATTAATTCCAACGGCACCGCTTAGCAGTGCTCCGCCGTCAAACAATATGGTGCTGCCGTTCGGGGAATCATTCTAACACGATCACCTTTCAGCATCCACTTTTCACGCGCCGTTTGTCTCCATAAGTCATCATCATCTTCTCATCTACGCCCAACCGACAGTGGTGGTTTCCATTAATGTGGCCTCTCGTCATGATCGCAGGCGACCGAGACTGTTCGGCCCAGACGGCACACCTTTCGTTCTCGTCACCTTTCGTCACCATCCTAAAGCAGCTCAAAGGAGAAAAGTGCAGCTCTCCCTCCACCAAGGATAACACCTTTTGGGGAGGCAACGGGATGGATGGGCCCGGGAGGGGAGGGGTTTTGGGTGGCTTACGTGTGGATGCCACATCTTCACGTTTCTTTTTAATTGCCACATTCATAAATCTTAATCTGTCAACGAAAATTTTTCAATCCTCCTAGGTGGAGCTTCATCCTTCCCCTTTCTGAGGTCACCGCGTGAAGAGAGGTGCCGGCGTTAGCTCTCTGTTTGGATGTGTGAGTGCGCTTCTTCGTGTGGCCCATCATAAATCTTACTCGAATTTTTCGAGCCACAGTAAAATTATGCTGGGCTCTCCTTCTCACCCTCCCCGCGATAATGTTGTGGGGTAAGTGTGGGAGGTGGGTTGGGAAAAGGGCAGTACGCCCGCAATGGAACGCGAAGATGAGTGGTTAAGAAGGCATCGAGGTCGAGAGCTTGCGCGCTTGCGTCGCCTTTTAGCTTAAAAAGAACGGCTCCACCGTCCCACGATGTGTTCGGTTGGGTGTGTTACGTTTTATTTTCCACCGTTCGTACATACACGCCGACGCTCTCCGGCTCCGTTGCGAGAGTCCCGTTTCCCGCGGGAAGATTCCCCGTCTTCGCTGGTATTTAGTTCCTTTTAAACATGATGTATTTTTTCTCGCTCTTCTCCGTCGTTCTATGTGTGCCTGCATTTACCACCGTTTCTTCTTCGTTTTGCCCAACTGCGCACACGTGGGACGAGCGGCTGCGGCGGCTGCGGCACACTGTTGTGTGTGAGCGGCCGTGCGGGCGCGCGCCCTCGATTGAACAGTGCACCGTAATAATAATCTTTATCATCATCATTAACCAACTCGTCACGATTTCAAATGGTTAACTTTGTTTGCTTCTATACTCTAACCACTCTTTGTCGCTTTTTCTTCGTTCGTTTCAGGTTTGAGGCGATCTGTCGCTCGAATATTCTGCCAACAACAACGGTGCTTCGCCGAAGAAGCGACACGAGCAAAGGGAAACGCTACATCGCTGTGGTTTTTTTTTATTGACTAAGAAAAAACAGTCCGAGAAGCAAGAGGATCTTCCATCCCACAGTATTGACTGCTCCAAGTACACCCACACACCCCCTGCTCGGCGTAGGTAATTGCACCACAATTCCCGAGTGCGATCGCGTTATTCATGATCCGTACTACGAGCCCAAGCCGAGAGCTCACACACATTACTCGCTGCACTGGAACGTTGGATTGTGGGAGACTTTTATTGCCTGGTTGGCTGGCTGGCTAGCAAACAGACGGAAGGGGCCACTAAGTACGCGACGATTTGGCCGAGGAATGCCAAGCCCGAAAGCACTGGTGGGAACTGAGCGACGGGCCTCGGTGCAGCTAAAGGTGTGTAAAATACGCAAAGGAAAGCTTTCGCGTAAACACGTTCTGTTGCTGTGCTGGAGTGAGCAGAGAGTCCTTGAGAAAGTAGCAATGCAGCCAGCTTCGGTACGATTCGGTGTAGTTGGGCAGGTAGAATGGTCCCGAAAGCGCGGTGACAAGCGACCAAAAAGGGTCACGACGCAACAGAACCATCGTCAGCGGCAGCCACAGCAGCAGCAACAGCACCAGACCTAAATGGCCAGGCGAGAGCTAAATTGTCAAAAAGGCAAAAGAAGCTTTTTGCTTGGTTCGTGGTAAAACGTGTGTAGTTACCCCCCACTCCCTTCTCCCACGAAAAAAAGGAAGGAAATAAATGAAAAACGGAAAGTGGGCAAGCAAAAAGGTAAAAGTAATCGAAAAAGATCATTAAACAAAGGAGAAGCAAAAAAAAAAACAAAAACGGAACAAAAAAGGGACGAAAAAAACACACAAGAGCCGAGGGAGGTAAATTGAGCGAAGATGAAAAGGAAACAGGATAAAACCGGCACAATGAAATGGGTCGAAGTGTGTGTGTGTGTGTGTGTGTGTGTGTGTGTGTGTGTCGCGCCGGATCCCGGGCGAGTTCGTGCTGGTACGGTTGGGGAAGGACACAAGTTTAATTAAACGTTTGTGTTTACCTTCGTTTTGCTTGGTTGTTAAAATATCCTCACCCTTTTTTATCTCCCCTCTCACTCTCTTCATCTCCCCTTTTAGCCTACAGCGGAAGGAGTCCAGAAGCACGAAAGTGAAGCTTTTTGCGTAAGTGAAGTGCAAGTGTTGTGTGTGTGTGTGCGTGTGGGAGGGCGAAGTGGCGCGCGCGGAGTGTTGTAGGTGTTTATTAGTAAAGTGTTGCGTTGCGTGCGTGTGTGTAGGTGCAGGGCGCGCATGGAAGTGTAGCAAGGGGTTGGTGTGTAGAGGGTGAACGTAAGCGCGGCGTGTTTCGAAAGTAAAGCTTGCAGCACAACATATTATTTTCACAACAAAAAAATCATACCTTATCGAGGTATTGTGTGCGGTGCGGGTTTGTCCGTTCTTATGTGTGTGTGTGAGTGGTGAAAATTTGGCCTCGACTCGGAAAGCGCCCTCGACTCCTCACACCGACAAAAAAAAAACAACCGCAAGCGGAAGGTACTGGCCACAGGATGGCGGTGAGCAACATCGTGTGCGAGTGGTTGCGCGCCCTCGGGCTGGGCCAGTACGCGGAAAGCTTCCTCGACAATGGGTACGACGATCTGGAGATCTGCAAGCAGGTCGGCGATCCCGATTTGGACGCGATCGGCGTACAGAATCCGGCCCACCGGAGCAAGCTGCTCAAGAGCGTGCGGCTGCTGCGCGAGAAGGGTGCGGCCAGCGTCTACTTTCAGCTGAACGACCCGAAATCGCTGCTCTCCGACAACAGTGACAGTCTGGAGCGGGACAGCTCGCCGCTGATGCTGAGCGAGCTGGAGGCGCTGCTGCAGGAGCAGCTCAAGGCGGACGGCGTTTGTCTGACGGCACATCCGTACTCGACACCGGTAAGTGTGCCATTTTCTTGCTGCGGGACAGGTTCGCTGGACTATGTGTGGGCACGGTGGACAGAGTTTTTAGAAGTTAAACATCATTTTCATTCCACTTTAGTAGCTAAAAGTCTTGGAACGGTTGTACCCCGTTATAGGGCGGGTGGGTACGGTAATTGTACTCGATTACGAAAGTCCTAGATGGAGGCGAGCGAAACTTTTCTAATTTCAAACGTAACGTAACGAATTTTTCCACTTCACCATCGCTTCTGCTGGAAGAGGAGAGGCGAGTAGTTGAGTGCAGCTGAAGTTATTTTCCAATGTTTTCCAATTTTTTGAACACTGCGTGAATGTGAATGGGTTGCGTTTGAGTTTAAGAAGAAAGGTCTTGAGCATGAATTTCATGTTCTTTGTTCTGGCGGCTAAGGATGTTCATTTTTTTTCCTATATCTCTCAGCAGTAACATGGAATTGGTTTTGAAGCAAACATTTTCACTTCCTTTTTGACATATTTTAAAATTTGACTTCAAACTTACTTATGTTGCAAAATATTGAAACATTGAAAGGTAATCTTTAATACCTATTTCAAGAAGTTCATTTTGTTGGAATAATTTTCTCAGCAAAAGCAGCATTATTTGTCTGCCCTTTGTGTTCCGTCCATTGCAGCATATGTGGGCATATTTATGAGCCATACAACTTGATATGGGACCGGAGAGACTTGGAACTTAGTCCAATAATATTTAATTACTCCGTGGTACTTTGATTTGAATTCTTAAAGCAAATCCAAATAACTTTACACGCCTGGGGTTGCTAACGCATGTTTTCGTAGCCATAATATTCAACCAACAAAAAAGGGCTCTGTTTGAATAGCAATAATAAATGCACTCGCCGGTGGAATAATTGTTTTCGGTGAGTCCATGTTTTAATTGCACACGAGCAGAAAACTTTCCGTTTTTGTGTCGGGCGTCTTACTGCACACGACTTTTCAATGAACGACCCACGTTCCGTACGTCATGACACTATCTGCTCTAACCCGTTGCATGATGGGATTGTTTGGTGGATAAAGTTTCCCCCCTCTCCTCTCCACTGCAACTCTGAGTTTGACCGTCTGAGGTCCTAAGTGGGCACTAAGCCAAGCACTGGGAGTTTGTATGTGTGATTGGATAAAACTCACGCAAAAACAGCAGCAAGCTTGAGTTTTTCATGTATCTAAAATTTTATGAGTCTCGTGATGGAAAAATAGCGATTCGTTCACCACAAACGTGTATGACGCTCGGTTGCCGCCGGGAGGAGAGAGCGAGATAGAACGCATGGTTCCGGGGAAAGGGTGCAAAGGTCATTGGGGGCGGTGGGCAAAATTATGGATACACTTGGCATCACATGAAGGTGTAGTAGAGAGCAAACATGATCCTATTTATGGGCAAAGTTGCACTACTCGTAAATGGGTTTGGAATAAGTTTTTTATTACGTCATTACCATCGTCTTTACACAGCACACAGCGCGTTATCCTTCGTTGGCTGTGGCGTCTGGAAAAGCAAAGAAGGAGTGGGGGCATGTCGACTAGCTAGCTGCATTAGCATAATCCGCATCACGCTCACACATCGCTGCTCCCTGCCTTTAGGATTTCCCGGGATATGATTATTCCGTTTGCGTTCGCATCGTTGTCAACAGTTTCGTGTGTATGCGGGTGTGTGTGTGTGTAGTGGCGACCAAATTAGTTGCCCAGTGCTTTCGTGCTGGCATGCCGTTTTGATGTGCGTCACGGCCACCCAACATAAAAGCTTTGATGTGTGGGAGTTTGCAGAGCATTTGTAACGCAAGCTCGCGCAGCAATGGCCCGGCTCCGAGCAGGCAACTTCGGTAAAGGTAATTTTCATTGCTAATGTACCGACCGGTCCGTGGCAGATGATGGTTGTTTCGGGTTCGACAAAAGAAAACCAGCCCTTGAACCACTCCTCAGATGTTTGCTAGTGTGCAAGTGCGGTCGTATACTTTGGGCAATGGAGGAAAAGCGATGAAAATGTGATAGGAAGATGTGAGGAGCGTCGTTTGCCAATTTAGGAGAAGATCCTGAAGCTCTTCACTATCCCCTTTTGCCCTCAAAAAGCTCTTTCAAACGATCCGAGCAGGCCTTTCCATCTCGAGCCGTCTCGCGTAGAATTGTGTATCTCTTAAGAAATTCAAACGCTTGCCCGGTTGTGTACTGGCAAACAGCGCAAGTTGTACTAAAATGCAATAAAACGTAATTTACGATTGGAGTTCGGTTCGGTTGAGGTTTTTTCGGAAGGTAGTAGTGACTGTATGTGTGTGCTGTTTTTTTTCTTATTATGCCTGTTTTTGGGGGCTTTTTCATGTGACTTTCACACAGCTCCCCGTGGCCTGGGGGGGTTTTGGCAAGACCGTTTTTCCTCCAGACTGAGATACCCTTTTCGGTGGCTTTTGCATTTTTGTACGTACTCGAGGGATAACAGTCAAGCAGAATGCCGCTGACCTGAAACATACGGTAGTAGGGCCCGGTGGTTGTCGGTTGGCACCTGCAGGCAAAAGCGAAAAAAAAATGCCACGAAGAAAAGGAAACTGGAGCAACAACAAAAACACAGACCTGTAAAAGTAAAACGTAAACGCGCGCCATCGTGCAAAAAGGGTTCGTTGCGGGGAGTGGGAAAGCACAACGATAGGAGGGCGCATCTTCTTTTCTCAACCCTCGGCCCTTGGCCAAGTACTATCGTGCAAACGCAAAACTAACATGGGATGGGGATGATGGGCGGCTGGTCGGACGGAAAGCGACAGAGGCTCGCAAACGATTTTGGCGGGGCCAGAGAATCATAAAAATAAATCAACGAAGACTGCAACTTTTGCGACTCCTGCGGCGGGGTCTGTGACTTTTATATTTGGTTTTCCGGTTTCCACCACCATCACAGCCACACCGATTGGCCGCTCGTACCTGACGCAAGGGGCCCGCTCCTGGAGGGCATTCGTGATGGAAGTACATGCCTTGGCGCTCCCGGCTTCCTCTTCCGAAACTCTTGGAGTTTCTTCTCGCTTCTTCCGCGTGTGTGGAACTGAGCTGCTGTGCATTTGCTTGGGTGGCTTTTGGGCAATGTGCTGCGGTGCCTCTGGCTCGGATAGCTCCACTCCACCGCTGTAGACGCCGAGGAACAACTAGTAACAGGTCGGAGTCGTATAAAACAAAGCGCCGCGTGAGGGAAAGAGATAAAGATCGGAGAGAAAGCGAGAAAGAAGCAAGAACTGATACCATTTTCGCTAATAATCGTACACGAGGTTTTCCACATGCGGTGTACAGTACGATCGGATGTGGTCCATTTACCCGATGCAATGGAATGGGCGATATTTTACAAAAGTAGTGCCATTATTCCGTCGCAGGTGTGCCCGGAGAGATGGCTACGGCTGAGTGCGGGTTGGTAGCGAGTTTGAAATGGTTATTGCAAATCGATAGCGGCGGCAAAACGCATCGGAACGATGGACCGAAGCAATTCCGGTGCGGTAAGTAATTCATTAGCGATGTAGTGAGCGTACCCGTGTTGGTATTATTTTCGCCCGATGGGAAGTTTATATTTACTGCTTGAGGGTTTTTTTGCTCTAAGTTAGTTCTCTGCTACTATTTCTAAAGAGAAAATGGAATTATGGTTATTTCTGTTCAATGGCTTCAACTAGAGTGCATGTATACTCATGGAGAGCCTGTTATTTAATGAGAACAGGGTTTTCAGGACAACAATATCACTTGTTTTTGAAATATTCTTACATTATTACTTGATATCACAATCGCTGCCTACAATTTGGCACATGGTGCTATGAACTGCATTCATCATTTGACAAGCAATCATACTCTTGTAGATTTGAACAGAGCATTACAAGATTTTTTTGATTATTTTTGAATTTCTGCGCTGAAAACACCCAACATACTTGCAAGAACATCTTTCACCTAGCTATTGACCTAATGCAATATCTGAAATTCCTTTCAGCTGAAATTGCAAGAACATCCTCAAGCTATTATTAGGTCCAATAGCTTAAAAACTATTATACGTTTATTATCGGTTATTTGAGTAGCTGGAGTGTAATATCTGGAAAGCTGGAGTGTAGAATCATGTACTGCGAATAACAAATGAAGTGCGAACGATGTCTGACCCTTGAACCAACAGCTGTTGTTGGTATGCTACTATTTTTGCGATTATTATTCTAGAAACCCTTTGTTTACTTAATATTGTTGTGTCCTCAATCTCGCTGCAGTAGTTCTAGCGCAGCCCAACCATCCAAAACTGTGCCAACGCTCTTGGCCTGTGTTGGCCCTAATCTAATAAACTCCCGTCACAGCTGGGACGACGACGGTCGTGTTGTGCGTTACTCACTGTTACTATTTATTGCGCGAACGCAGCGGTAGCCTAGCAGCAAGCAGGCCCTGGCGGGTGTAAAGTGAGCATCAATTTCGCATGCTTATCAGTGGCTGCGTGCATATGCTTGTCCTCGAACCATGCGACCCTTGCGGAGTCGCCGATCGTGTCGGAGCGGACGAGCGCGCGCTAAAGAAAAGGAAACAAGTTTGCCACCGAGAAGCGGAAGGTTATCGCAATGTCAGCTCGCAAAACCTTACGCTTTAGTTAAAACACACCACTAGCGGGACATCCTTCGTCCAACATCGATTTGCGAAAGCAAGAAGCAGATCTTTGTGGCGCCGATGGAGTTTCCTTGTCGTTTTTTTTATATTTACCAACCGAGAAGACAGCGGAGAGCACGGCGTTGAAATTAATAATTACGCCCAGTTGGAAGGGGGGGCACTAGAGCAGCTGGTTGTAGCGGGTGGGAGGATTTTTAATAACAAAATACCCCAAAAATATGGTCTTCGGAGGAGCACGTTAGGTTTGGTGGTACAGAAACAGCTGGTGCGTCGGAGGAATTGCAAAACACATGCGGCAAAACAGGGAAGGCAGGTTATGGCGGGGATGATCCTATCGAAATTGGGATAAAACTTTGCGAACTCAAGAACAGTCCGTGGAGCGTAGGATGCTAAAGTCCCGCGTGATGTAACTATGAGTAGCGGTCTCCCCAAAAAAAAAAACAAAAAAAAACGACGAAAAAAGGTCATCCCACTTTGTCCCAGCAACAGGGCCGCTGTGAGAACTGGGAGTCCTTTTTCTTTGGGATCGGAGACTGAGATAGGGCCCTTTTGTCGGTCCGAGCTCCCGGTGGGAGGAAATCGATATGTTAATTTGAATGCCGGCCTCTTGGGTGAGGATCTGAGTCGGGTCGGGGAGACTTTTTTGTTGCTGTTTGGTGTATTGGTTTTATCGTTTACGTGAAGCGGGAGGAAAAAAAAGGTATGACAATTTTCAAACATGATCCTCAACGGGCGGTTTATGTGTGAGTGTGTGTGTGTGTGTGGTTGCGGACCGATGTCTTAAGAAAACCTGGGCTCATTTATCTTTGCCGAAACCACCGTTCCCACGGTAATGGATGATGGCGCTCGTCAACTTTTTTGATCTGATCTGCTTTCCCTTTGGTGGTTCGTTTTTTGGACGTTGCGTCAGATACTGGCAACGACAACAGGTCCTTGGCCGACTATGTTTCATTTACCTGGCAGGCGGGGAGGCGCCCCACCATAAAATCAGCCCCAGCACGCGGTCGACCGGACGAGCTGCTGGGTTGGGCAGCTGGCGAGGGCAATAATCTTTTGCAGTGGACGTGGTGCAGGTTTTGGAGTAGCAGCGGCGTTTTTTTTCGATTTGTCTCTTTCTCGCTCGTCATTTTGGAACGGTTCTGAAGCCTTGCCTTTTGTGTATCCTTGGCACTGCTGTTGCTGGACGGATTCGTTCGTTTGTTTTTCCGCTGTTTTTGTCCGTGTTCCTTCCGTGGACGATGCGGTGGAAATAATTTGATTCTCCTCGGTGCTCCCGGGCATGGAAGGAGTGGGAGGTTGATGCGGACTGCGGAAGTTTCGATTAGCCGGGTGGAACATTGAGCGACCGAGCTGGTAAAGCGACCATCCTGGCAAGAAGATCCATCAGTAAGCTGTTGGAGCGGAGGAGACACACCCAGACAGCAGATATAAGCTGGGCACGACGGTAGCCAGCATAATCATGTACCAGCCTCCTCCCGTACAAGAGATGAAAGAGCTTTTCCAGTCGAACCGCTTTTCTTTCCAATCGCTGCAGATCCCCTACCTCTACCCTCGCCCATGCGGCTCATTTGGCGGAGGGATCGGAGGAGGATTTTGCTCTCTTGAATAAAGCGTTTCTCTTTGAACTTTGACCGCACCACCATCGTGTTTTGAGTGCGGGTGAGGTATGGTGGGGGGATTTGGTTGAAGCGTAACTGGAGTCCGTATTGAGCAGCTCCGCTTTGCTCGGGTGTATGTGTGTGTGTGTGTGGGAAGGTGGATAAATATTTCAATCAATTTCATCTGTTTTTCCGTCCCCTGCCACACGCCGCGCTTCGGCCAATAAAATCATCAAATCGGTGCAATTAAATTTTAATCAAACGCAAACCACCCACTCCGTCCGCCACCATTTGACGCTCAGGCCGTCCGTTGTGTCTATTTGGTGGGGAAAGATTGTTTTATCGTTAAATAGAAATCAATTTCGCGTCGGATGATATTCGATAGTCGGCGTGGCGTGATTTTGGAGCAGCAGTACCGTGGAGCAATTAGTGTGAAGGTGTGTCTGTGTGTATGTAGAATTTACTTTTTTATGTGCAAACTACCAGCCACTCGAACTATTGCTCACTGGCCGCTTCGCTAATTAAATGATTTGTTTTCGTATGGTGGTACGAGAAGCCTTTGGAATGAAATTGACCAAACATAAGGGTCGAGAGGGTGGTGGCAGGGAGTGCGACACAAACTCACTTCATTAATCCTGCCTACTGAAGGCGGTAGTGGGGTTTGTTTGCTTACTTTTATAATTGCTCGTAAAGTCGAGTTTATGTTGGATTTGGTTGGTTTTGTTAGCTTTGTTGTGAGGTTGTATTTGGAAGTTGTTCAGCTTTTTTCCCCCGTAGAGTTACCTATCTCTCATTCACTTTGAAACTCACAAAAAAAAACCGAACCGAAAAGTTCCTTGCTGCTCGTCTCGGAAGTCTGCTTGTCATCGTTCGTTCAGAAAAACGTACACATCGGCATTAAATAATTTACTTAATTGGATTCAATTTCGGAACTGGATTCTTCTTCTTCAGTTTTCTTGTGCTGCTTCTCTCTTGAAGTAGGATTCCTGCACATTTTCTGAACTCTTGGGTTTCTCGGTGTACTGAGTGTGCAGAAAAAGCTCGTGAGGCTGTCGAACAGGATAGGATTGCAAAGTGAGGGAGTAGGAAAAAAAACTTTGCTTCACCGCACAGTGAACTCATTTTGCCGAACGTCAGGTACGGGTTTGTTTAAACTGAATGCCGGTAAAATGCGCGAATAAATTTTTGTGTGTTTTTTCGAAGTTAATTTAATTATTTCGCTGAACAAATCAACGCCTAGCAATTTTGCGATCACTTGGGAAGGAAAGTTGGAAGGAATCGAGTGGATTTTAGTCGGATGCTCATCGATCTAGAAATATGTATCGCTTTTTACACTTTTCATGACATACATATCCTTTTTAGTTATATTTTCTGTTTTGTAATATTTTATTTCCTTTCTATTTATTTTAAACGACACATGTGTGGTGCTTTTTAGTGCAGCATTACTCGCCATCAGGTTTCTTGCCTTGGTGTTCGTTTGTTTGATTTTTCACGGTCACCTACAGCCGCTGGTAACGCACGCCGCTTTCCCGGCACATCATTGTCCTCGCTTTAGCCTCGTAGCCAGCTGGCAACGGGGAATCGGAAATCTCTGTATAATGAACCAAAAAGGGCCATAAATTGTAGCACAACGTGTTGTCGTGCATTTGTTGTGGCCTTGGTCGTCCTCACGTTGCCCTTCGGAAGGGTCGGGCAGATGGCAGCCGCTTCTCGTCACCCCCGGGAGAGTTTGAAATTTCCGGTCTTTTTTGCGTCTTCTTTTTTCTCGTTGCAATTGCTCGTCCTTCCTCGCCGGACCGACAATGAGTTTAGTAGTTGACAATGGGACATCTTCCTCGTTGCATTTTCAGCGAACATATTGCATTTTACAGGCCTGCTGTGTTAATATGTGTTTGTAGTAGAAGGAACAGGGCGCCTGCGATACCTGCCCAAAAATTAAAGCGACATCCTTAGGCCCGTTCATTAGGGCAGCGACATGTGTGTGTTAGTATCTTTCTGTACATTTAGCCGGTATATCGATGTCACAGAGCAGCACACTGCCTTCCTATGATTGGTGCATTTGTCGCCAGTGTCGTCCCACAGCTGTGTGTTTGGGTCGGCTAATCGGCTTTTGCCGATGTGTACGCACACGCACCCACAGTACGCAGTGAAGGCAAAACAAAAAGACGGAACACATGAAGCCCGAACGCAGGCTGATGTGTGTAATACGCACGTGTTGAAGAAATGGACGTTTGAGATCGCATTACCACCAAGCTTTGTTGTACGAATTTGTAGCTGGTTTGTAGCTGCAGTGGTGGAGCTACACTTGATGAGAGTACTACTGGTACCGTGCGCTACAGCTAGCTTTGTTGTTGGCGGTTTTCTCCGGCCTGTTGGATGGGTGGACGTTGCACGGCAGTATCAGCTTTTATGTGGTCAAATTATAGCTGTTCTGTTTTGTGCGGCGCAATTTTCACGCTGCAGTGATTATGAACAGTCCAGGCATTGCATCTATTGTGGTTGCCGCTCTTATCGCTGGCGAATGATGTGGAATTGATGTGGTGGAAATAATTAATTAAATTGTGTATCGCCCAATGCATGCTAATGGATGTTTTATTCCCGGAACGCTAATGCTTATGTATTGCCTTTTAGCGGATTTGGCAACGAGTTCAAGTCGTAAAGCTTCGGGGCTGCGGTTTAGCTAACAAAGCGCCGAGACACGGGAGTAAACCATGGAATTTTGCCATCTTTCATCGCAGTAAGATAAAAGCGAAAGGAAACGATGCGGATGCGAACAATTTAATCAAATGCCATCGCTAGCGCTTTAGCTAAATTGTTTTCGGGCAAGATTTTGTTTCCGGGTGTTATTATTTTGTGATTTAATTTTGTCTCTTTTTTTCGGCGAGGACTGGGCAGGTTTTTCCATCTTCAGCCTCGGTTTGCTGCAGGCCAGATTTTATGAGGTGGAAAATGGAAGAGAAAATTTTATGCCTTGTTGCTCTCACTCCCATCTGTCAGCGCACTCGCACGCTCTTGACATCCGTCATCGGTTGGTGGTTTTCGAAAAGGGCACATCGGGATGGCCTTGTTTCGCCCTGCCTCGGCTCCGGCATCGCGCGAGAGATAACACATGACACATGATTAAATGAATGAAAAAAAAAACGGGAAAAGGTTCTAAGAAATAACTTCTGACAGATTTGCACTGGTACGCACGGCTCGATAGTGATGGGACACCGGGTATGGGGTTTGAATGAGCGGACGACGAACGAATCAGTGCTAAAGAGGCGTCGTGGGATTTGTGGAACGATTAATCATAATTATCACTTTGGGGCACGCTCTGGGGGGCACGTTTGGTGTGCTTTCACTGTGTAGATGCTTTGCAGAACGGGGGAACCACGAGTGCCGTAGCGAGAAGGGACGACGGGGTGGGACCACTTTTGGCCTCGGGAGTAATTTCAATTTATCATGACAGTCGCTACGTAGCGGATTCGGTAGAGAGGATAGGGAAAAGATGGTAAAGAAAACGGCAAGTGGTGCGAATCGATATGACGGCCTAACCTGACAGCTATTTATTAAATTGAAAGGAAATGTTAAAGGGAAACAGTAAACTGTGACAAACGAATTACTAGGTGGAGAAAGCAGACGGTTTGGATGAAGCGGCGAACGGTCGTTTCGGGAAAGGAAATTGAAGAAATGGTCACAAATGAAAAAAGTAAATAGAAGCTTTTATTGCCTATCAATAAAAAAAAACTATTTGCTTTGTTTTATAACTTTCGGCGTCCACAACTTACACCAAGCTTTATAATTGGTGTATATTGTGCAAACTGTACGTTTTATGTATGTACAGCTTTTTATACGCAGCTGTACGCCTAATGTCAGTAAAACATTTTAACGAGCTGATCCTCCCTCCCCAACCGAATAGTGACAATGGCTAAATCAAGGAAGACATGTGGTGGTACTGTGGAATTTCGTCTGGCCGATCCCGGTTCCTCCGAGCACCGAATGTGCACGTTCCACTTGATCGATGTTTAATGTGCCACCAAAACGGCTGCTAATTACAACCAGCGACAGACATTCCATTTCGCGCCAGGCTGCAGCGGAGGAGCTGCATATGGGCTGCACAGGGATGTTATTAGTGCGCGACTGTCTTTAGCTGCAGCTCGCTTGTTGGCATGGGAGGTATGGCACACCGCGATCTGTGCTTCTTACTGGTTTTTTTTTTGTCGCCCGGGATAATACTGCCCTCATCAATCTTTCCCCTTCCCTTAACCGGTAGTCAAGCAAAGGGAAAAAAACACACGCCCTTACACGATGGGGAAGGCAAACACACCACACGGCGGCACACGGTTCTAAGTTATAATAATCACTGCGCTCTCTCATTGTGCTTAATTAGCCAGTTAAATTTATTGGTAATTACCATTGTTGCAGCATAATTTTCCATTATTTTATTGCCGTCGAAATCGAGGAAATGGGCTAAGAGTAAGGGATGGAAGGCGTCCTTGCTGGAGGGGTGGTACAAATGTTTGAAGTCGAGTTTTAAGACTAGCGGGGTTTGTTGGCTCGTTTCGAAGGGTAAGAGTGCACAATGGTACTTGCCACCCGGGTGTCCTCCAACAGGGAAACGGCACACAAACTAACGGCTGTCGATTGGGCAACCGGTGGCACACAATTAAGCACACCCATCGTCGAGCCCATTCTTCCTCCGGTTCTTCCTCCCTCTGGGCCGGAACATATCTCTCTCCGTGCACCGGAAACGGTACGACGGCGATGTTGTTTCTGGAGGATGCTGTGGATCGAGCGAGAAGTCATCATCCTTTCGGCGCACTGTGCGTTGTAGATGGATTGGGGTAGAAGTACAAGGCAAAATGAAAGACCTCTGGTAGGAGTCTGGTGTTCGTAATTGGTGTTTCGAGGGTGACCGAAAACTGCCACAGTAGGACACGCGGTGGTAAACGTAAGCCCCCCGCGCGCGTCTTAGCGTCTTTAATTAGACAGAATTGGATGGTAATCGGTTCTCCATTTACTCGCGTAGCGCCGACGCCATTCCGGGATGACTTATATAATGTCGTCGACGGGGCCTGCCCTCCGCTTTGTGTCCGGGAATTGGTTGGCTCAGTTCACTAACCTTCCATTTAACGGTCCAAAGGATGGCAGGAAGGAAGGAGAGATTGTTGTGTTCGGTAACACGAAATTGCTTAATCGTCTGTTTAGATTGTGTGTTGAACTGGCAGAACATTGGATGATGCAAAATTGTGTGTAATTTTCCGCCTAATGGTAGAGGAAGTGGTAATGCGTCGCTCGAAATGCGCGAATGGTATTTAACTTAATTGAATGGCAAGTTAAAATAATTATGATAAAATCAGTCGATCTGTAAAGCGAGAAACTTTTTGAATAATAACTTCAATGCCTAAAATACTTCCCAATCGTTTTACATTTCATCGTAGTGATGGAATGTGCAACATGCGGGATTGGTCCCAAAACAACAATCTCCCCCCCAAGACGGTACCAATAGCACTGGTAAATGAGTGCGCAAACATATGAGTCCGCTGCATGCACAGATAATCGGTTGTTCGCGCATGTTTGAAGGCTTTTCGAAATTCCATTCCGAAGTGGTGGAGTGGGGTTCGGTGTCGAGGGAACGACTGAAACATTCCATCGCTCGGTTCCTCGCTTCACGGTTGCTCCGCCTGGCAAAGGGCTGCACGCGGATTTACAAGACTGTACCAGTTCTGCATTTGGAGTTCCCCCGTCGTACAAGAAGCACTGGCAGAGCCCGGCTGGTTGCTGCATCGGAGATTAAAACCAAACTCTTGGCGCTCCTCCTCCTACTTCTTCCGCCCCCTCTCTCTCTGCAGTAACTGTAAAAACAAAACTTTCGAAATTTAAATTCTTTTCCCGCAAATATTTTGATTTGTTCACGTAGCCCACCACCATTCCCGTCGTGCCGCCGCCCTGCTGACTGGGGGCTTGGCAGGGATGGCAAAAGGGAAGCCAAACTGTTGCCTAGCGAAGATTGAAATGAATGGAATTCGTCGTCAAAAAAGTGCTGGGTACCGTGCACTGCTCGGCCGCTCCGCGAGAGAGCTGTCTAGCCACGAGCACCGAAAATACTGCCGGACGGATGCAAAGGAAGGCAAACAATAACAAAAAAAAGTCCAAATGTCCTCGTGTGGCGTAGTGGCGAAGATGGCGGTGGTGGGGGAGATGGCATTTCTCATCTGCATTAATTTTCGTTAATTGATTTAAGCTGTTATTTTATCACTTGTTCGTTCCGACGGGTGGAGCTCCCTTGTTGGAAATACAAAATCGCTGCACCACCATTCTCTGGTGCCACCACCGTTGTCTTTGTCTGGGTAAAACGAGTTCTGTTCAGCCAGATGCCGGTAAGAATGCGTGCGCCCTTCTTGTGCGTGCTGCCCTTTTTCATTGCCTTGTTGAAAATGGCTCCTTTTCGGGAGGGTTTCGGGAATGTGCCACACACCCAGAGACAACTCTCGCCACACTTGGCCACAATCAATCAAACAAAAACAAAAGGCCAGACAGGGGAATGGTGTGGAGCACGTGACACGGGTAGCACCCCATCCCTCTCAATCGGCAGTTATCTCAGGAGTTGGTAAAACTGGAACACGTTTTTACAACGACTTCCACTGCACGTGAATCCGCTTGGAGGGGGTGAAGTGACGGTGCCACAGCGTGTGTCAGGTGGATGGGAATAGCAAAGAAAAGGTCAGAAAAGTCGAAAAAGCGCCCTCCCCCCATTCCAAAACTTCCTTTCGTTTTGTACCGGGGGCGGCCGTGGAAGGCGGTGAGTTAGTTTCGGTCGTAAAAACTCGCACCCACACACACACACCCTCCCGGGGCTGGTGGTTTGGTGGTGTGGGAATCGGGCAAAAGACAATCCAACTAGGAAACTAATTAATTGCCGCGTCGACCCGAGCAGACGCAGGTTTCGCGGCGGTGGTGGCGTTGGGTGGTGAGTGTGTGGTGCGTACGTCTTACGTTTCAGTTTCGGCTCATTGTTAATTACCCGAAATAGACAAATTACTTGTCAGTTTTGCGGTGTTTTCGGTGTGTGTGAGTGTGCGCCACCAGCAGTACCACCAGTTTGCTCCATCACCGTGTTCCAGCCGACGGGAAAGGGAGATTTTTCGACCATTTCTTACCACATGTGTGAGTGTTTGTGTGTGAGGGTACGGCTGCTGTGGATCTTGCAGAAAGTTTTTCGGAGTAAGCGATAGGGTTCGCAGATGCTGCCCGGGAATGTCTTAATTTATGGTGCCTGCTTGAGTTTGGCACCTCTTTCAGACCGCGAGTGTGTCACGCATTTTCGCCACCCAGATTTATCCGCGATGATCCTTTCATCCTCACGCATGAATGCATGCGAATGCGGGAGTTTAATTTGGAATATCAGTTTTATTGCGTTTATTAGCGCGCTGTCTGGCTGTTGTGAAGCTGGGTGTTTTGTGCATTAGGGTAAATCACAACCCGTGGCATTAGCTGCAGAGTAAGGTTTTTCGAAGGATTTGTGCTATTTTGGTGCGTTTAATTTTTCTCATCTCTTCTCATCTTTCGAGGGATAGTGTTTACAAGGATCTAGTCGCAAGAGAGCAAGCCTTGCACGTTTCGTTTCGTCGACGTACGGTTTTCGGTGTTCGGCAAGGTCGTTTTGCATGATGGATCAATGACGGCTTTTCCCTCCGACTTCGGTCAGACTATCGATTGGTTTTTTGTTTGCGCTGGACGGACGAAGGCTTTTCTGCAAAACTGGCAGGAATAAGCTGGGGTGCGTAAAGATTGTTCCAAGTTGTTCCGTCTCGATGGGCGCCTACAGACAAGCGCACAAAAACAAACATCAAATTACGTTGGAAGAGAGAGTGTACGTGTGTATGTACGTGTGTGTGTGGTAAAACCTTCCATCGTTGGACTTTGTGCCCTTAATGCCATGCCTTTCTTGTTTTATGGTTGGTTCGATGTTTTTATTTTGACTGCCGGTGGTTGTTTAGCCCGTCGTGTTTGTGCGTGGGGAAATTGCCTCGAAAGGATCACTGTACGGGAAAGTACGAGGATTACACACGGAATCAGTGGAGTTAAAAAAAAATGAAGAATAAAAAAAACCTAGCGAGCAGAGCAAAACCCTTTCCGTTTGGCAAATGTGCGTTGAAAATCACGCAATATCGGGGCCCATAATCTAGCGAAAAAGGATACGGAAAGGGACACTCGATGCAAAAACCTCGAAACGATGAGCCACTTTATGCGTTGTACGAAAACAAGCTTAACAATGCTAAGCCGAGTCGTTTGAAGGGAAATCAAAGCAAACCCCGTAGCATCGGTGCGTGAACCGTGGAAGTTACAGAGGGTAGGGAAAATAAAGTGGAAGGATAAGGTCAAACGATAAGGCGTCTGACAGCCACCCACTATGATGGACGAGATCTTTCAGTGGTAGAAGGAGCTATTCGCTGAATAGAGATGCTTTACCGGAGTAAAAGTTTAAACGACGACGTTTCTGTATCATGCTGCAGGAATTCGATTGGCCATAAATTGTTTGAAGCTTTTCCGATGGGATAACTAAATATTGTCTTAATGGAGTTTCACCTTCTGATACTTATAAAAGATACCGATAACCTCCATGACAAGACAGCCTGACCTTTTGGAATGACATTTCTCTTCGATATTGATCCAACATATTTACGGTTTATGGCATAAAACGGCGGCGTAACGTTTTTCTCAAGAAAGGCCATCTCACCGTCTGTGTTGTTCATTTTTGGAGACAATCGGTCAACCGAGCAGCGGTAAGTAAATTGAATGGCATTATAGTTGCGTTTGTTATAATCCCGGATGATCATTTATCATACACCCACCCGAGGTGACGGCACACACACACGCACACACGCATACGCAGACATGTGTTGTGGGCAGCGGTCTACAAATCTATCCGCTTTAACCCACAGCCTGCGGGCGTGTAGCTCGTGTCCAAATAACTGCATACTGCGACGGCCGCGCTCCGCAGCGGGAGGGCTACATATCATGCTGTTCGCTGGAGAATTGACGACGCCATCACTGGACGGCAACGGTCGCTTCTCGCTGCATAATTCTCCCATTAATAAACTGCAGATGTGTCTGCAATTAGGCCCGACGGCTAGTGAATAGCAGCCGATTGTGCGAATGTATATCGCGCCCGGAGTACTGGCTCCCACGCAAATGATGCACTTGCTGTCATTAAATTAACGATCAATGTGTCATCGTTGTACGCTTGCGATCTGAGGACTTTCCCTTGTGAGGCACGGCTGTATGCGTTCTGTCGGTGAGAAGCAGCTTTCCCACAGCAAAGCATAACATCATTCCATCGTGAAGGAATCGGCACTCTCTGACATCGGACGCACGTTGTTGGGGTTTCCTCTTTCCTTTCGTCCATTATTATGAGTCCTTCTAGTAATCCCTACGGAGAAAGCAACTGGAAGCGGGGAGGTCGAACAAATTTGCCCTCGGAAAAATGTGTCCGGCAGGAATATTTATGACACGGTCAGTAGAGCCCGGGATACTGGTTTGGTGAGGAAAAATCGTGTTCGTGCGGAAGAAAAGTGCAGCGTCATAGTGTTGATGGGCGATTCTGTGTACTACCACTACTACTACTTCTACGGCTGCTGTTGATGATGATGATAATGATGATGGCAATGAGTATCACAAATATTGCCAACATTTTATGAAGAGTCATGCTGCCATGAGTAAGCATTTTCCGAATCAATGTCCCGGAGCGCGCAAGGACGACGGTTTGAGGTAATGTTCCGGAACCCGGAGGAGTACACAACATCTCGCCGAAGCGGGGTTGGGTGGTGCTGCAGAGCCGAGGGGAATGTCCTGTGCCGAATTTACCTGTTCGATAAATCTCCGGGCCGATGGTGTTAGGCACGTCCTGTCGATAGCAGCCGGCAAGTCCGCTTTTGCGGAAGCAGCAAAGGGAAATCAGCAAAATGTTCTCTCATGGTGTGTGCAGCGCAAGAAAACAATGCGGCCTTAGTGTAGTGTTCGCAACCGAAGCAACAGGAGGCTTATGAATAAGAAATGAACTGACTGTGCTTGGGGTTTGGTGTGGTGTGTACGTGGTTGTTTGGTGGCTTTTGGGCTGTTTGGATAATTTTCTTGCAGTGAAAGCAATCGGTTGTGAGTGATTATGAAATTATAAGAAAGCACGTGCTCTGGCCGTTTAGCATTGTTTTGGCAATCGAATAGATAAGAGGATTATTGTTGGTATTTTATTGAGTGTGAAACATATTGAAGCTCAAATGTTGAAAAGGTTAAACATTTGCAAGCTACGATTATTTCTCACACTATATGCAAGTTATATATGTTCTGGTATTAAGACATTATAGTGCGAATGATTGCTACCTCCTGTGCTTATTAGCACGGTTTTTTAACAGACATAAAGCTGAGCTAAAAAGTTGTCTGTAGTTCATTTACTGCCTTCTAGATAGTTTTAGTTGCAAAGGAATCTACAACAATTATATCTTAATAGCTAACTTAAAAACTAAGAATCAATAACAGGAATAGTAATAGGAATAATTAAGTTACGAAATATGACAGTATGTGGACTGTTAATTGACGAAGCTCGAGGAGATGTTACTTTAATAAAAGTATAATATTATACATATAAATTTTTGAATTATTTTATTTTGAATGTTGTCATTAATATACTAATGAAGTACATTAATTTGGAATAATTAAGGTTTATTTTTTCGTGGATTATTTAAATTTTTAGTAATATCAATGTGAAGCAAGAACGAAATAGATACGCAAATTTACTATGTTTTCTTGCCAAAGTGACGAAATTGGTGGCTGTAACAACGTCGAACAGGATTGGCAAACACTGTATACTAGAAAGACTCGAATTAATGTATCGTTTTCAGTTCAATCAATAGTTATTTGCTTTGAAGTAAAGAAAAAACCCCAATGAGCAGGGTTGAAAAAACCCCAATTAACGTAGCGTAGGCAATTCTATAGCCGGTCTCGTAGTACAGTCGTCAACTCGTACGACTTAACAACATGCCCGTCATGGGTTCAATCCCCAAATAGACCGCGCCGCCATACGTAGGACTGACTATCCTGCTATGGGGGGAATCAATTAGTCACTGAAAGCCAAGCCCACAAGTGGGTACAGGCAGGCCTTGACCGACATCGGTTGTTGAGCCAAAGAAGAAGAAGAAGAAGAAGAAGGCAATTCTATATTGTTTTGTAGTGGTAGTAAAATCATGATATTAATAAAAAAAGCCAATGGAAACTCATTTTGTGGGCGTAAATAAAATGGGAATCCCTTCTTAGTAGGAAGAATGGAAATGTAAGGGGAGTACATCCCAAATCGAACGAGAGGGGCGTTTCCACCATTAGCATACGGCGGGAATAACATTACGCTTGCCCCTAACCAATACCGCAATCCTCGTCCTGAACGGATTCCTGAAAGTACCTTGTCGAAGTGACATTCACGGTAATGGAAAAAGGGGTTGCAAAATTAAGGACGAGAAAAAAAAATCAGCGTACAAAACACATCCCTGCTACCATGTTGGTGCTGCATTTTCCATTTTCACGGGCATTGAAACGTGTGGAAAAGTGGTGTGTCACATCGCTGCTGTGATTTCCTGCCGAAATGATACATTAACGGTTTAGCTAAAGTGTGCTTTCGACAAATGGAAATTCCTCGCCCTCGGGGTGGAGACGCGAGTGCAGACTCTCCCTTTCAGCGATGGCAAATGCATCGGCAAAGTGGTGGTGTGCACTGATGTGGTAAGTCGTTAGTGCTGAACCGGTGCTTTCCGGCGATCACCTCTGTGCGAGGTCCACATGGGTCGGTGTGTCTTTGGCCAAACGAATGATTTGGAGGGTGCACTGTGGGACTTTGGGCAAGAGCAAAGCAGCTTTTCAATTTTCCCCCGTTGGTCTCCGATGCTCCAATTGACACATTAGCAGCGCGAGTGCGCGCTCCATTGATGACTGTTTGACTACACACCCACTTAATGGAAATGGGAGCTGATTCCTTTGTGGAAAGTCCACGAGTGCGTGCGCGTGTGTGGTGGTTTGATTCTAGCAGCACAATGGAGCAGTTGGTGGTAACGAAAACGGACGATTATTTCATCATAAATTATCGATTTATCGGTCGCCTAATATGGCTACAACACTCGAGTGAATCGGGGAAAGTGTACGTAGGTTGGCACCAATATGGCGCCCGATGGCGACGATTAGATGCAACGCCAATGTCACCACGGAACCGCATAATTGGTCGGACATTTTTCGTGGGTGTAAGTGAGTGAGGTTGTTTATTGTGCGATGTATAGCTGCTTTAAAGTATTTAGGCTGTAGCACAGCTGTCGTCAAAAGAGTTGAGAGTGTTTTACTCCCTATTGAGTTGGCACAACATAGAGCCTGAAGAGAATTAAAGTTTTGGAAGTGGTGTAGGGCTTTAAGTAAAGAAGATGAATGGTTGCTCGTTAGGAAGCGATATGAGATTATTTAACGCCTTTTTAACCTATCCCAATCTTTTCTGAGCCGTTCGTTGGACGTACTGGCCATATATTGAATATATTCCAAAAAGATAAGGTTAATATGTTTCACGATAAGTGGGCTAAAACAAGCCCGATACTCTTCGCGTGTGTTTTGCGCTGTTATCACTTCATTAATTTATGCAGTTGAAACGAAACTCCGCAAACCTCTCGAGCCTTGGGTTATGTTTATCAATGATCCAACGTTGTGGAAGGAAACCCATCGCACCTTGAGACCGGCACATCCACTTGGGAATAATATTAGCTTAAATGACATCATCCCGTGGGCATTGATAAATCATGCAGGCACGAGGAAACGTTCTAATCTTCTCCGGTTCAAGTTCGATAGCAGAGGGTCAGCGTTGTGTCTCAATCTGCCGTCTCAGTGGAAATCAGGCGTTTCGGTTTCCTCCATATGTCGCACACCCATCCCACTGGGAGCGTGTGCTATCTTGCGCGGTCGCGTTTGCTTTAATTAGTTCAAAGGAAACGCTTATCGGTGAGACCATTTTTCACCATACCGTACGGAACCGCCGAGCGAAACTAGAAGCGAAAGGTGCGCTCCAGAAGTCCATTATCCGCCCTGGCGGCATTCGGACATCATGATGCGTCTTGGAATCAAAGAAAGCCATACCAACAGTCCCCACGGTGGTCCAGGGTGGTCGAGTTAATGAGAAAATACCACACATCGACAGCCACCGGCGGGAGTAATAAACGGTCTGGAATGCACCCGTCGCTTCACGGAGTCACGGGGTGCACATAGTAGCAGCGGGAAGACTACCGAATCGGACAGAGAGAGAGTGTGAGAGAGGAAGAGAGCAAGCGACGAAATTGAAATGTCACATTCAGCTAATTGATCCCGAACGGTGGTGGTGTCCTGCTTGGCTCCGACGTCGGCCAAAGGTGGCGTTTAATAAAATATCCAACCAAAGAATACCGCCAAACAGGGTGGTACAAAGGTAGGATTGGCTTTGGTGATGGTGGAGACGGTCTGGACTTGTTGGTCGAAATTTTAATGTGCTACTGATAAGCGTCACCGGCACAGTGGCAGGGTGAAATGTGGTGCGGGCTTTTGGATGTTATCGAGAAGGGACGCGCTTATCGTGGCGCGCGCACCGGGCGGTAAGAAATGCAGACGCTCAATCGTGTGACCCTTTTCCTTTTAGTCAGCCGTGTGTTTTCGCTCTCCCTTTTGGCGTACCGTCATGACCCTTCTCGGATGGATGCTCTAATTAAGGTGCACCGTGGCGCGACACCATCCTCCTTTCGGATGGTCCGATGTCCGCGAGGTTGTTTTTCTTTCGGCAACCTTTCTTTGCTAACTTTGCTGACTTGTAGCTTCCCGAAAAGGATTTTCCAATCTTCGCGCTATACGTTGAGAGCGGACATGGGGTGTATTAAAAGTTACAATGAAAAGACAAAAAGTCTTCTTTCTCCCAACTCCAGGTCCAGATGATGGGTGCGCGCACCCTTTTGCTTCGGTGGACAATGTGCGATGCGATGTGTCTTGCACGAATTCATAGTTACCGTAAATGATGATGTTTTACTTTTCCCTCATCCAATCACGGAATCCGATCGCTGGAAGAATGGGATGAGGGACAGAGCACGCGTTTGCGAATCGAATTGGACCGGTTTTGAATCATCTTTTTTGTCTTCACCGGTTGTCTTCGTGCTATTGAGAGTCTTCGTTAGCTTGGTTTGCGAATTCTTGTCATCGATTGTCTCTCCTGTTGCGGAAGATATCCTGCATGATACATCTTGGAGGTGAAGAAAACGGAACGGCAGGAAAAGTCAACAAACCCCGCGTTGTAAGCGAGTTGACATCTTGGAGAGCTGCAGCACCGGACCCCGGACTGGGGCAGAAAGACGACCTCCGTCGATGATCTCATTAACTCATCCTTCGGGGACTTTTATCGTCGTTCGTGTTTCTGGGAGACCCTCGGTTCGGTGGGATCGGTCCTTCCACTGCCGGCAGATTTCGTTTGATCCGCAGGTTTCAGTCACTTTGCTGACTTGATCCTTTTTTTGTGTCTTTCTCTCCCTCGGTCGATTGCTTTTTTTTTGTTGGGTGTGTTTGTTTTACTTACTGATACTTAATTCAGGAATCTGATTCATTCGATACTTCTTGCCTTGGGTATGCACCTTTTCCTAGCCTTTTGCTGTGTGTTCGTTATCGAGCATTTGCTCCATCCACCGATCGTATTGTCTGTGCGCCGGGGCCTCGGAAAATGCGGATGTGGATAATGGGTGCGCGGTTGGTTGTTTTTAAAAAGAAAAGACGTTTTCATTTGTTGCCCATCGGAAGGGTCAAACTTACGATAATGTTACCAACCTCTTGCCAAACCGCTACAGGACAAAAGGTCAAAACTTTTGTTGTCACTCTCCTTAAACCTCCAAGCGGTTGGGTTTTATTTATTTCTCCGAATCCGAGTAGCATCCTTTGAACAATTAGACAGGAGTGGTCGCCGGTGTGTGTGTGTGTGTGTGGTTGGCTTTTACGAACACCGAAGCAATCGTGATTTTACAAGAAAGCAGTAATGGGTAAAGTTTACTTCGGCGATAGTGAACTTTGCGCAGAGTATAACTTTCGGTTGAAGAAGTAAAGTTTTTTAATTCAGCTCAAACTTTGCCTGCCCACAGATGCACTAGCACGTGGTGTCCACTCGGTGAATGTGTGTTGGTTCTATCGATAAACAGTTCTGGAAGCCACCGATTGAGAATGTTTCGTGGATCGAAATTTTGGGCAAAATTGAAAAATAAGCAACAGCAATGTGCGGTGTGACGGTTCGGGCGGTTTCAAGTTTCCAGCAACAGTTGGAAGCTACTGAAAATTGTCTAACATCTGTTACTTAGAAGTAAAGTAATGTGGTGGTGGTATGTATATTAGCTGCATTTGGGTGGGATATTGAGTGACAGCGTGTGCTTCATGCATATTGGTAAACATTGTTTACCTTATTATTAGAAGTGGGCATTGTATTAGACATGCTTTTATTTGCCTAGAAAAAGATTGACAGTTTATAATATGTTAGTTATTTTTTTTGCTGTGCATCGCTTTGAATAACGCCGTAAGTCATTTGAAACGCCAGATCCCGTAGGTGGCAGTGATTGCATTTTTAATAAGCACCACAATAATGCATTCAGTTTACCTACGCGTTGACCTCGACGCTGGAAGGAAATGGTTCGCTTGAGGATGTTTGTTTAAAAATTTAACAAAGCACAGTTCTGTGTAAAAAAAGATACTGCTTTTTCTTCTTTCTGACTGGCAAGTAACAGAACGGCCCGGGTCATTGGATGAACGAGTGGTTCAGCAAAGAAAAGACACACTCACACACACACATACGCACGCAAAAGGTGTGGTGATGGCAGAAAGTCCCATTAAAAATGTTAATTAAATAATTACATTAGAAGCCCCAGACACCGTTCAGCGACTTACATACACACACGCACAGCAAAATAATGCCTCCGAAGGCGAACCCGCTGCTGAAAGGACGTTGGTAAAAAGCAGGGGCAGAAAAAAATGCACCGTGTTAAATGCAGTGCCACAGTCGTCAAACGAAGGCAATGGGGAGAGAGTCGACAGCAAACCCCATAGAAATGGACTTGCACGGCTTTGAGGCAGGCCGAAGAAGGCCGGACCGGTACGCCAGTTGTTCGCAAACATCTTGCGAGTTTTGTCGACGGTTTTGTAGTGTGTCGTTCCGTCAACAACAGGGCGCTGCACACCGAGCACACTCAGTCAGACTTCGAACTCTGTACACGCTTCGACGGGCGTGGAGTGAAGGTGGGGCAACTCTATAAGCCACCGGTATCCCGCCCTCAAGCCCCCCGAGGCGCACACAGACCTCGGGGAAATGCAACTGTCCCGGACCGTCCCAGACTGACAGGCAGACACAGACAGAGTTTCCCGGGTATAAAACGCAACGAAACGGGGTAAAGAAAATGGCGCGAAATCCCGGCCAATGGTGGGCCGATGGGTTGATGGGAATGGGTGACAGTAACGTGATACTCTTGCGGCACAACAGGGCCACAGCCAGCCGTTGTCGCCATATCTCTGACAGGGCGGTGTGAGTTTTAGCACGTTCCTGTGCCGTTTGAAGTGCGAAGTGGAGTGGTTCCTTCGGGGCCCATTGAGGCGAACGTTAAGGATGCAATGGGTATATCGGTGACAACTGGGATCTAACCGGGGAC
Organism: Anopheles coluzzii; assembly: GCF_943734685.1. Classification (NCBI taxonomy): domain Eukaryota; kingdom Metazoa; phylum Arthropoda; class Insecta; order Diptera; family Culicidae; genus Anopheles; species Anopheles coluzzii. The sequence goes on from NC_064670.1 coordinate 48,771,715, forward strand.
CGTTTTGAAGGAAGGGGGAACGTTAGGGAGGGAATGGGGGTATTTCGCACGTCGTCCAACATTTATCATTAACTTTAATGAATAACTAACCGCAGTCTCGGGGACAAATAGTGGTGCGCGGCGCCCATAGTCTGTCATTTTCAAGTGTCTCTTCAGATTGTCACATGTAGCCGTCTGGTAGGAAATAGGTTGAGCACAGGTGTGTGTGTGTGTGGGGAGGAATGTGGATTCGTAAAAGGATATTCACAAGGGACTGGGAAAGAATAGAAAAAAAGCCAACTGCGGTTGAAAAAGGCAACTGTTTTGCAGGATGCGAACGAGCGGAAGATACCGCGAGATAAGTGGCGAAAAACCTGCGTGAGGTGTCTCAACAATCGCGAGTGATGGTGGGAACTCGCACGTTTTCTTAAGACGGATCTTATGACGGAAATGTGCACCTCTTATAGAATGCGTGCTTACACGCGCTATTGTACTGGGGTAGAGGCACGATTTCATTCGTTTGATGTACTGCAGTGTGAAGCTCTCTTCAGGGTGTGATGATACAGTTGTTCGCAATTATACAACCCTTATCTCACGGCAACTGTATCAAAGGAATAAACATATTGTGATAAATGTGTTTAATATGAAAGAATTTGAATATATCCTTACAGTTGATACAAAAAACAACGTAAAAAAGATATTTTGAAAACAATATAACGGAAAGCATTTTGAAGTTCTTAGGTTCTTATAGTCTTCTGCTGTAATTTATTATCATTTGTAGTGTTCTTTTCAGTGTCATTCTTTTGCAGTGCTTCATTTGATACGCAAAGAATAGATTTTGCTAGGATGTCTTAGTGCATTGGAAACGAATACAAATTTTACAGATATTATTGTCTTTCTGAGATTTTTTTCAGAGTTGTAACGTAGTTTCGTTAGAGATTGTAGTTTCATACTATAACCTTGATTAGAACAACACGGTCAAAATCGTTCTCTCTGAATAAAAAAAAACCTAATTAGGGATTTTATCGTCGTACTATAGCTTTGAAGTCAAAAGCAAGAAAACAAGCCTATAACTCCTACTCATACAATTTTAGGAATTTACTTCAATTTCAAATCTCTTCAAAAACGTTCTTGGTTGGTGTGGAAACAAATTCTACTAAAACATGTGGTAAACAAATTAGGTAAAAAACTGATTATATTGCATTCGAAACTTTCGGCTGCTTTTGCGAACAACCAAGTGCTGTACGTGTGGTTCGGAAAATGTATATGCAAACTGCATCAACGTTTATGTTTTGTTTGGTCGGATTTTAATTTGATATTCATTTGATTGATGCCTCGGCTGTCAACAGCGGCAGTGTGTGCGTTGATACAATGTGTGGAAAATAAATTGCGGTATGATTAAATAAATGAATAGCCGTAATTAGTTTGATTGATGACTTTCCGGAAAACATTATCATAAGTCGTCAAAGTTTGCTCGCTGAAAGCAGTATGATGCACGTTCCGATTGCTGGTGCTGTGAATGCCACAGCCACACACTGAACAGCTGGACTGTGCATCGGAAGTTAATCTAAAATAAATGAAAAAAAAAAAAAAAAACTACATCAACGCTGAATGCATTGAAAAACTAATTTTGTGGTTTCGCCGTTCCAGCACGACATCAAAGGGGTGTGTGTGTGTGTGTATGAACTTCATTCATATTTGACCATGTATCGGTATGAAAATATCGGATGTAACGATTGGTTGTAAAAAGAAAATAAAACATAAACAAACAAAAATGCGCTCACACGCGCGTGCACTTGCAAACATCACTCGCGGGATGCATCGTTTGGCACGCAAATAGGACGCGATTGGTCCAGCGGCAATGGGAACGAAACGAAAGATAGAAACTGGGCGATATTTGTGCACGTGGGATGGTGCAGTTTTTTGTTGTAGTAGCGATGTAAAAAAACCCACCCATAACGGAGCACAAAAAAGAGCCAGCAAAGAACGTGGGTTTATGAACCGCGGATCAATGTTTATGCAGTGGCCACGAATGACGGCCGCTCATTCATCAGTAATGTCGGTGGCAGAATGATAATAATAAACGTGTAATTGGCCCAATTTCATTCGACCGGACCGTGGAGCGGGGCCGCGCGTGGAACATAATAGCAAGGGCAGTAAGAGCAGTAACATAAAAGCGTGCGTGAGGCTCTCCGCCCCACAATTACCCTGCCATATCGATCCGTTGAATCGACGACCGGTGGCGGGTAAATTAATTGATCGTTGAATTCAGGCTACTTTTACATCGTTCGGGCTGTTCAGACGTCGCGGACTCATCGCTTGGGGTGGGTTTGTTGGGTGGTTTGGCGCTGCTATTGCCAAGCAGTGGACATGGATTACTTTAATTATTCCATTACCCATGACTATCCTTGTAATAGACTTCCGGCTTTAAGCTTCTAGCAAGTGTTACAACTATTTGTCCGCACTGATGTTGCGCTACGCTTCAGCGCGGACGCAACTCTTTGCTCGTAAAAATGACACTCAGACAGAACAACAAAGAAACACAGCGCAAAAGAACAAAACCATTTCAGTGACTTTCCAGCCCCATGCGTTCGTAACCCGTCGTGGTGAGTGCTGCGTTTAATTGCTGTAAAATGGAGCAATCATTTTCCCATTTTTCACGCTTGCTGGTCTCCGTCCCCGGGGTTTGGGTACGATGCGGCGGTAGCTTTAATAGAAATTCTTGCACCTTCTGTTGCACATGATCCAGCTGGCACTGGGAAAGGTTGGCCTCGGGGAGGCATCCAGAATCAACCGGTTCTGGTCGGAGTGTCAGCAAATCATCGCCAATCGGTCGAACGCACAGCACACACACACACTACTCTGGGTCTGAAGAAGGGCAGAGTAAAAAATAAAATAAACTCACGCAAGAAAGCGCGTACCGGCAATGGTAAGAAAACAGTCCAAATGCATTTACATAATTTATGAATCCATCATAATGACACTTCAACCCGTTGTGTTTCGCTCGCTGATGGATTCGGTTCGGCGGCGTCGGTCTATTCTGGCGCACTCGACGTACGCGCGCGCTGGCATTGCATTGTGGCGGAAGCGGCTTCTTGCGTTTTTGTTTTGAGTGAGCTAAAGTATTTCTTTTTTTTTTGCTTGTACTTGCCATTTTGCACCCCATGGGTGGAAATCACATTTTTTGCTTGCCGTGGGAGAAAAGGAGGGGCTGCTGCACGCACAGCTCCTTTGAACTAACCGCGACGACCTCTTAGGATGTAAGGAACTCGAGTGGCAAACATTAACATGGGAAATAGCTTTAAATAGCATTGCTTACATGATACAACGTTTCTTCGGCAGGCTTTTCATTAAAGCTTGAATTAGGAATTGTGGTGTAGTGTGCTTTGTTTGTATGGGTTTTACACAAAAATAATTGAAAATACGTTATATTTCCACGCATGATGAAATGACATGAAATGATCACATTTATATAAGTTTATATTGACCATAAAACTTATTATAGAGATAGAGTTTATCATTATAGATCGATGTAATAAATACTATTTGCTACTGCAATTTCCTTAATGGTCTGAAGTAATAGTGTGCCATAAGCGAGGAGTTCATGAAACGAAATTAGCTCAATGAGAGAAATTTATGTCAAATTTTTATATATTTTCAAGCTGTTTTTAATAATTCACACTCTTTAAAGCAGCTTTTTGTTAGCTAAGTATGTGAAGAGTGGACGAGATTCGTTTAAATTACTTTTATTAAATATCTGTATACATTCGATTCATTTATACGCATTGCAATTTTAGCGATATGATGGTACTCGGACCACTGACATAAACAACAATTTACTCTTTCTGTCTAGTTCCGACTAAAATCGCAGAATGTCCAGAGTGCTAAGTGGTAAAATAATTTGGTGCCAATTTTATAGCAATCATCATAAAGCTAAATGTTTTCGTATATGCGCCCTTGGTAGCGGGTGGGGCATCAACCGACCGATATCTCTTTCGAGGGAAGTCATCATAGAAGGTCATGGCTTTGGGAGAAGGTGCGATAGCGCAATGCGCCACGGTTTTTGGTTGAAGCCACGCTGTGCAGTGGCATTGGTGATGAAGGCTTTAAATTTTGATCTACAGAATGTCTAATATTGAGCTTCGGTATAGCTTCAACACCGAGGGGAGGTTAATCTTTGGTCATGCCACCGGCTGAGTGTGTGTGTGTGTGTGTGTTATTGAGCGCTGCTTGAATCGCGCTTTCGCGCCATAATCGTTACAATAAACATAATTTCTAATGATTCGAAAATGACGACATTACCGACGGCATGAGACTGTTTGTGAGATGCGGACGGAAAGGGTTTTGTGGAAGACGAAACCAGGTGAAGAAAGCACCACCACCGTACTCCATACAGCGTTAATCTAACCGATTTCTGATAGGTTCACATTAAATTGATAGGATATGATGCAAGGTGATGGGGGAGGGCTATGAGCACACTAACCGTTTCGCTCATAAAAATGATTGCTAGCCACTCCACAGGACATTCCGTGCTACTATACAGGAGAGCAGGAAGAGAGATAGAAGAGAGAACTGTGGTACGGATCGAATGTCCGATGCGACATTTGCCACGGTACGATCTCGGTGCTCCTGTCACGCTCCTGGATGTGGTAATTTATTACCGGTAATTCCTATCGATTACGGCGCCGTGAAGAGTGGTACCGATTCCGCGGGATGTATAGGTAAAATAAACAGTGAATACAGAGCCTGGCAGCGGGCATGGAAATAGTCATACGTTTTAGGTCTACAGCGCTGGCACAGCGGCTTTAGAAGCGGAGAAAAACAAAAATGTACGTGAGGCAATAAATTGTGTCGCGTGAGTTCGGCTCTGCTGTAGTGTCCTGTCAAGAGCTTTCCTTTTTTTTCTTCTTCGGTTATATCCGGTCGTCGGCGTTGTCGTTTGGTCGTATTTCAGTTATTCGACCGGATAGCGGGCCGAACGTGGCACACCTTACGGCGTGAACTGTCGTCGTCGTCGTTGGTGTATGTGTTCCCCTACATTCGGGCACTGGGGGCATTACATTACTGGAGGAAAAAAAAGGGAAAGTGCTTTTCATCGATAGGCACCGCTCCAGATAGATTAACCTAGAACGGAATGGTTGTAAGAATACAGAGCACGACCCGCCGCACGTGTAACCACCATATAACGTTCGGGCAAGTAATCGATAGCCGGGCTTAAAGGTGCCCCGGTCTGCGCTAGACACCGTTCGCAAGCAAGGCGTTTCACGTCGCGGGGTTTCTTTCGCTTTCGTAAGGTGAAATATTTTACTCGACTGTCAGCGGGCCGTAGTGAAAAGCCCGTAAACCGTTTATCCCTACAGCTGACATGTTTACCTTTGCTTTTGCCCTGTGTTTTCTGTTTTCATTTTTCCCTAGCAAGAAACGAAACCAGCCGGTGGCGGTCAAGATTACTTACGGTGATTAAATTTAGTCTCATTAATTAGCCAAAAGTTGTGTTTGAAGATTTGAGGTTTTTCCGTGACCGGGAACAGTTACAGCTGACTGGCTGGGTTGGTTTGCTCGCCAGACCGGTTCGTTTGAAGGATTAGTTAATGTGATTTGTCTGAGTGATTGTTGTTGTTTTCTTCGCTGTTTAAATGCGGCTAGACACTCACGGCTCACTATTTTGTATATCAGTGTTGGTATTTGTGGTGCTTCAATAAAGTAAAATAACATAGACGAAATTATATTAAATTGTCTTCTGTTTGGCGTAAACGTCATTCGCGGACATGCTGGCCTATACAGGCTTTCGAGAGTTTATTCAGTACCATGCAACCGAATATTCAGCACTTGTTACGGGGGAACAATCCAGTCTAGGCTTCAACCCACGACGGACATGTGACTAAGCCGTACTAGTTGATGGCTGTACTACGAGACCACCTCGCTAGGAAATCTAAAGCCTTCAAATAAAAGCTGTATATTTTAGTAAAATAAGTAAATGCCTTTCATTGAAAAATGTTTATAATTTACTAAACAACTTTAAACACAACCTAGTGACGTAATGTGACTGCAACTGTCGAGCGCATCTGTAACATTAAATTTCAACAAAATATGAAAGCAAAATACAAACATTGCTCAGCCATTTATCCAAGCGGAATATTTGACAATGCGACAAAACCCTTTTAGTGAAATGGGTAATGTAAATACGTTTTTACTGCGTACATATTTTACTTGGTTCAATTTTTGTCAAGGTTGCTGACAGATGGGAAACGTACAGCAGGATCTTTTTCGTCTTTCGGCGCTCGCATCACTCGCTGGAGAGAAATTCGATTACTACACCTCTGAACCGGCGTAAAAAGCCAACTGCCCGTCTTCGCTGTAAGCTGGTAAGCGATGATAGGAATAGCAAAGAGACGAGACAAGAAGGTCGCGAAAAAAAAACCCCACCGTGCAACGAAAAGCATTTTTCTTTTCCTCGCTGAGTGCAGCGCAGTTTCAGTAGAGCGACTCGTTTCAGCGCGCTTCAGTAAGCTGCTTCACTAACGAGACACCCGCGCCGCCACGGTCCTGCTTTTGCTTGCTGCCCGTCCCTTCCTTAGGGGGGGAAGATGCACCGCGGCCAGCGAGGGCGCTGCTGCCGTCCGGAAACGTGACCGACTTCTTGTGCGCGCCCTTTGTTCGGGGTTTGGGTTGAACTTTTCTTTCGGCGCTGCTTGTCTTTTGGTGGCGAAGGTTTTTATTTATTTTTTGCTAAGAATGGTATCGGCCGCGGCCTGGCTGTCAGCCATCCGTCAGCCGTTCGTAGCTTTACGCTTAATTGGCCGTAATGGGGAACTGCATTGGAAAGTTTGATGCCCCTGGGGAGGTGGGTCTGTGGGAATACTGTAGGTTATCTTACAACTTCTCCGCTCATGGTTGGAAAGATTGCTGCGCGAGTTCTGATTTGTAGCTTTCTCTTTTAGTTTGGTTTGGAAAAGTGTTCACTGTTCAGAATCTTTTTTGCGTGTTGAAATGCATGTCTTCATTTTAGAACGAGCAGACAAGCTAAAACTATCGCTAAAACTAGTCGCTCGTGAACTTCGAGAATGTAATAGTCTTGTGAAGTTTATTTTTAATTGGGTGTGTATGTTGCCGTAGCATTCATATACATCGCTACCGACACTGCTTACAATTATATAAACATTTACGTTCAATAGCAATTTACGAATGGTAAGTATTTTATTCGCTGTCAGTAAGGTCCGCAGCGCCCAGACAACGATGAACAATTATTGTCCAAAAACGGGGCGATAAATTTTCCTTGCTACGGACAACAATGGCCGCGTGCTTCACGTGCAACATGTGTTCTCCGGGGTTCGATGGGTGTTGTGCAGGATAGCTGGATGTTCGATGTACTGCAGGCTGGTTGGTGCGCAGCCAATAAATTACTTTAATTTCCCCTACCTCCAACAGCAGCAGCAGGAGAAGCCAATAGTTTTCCACCCCGAAACTAAGGGATCATGGGTGCAAATGGGGATCCTCTTTCGGTGCTTCGGGCCGCTCGGGTGGTATGTTTTCGGTCAAACTTCTTGGGGTTGGATAGGTTCGCACAGGAATTATGATAAATTGTTCCCAAAGCCCGACCCATTGGCCTTCCTCCTACGCACTGGCTGAGCGAAAGGAAGTATTCGTCCATCGAGGGAGAGAGGGTGCGTCAATTTTAATGGGGAACGGCAATTTTCCACACGAATATGTGAGAAAAGTCGATCTTGCGAGCGATCGAAGGGCGGTTGGGGTGGGGAAACCGGGACAGTTATAGGCAGTTCGGTGGGTGAATTGGTGCGGTAGGTGCGAATTGCTACACTTTTTATTGCCTCGCAGGAAATGGTCCGTGGCTCGTGGGAACAGGGTGCGAAAAAAAAGCGTCGTGCGTGAATTGGTCTGCTTTGGTCTGCTGGACAGCAGTGTGCGTAGATGCGTGTGTGTTTCCCGTGGTGTGCCGGTTGGTTTTACGATTATTGCCACGGGTGCCAGGGTGCCATTGTGTGTGTGTACGCTTCAAGACTGTAACCACAGGCGGGCGTGCACAACACTCCGGACTACGTTTGACTGGAACGTACGGGTCGCTTTTCGTGTAATGAATTTGTGGGTTTTTCGGTCATTGTTCGCCCATTTTCACGGCGTAGGATTTATAGCCGATCGAGACATTCCGCAAGGTGTGTTATTTGTGTGATTCCTTTAGGTCCTAGGCCAGAACACAGAGTGAGAGAGACAGAGAGAGCGAAATAGTAAGAGAAGGAAAGTGAAATGTGTCGCCTTTAGGCTGGATCACGATTTGCCATCGGTTTCAGCAGTCGAGCGGCAATCGAGCGACAATTGGAAATGGAACGGAAACGGTTTTAGTCGGGTGTGTCGGCAAGGTAGCGGGAACCAGGCGTCGTGTGTCGTGTTGTGCGGGTGATTGTTGGGCTTTTATTTGTCGTAATTGCTTTGCAGCTTTCCAGCACAGAAGCTTAGGAACCAGTGGCAAGGGGACAAGGGCTTATTTTGGATGTTCCATGCGGGTTCGGGAAGCGGTCAATGGGTAAAGCAAATCAGTGCGTTGCCTGTGAAATAGGATTAATTGTTGTTCGAGCAAAATAAATCGACCCCAAGCTAATGTGACAAACGTAATGAGAAAATTCAATTGAGAATAACGTTAATCGCAATTACGTTGATGAGAAAACGAAAGTTGTGTGTATGTGTGTGAGACTTAACGAAAGTAAATGTAGCTTGTTTTCTCTTGTTTGTTTTTCTATCGCAATCGTTTTAGGTTATTATGTTTTTGTACTGTACTATATTTAGATTTTTTTATTTAATTTTTTTTAGTTTATAGATTATTTAGGATTTGTATATAATATATATTGGATTGGTACTAATACCAATAGCGTAAGTGAAAATGATTCCCAAATTCTAAGATTTTTTTCTCAAAAAATAGACAGAGTGCGCGATAAACTAATAAAGTAATGTCTTTTTTCCCAACGTGTTTATATGTACACAACCCGTACATTATGCAAAACTCGATGGAGATATAATTGTTTTGATTTAATTTTGCATGTTGTTGCAAAATCTGAGCATCTTGCTAAACAAACGACGAATGTTTTCAGTAGGTAATGATATTTTCAATTAGACTGTGCAAAACAACAACCGCCGCACACAAGCCCTTTCTTGAGCATGTTCCAGTCTCAAAGCTCATTCATTCTTGGCTGCTTGCACGGCATATTTCTTTTCAATTACCTTATGCCATGCAGCTCGCTGTCTGTCTCGGCTATGTTTATGTAGCAAATGGCATTGCAAGTACGTCCGCACACATACACGCACCCGCAATACGCAGCCGTCTATTTTCCCACGGGCGAGACAACGGGCAGCTTGTGCGACAACACGCAGTGCTGGGTTGTTTATTAAAAGATAATATTTTCCTTCCGTATGTTTTTGGAAAATTTGGTCCGTGATTTTCGTCTCACACGGGCGTCTCGTTGAGCCAGGCGCCGCAGCCTAGCAGTGTGAAAGCAGTGCTCGAGCCGCGCGCGTTTCGTTCAAAGGATCGTTTACAGCCCATTAATCACATCGCATTCTTTCCCTGCTGCGGTAACTAACGCTAGCGGCGCTGCGTTTAGACCCATTGCGACAGCGGTGCCAGCACGCGACAGCACGGAGCAGCATCACGCCCGGGTCACAAAAGTCGTCGACGGGCCACCGGAGTGTTGAGCAACAATCGATTCGAGCGAAAGTGATTCGTTTGGGGGATTCTATTATTCCGAAAGAGTGTATCGCGTGAGGTGGCGTTTACCAACCTGCATAGAAAGAAAAGGCAAAGCACGTGAGCGGGAAGGAGAGAGAAAAAAGAGAGAAGGAGCCAGCCAGCCAACCCTAAGGGTAATGAGGAAAATGATTTTTCCCTCTGGTAGCGGTGTCGTCTCTCCGTCGTTGTGTCGTCCCCGTCATCGTCGATAAGCCTTACGAGGGTGGATAAAGGAAAACTTTCTCTTGAGCTCCCTCGGTTGGTTTGGCTTGATTTTCCCGCAGCCGCTGCCGAGGGCGTCATTTGCCCTATCTCTCACCCACTCCCGGTGTCGTGGAAGAGATTTTTCCACCTTTCTGAAGAAAACGGCCCACCAACCGAGGGGTGAAGAAAAGAACGAAATCAAATACCCCATTCGGCGAAGAAACCTGTAACGGCATAACAGCGAGTCTGATTGAGACGAGTTCTTGTTGTTGGGAGGGTGTGTGTGTGTTTGTACGGTTCATTGTGAAATGCTGTTTACCTCGAGGGGAAATTTCGGGCCAACTGCTTCCCACTTTGGGCCCATCTTGTACGGATTGTCCCCGTTGCCCTTGCTTTTTGTTTGTTGTGGAAAAAAGGTACGCCTGGAATATAGCAAAAAAAAAAAATGGCTGGTGGGGTTGTGGAGGGATTTTTTGGCGAATGCGGCCGTCCGTTTCATGGCATGACAGGGTTTTTATTTAAAGAAATAAGCACTGCGGAAAGAATGTTTCCGCTTCTTAGTAGGGGTGTAGGCCCGGGGTGAAAGTTGGTAATTGCGTTATTGCGAGAGCGAGGTCGGACAGCCAGCATTCCATCTTGAGCGCGAATTCGCCTGCCAATCGTGTGCTGCGGTATGTGTGTGTGTGCATGCGTCTGCTCGAAATGATTAGATAAATATGTGTAGGATTTATTAGGCCATTTGTCGTTTGTTTGACTTGCGCGCTGCAGGCGAACCCTCTTATGTCGTGAACGGTTTGCCTCCCCGAAAAGTGTTGATCGTCGGAAGACGTTGCTGTACGTGATTATTTTCCGGCTTAAAGGAAAGTAAACGTGCAAACAAGTGTTTGGGTAATGATTGGTTTTTGCCTTGCGTCGCCCACCCAGCGACGAACCCCGTGTTACTCGTTGTACGCAATAGCGGGACTTTTATAGAAGAATCCCTTTTCCCCCCATTGCCACGCTGAAGAAATACAACAAACCACAAGTTTATTAGCGTGTACTAAGCCTCCCTTTCTGGGTAAATCATCCCTGCCTTTCATCTTCCCGGAACGCCTTCGCCATCCAAACGCCATCACCATTATCGGGGCTTATTAAATTCAGTCATTTAGGCTTTCACTCTCTACCGGCTTTTCGGTCTCCTATTTTCACTCCCCTACCGCTACTGCCCACCGAATTGACGAATTTTCCACCTTCTTTGTCGTTCGGGAGGTTGAGTACAGTTCTGCGTACACTGCACGCTCCTCGTAGGAAATCACAACAACCAACGAAAATCCATTACCACCCCTTTGTGAGCGTGAGCATGGGCCTCGGCTTTTCTGTGCCCACCTGCTTACAAGCGCGACACGCCGGAGGTTTTTCCAACTCGGTCGCGTTCTGTGTTGTTGTTGCTCGGTCGATTCGGTCGTCGCAGAACGGCATGCAGGGAATCGAAGAAAACCCTCCTTAAAAATCATGTCACACATTTGCACCACGCGCTCGCACGAAGAGCGATCCTGTCAATCAAACGGGTTTCGGGTTGAATGTTGCACTAGGGGGGAAGAATGGCTGCACACATTGGGAGAAGGGTTCGGTCGGTGCTAACAGCGCAGTGTACGTACACTGTGTTGATCGTGGGCTTAGATGTTACACCCGCTTCCCGTGGTGGAAGTGAAAATTACTTGACATTTCTGACTGCCTTTCCATTTCCTGATCCGCGCGATTGTGGCGCGAGGGGAAACGTGGTACGTGGCCGACGTGTGCGTCGGGACGTTCCGAAGCTTGTCACAAGTCAATAATATTTATAAATATTTATGAATTGCTTCACTCACTCTTCAATTTGTGACTCTGGTGAGCACGTATCTCGTATCGATTGGAGATTCACTTTGAACCAATGAGCGTGTCTGCGTGTGTATGTGGGTTGGACAACACATACAGTAAAAGGGGTACAAAGTATGGAAGCGAAAAACACGCCAAGCTTTCAATTTCTCACTTTGTCATATCGAACCTATTGTTAATAGTTTAACCGAGGCAAGTGTTGGATTTTACGGAAAAATAAATTGATGGTTGCTGTAATAATCATAACAATCATTGCCGACTGTCCCAGCGCGTCTTCATTGGCTTCCCGTTAGGGCGAGCGCAACAAGATGGATGTGAAAATTATGTAGCATTCCCGAGAAATGCACGCATGTCAAAGAGGGATGCTCGTTTTTAATAAAATTTGACTGTTATTGAGCGACTTGCCTCCCTCGACTCCCTGTGTACCAGTGACGGAATTATTAGTTTTCTATGGTAATGAGTTTCTCCAGCTAGCGGGAGTGAAGTTTTTTGTAAAAAAAAACTGTATTTACATCAGCGCTAACATGTGAACACAGCAGAAAGACACACGAACCCGAGCTCCCGGGAGTATTTTGGGTGGAATTTGTTATACAAAAAAGAGCCCTTCCCGCTCCGAAGTAGCAAGGTTGCAGTTTCCTGTTTGATGTGCACAACTTCCTTCCTTTCATGCCTTTACACTCCCAAGGGAAAAGTTTTGGCAGTACCACCGTGTTGTCGTCGTCGTCGTCGTCATCGTCGTTCTGCTCGCCACATTTGTTTACACTCATGTTGCGCACATAGCCATAGTCTTGTGTGTGGCGAGGGGCGCGTTGGAATTATGAATAAATTTCTCCAGCCGGCAGACGGTTGAAACATTTGAATAATTGCCGCGCAAAGTCTCGCGGCTGCTTTTAGCGCGCCCGTTAAGGGACTGTGTGCGTGTGTTTTAGCTACTGCTGCATTTTGTCGAAAAAAGAAAAAAATACAACACCCCAAAAACACGTACACATTCTTAGGAAGGTTGAAATTGAAGCAATAACTGCCACGCGCTGTATGACTGCCGGCAAGGGATCATGTGGATGTTTTGTGTAAAGGTGAACTCGTTTGATGTACTTTATTCACACTTTTTTCTCTCTCTCCCTCTTTCTCTCTCTCTCTCTCTCTCTCTCTCGTTTAGGTAAGTCACGTTCGAATTTATGGACTCACTAAGGACTCCATCGTAGCGGCGGCTCGTGGTGTCTTAATGGTACTGTACACATTATTCAAAGGCTGGTCTCCTTGTTAGTGGGACAAAAGAGGTGGAGAAAGATGAACAAAAAAAAAAAACACACACGGAGGCCTCGGAATGATACATTTGTTTGCCTAAATTTGTTTTCCACCTTTAAAGCAGCGGGAAAACGGAAAGCTAAACAGTCTCGGTTTGCTGCAGCGTACTGCGTAAAGCGTCAATTTTTCATCGGCACAACGGGCTGGTGCCTTCATTTTGCTTTTTGTTTCTGTTTGGAAATGTTATAAAAAGGATGCTTGCCGCTATTAGGCCGCTTATCGCAGGACACCAACTCACACGAGGCGCTTCCAAAGGCATTCAAACTTACGGCGAGCTGTACGCGAAGGAACTGCCATTCCTATTCGCCATTTATAACGCCCGGCCTAACGACACAACCGGGGCAGGGTGATGGAGGTGAAGGGGCCCATTATTATGATGGTTGATGCCATCTATCGTCTGCCGCAAGCAGGTGGAAGAAAGACCCTGGCAGCCTGAATGCAAAAAAAACGGCCATCCACGGACGGGTTGCGCTTGTGGCCCATTTTTCTATCGCTTACCGCTAAGTATGGATTTGCATACTTGTGGCGCGAAAAATAACATTCCATCCATCATCATGGTGCTGGTTCTGGGAACAACACACGGCCGACAATGTGTCGTTGCGAGTCAATTCCGATTCCGCCAAAGACGGGCCAATGTGACATTTCGAGGAAAAACGGATTTTAAGCTAAATGTACTGAAGCATCCCGAAACTTGAGCTTACGAATCGGGGTTCGACAGACCGATTTGGAAATGGGTTTGTATGAGGAGAATGTTTATGTTTTGCCTCAGTGAACTTGTTGGCTTGGAATGAATATCGATGGAACGAAGGTAACCGAAAAAATGAAAAAGAATATAAAAAAAATCTTGAAAATGTAGTTTAACTAAAAAAACACACACACGAAACCTTCAATTTCGCCTACGGAAGCACCACCGACAATACACGAATCAGGAATGGGAAACCATTTATTCAGATGGATAGCAAAACGAGACAGGAATTGAAAATTGCGTACAGAATATAAAACATGCGTTCAATGTGGAGAAAGGGGGACGCACCGGTAAAATGGAGGGATTGTGGAGGAAATCGAATAGCATGGTAGAGTTAACGTAAACGAGTCGATGTTTTATATGATGCTATGCGCTCGATTCGTCGACTGGTGGAAAACTGCTGGGGCGGCGGGGGCCACAACCAAGCGCAGGTGGCAGGGATAAAAAATGAACTTGTTAGAATGTTACTTTTCTTTCGCCTTTCTATTACCCGTTGGCGGTGTGCGTAGCAGGGGAGGCCAGGTGATGCTACGTCTGGCGAGCGGCAGGCGGTGGATTCCGTTGGCTGAATTTTCGTTACATCAGTTCGGTCGATCAATTTTGAGTTCTTTTTTATCGTAAGATTACAACAACGGGAACAGATAATATGAATATTGACGTGCGCAGTTCCTTTGCCTAACTGCCTTAGTACTGTCTTGGTTCACGTTAAAGGGATCTTAAATCTGCGTAACCCAGTTGACGGGTTGAACTGCCTTGTGTCTGGAGGTTTTTGTGTTGATTCGATTTAATGTATTCCGTGGTATGGGTATACACCCTCACCCCACCATCGGTTGCCCCGGGAATGGGAGACAAGGGTACAGGAGATGCGCTGTTGGCATGATAAGACCTAACCGTTATGATTGGCCAATATTTCACCTCAAATCCTTAAAGGGTTGAACAGTTGTGCAAGCGGCCAGTAAGTGGATGTTATGGTAATGCTAGCATATTCATTTATCAATTGTATGGATCGTTTTTGGGCGAGAAACTTTAGAAAGAATATTGACGGTTTGTGTTATTATTTGCTATTTATTTGAGGACGTATGACGCAGTTAGTTGAGCAACATGTTATTGCGGTCAGATGGTAGCTCACGTCGTAGCAGTGAATTGATCATTTTCTGCATAATGCAATTCAATCATCAAACTACTTGTATGAAAAACTAGCTAGAATTGTGTATTGTTCTATCCCATTACCTTTTTTAGAACAAATATGTTTTACCCTAGGTGTGACAGTTTCATTACGACACGAATTAACTAAAAATGAAATAAAGTGTTTGATAAAAATTTGATCACGATCTTAAATTGTCTTCGTTTAGCGTGCTTGCGTCATATTGGAACTCAACACTTTGAGTGTTTGGCGCCTCAGCTACAGATCATTTTTGTTATGTACATGGGCATGTTCCAGGGCTAATCTTTTAATCGATATGATCGCGTTGATCGAGCAGCAAAGCGTTGATAAAAAATGGCAACATAAAAAAAACATAAAACGCTATTTCTTCGCTACGGTCAGCAGGTCATTAGCCTCTGGTTCCTCTCGCTCGCAGCGGTCAGAGTCGGAAGAAAATGAGATAGTTGTTTCGCGAGGAGCGAATCTGTTGGTATGGTTTTTTTTTCGTTTCGTTGCGTTTTGCTCATTTTCAATTTCATTGCCACTGATGACTCCCGACTCTTAATGAAGTTGTTCGTTCTTCTAATCCACACCACAAGCTCTCGGCAACACATGCACAAAAACACACACATGCATAGCACAGGCACCAGCACCACTGGGCCGTAGTTCAACGCTATCTGGCCAGCGACCGGGAACCTGTTTTCGTGTAGTCAGCAGCTCCGCTTGTGGAGTGGAGTGTGTATCGACGGATGGATGCGCGATACACAGTCCCGAACCCCCAGCGGCCCTTCCGGAGCTGCTGGCAAGCTTCATTCATTCATCCGTTACACGATGACTATCCGTCTCTATCGCTTCCTTCTTCCCCTTCTGGCACGCATCAGCATCAGTGTGTCCGAAAAACGTCCATCCGTTTTCTCGAATAATCAATTTAATATCGTAATTGAACCGCTCCTCCGGAATCGATTCCGTAAATTACAGCTCAACTTTAAATAAGCCATTCGCTACGAGTACCCATGCTCTGGACTGGGCCGGTCTTCGCGATCCAGGTTCGATAGGCACGGAAGAAGCGGGGCAAACGGCGAGGGGCAAAATAAATCGAAGAACTGCTGCCGAAGACGCTTGGTGGGAAAAGATGAGAAAAGTAGCACATCCCGCTCGTTCCCATTTGTTGATGTTGTTTTTTTTGTATCCTCTCTGTAAGCGGGGTGGGACCGCGATACAGGGGGTGGGGTGGCTTTCGGTGGCCATCGCGGAACAGATCGATTGATTTTCTTCCATCTTCACGCTCGGTCCCTTTGGCCTCTGGTTTGTTGGGCAGTGGCCTGTCGATCCTGCAGAACCATTGGACAAGCTTCTTGTTTATGCTTGCGCTTCAATGTTCCCAACGTGCCCAAGTTCTCGCACGGTTCTTGGGACCTGGGGGCTTACAGTTTCGGCTTTGTGTGCCGCCAGTGCTCTCGATAAGCTGCTCGGCAATTTTGCTCTTAAAGATGGCACAGAAACTTCAAATCGCTGATGCGCTGTGTCGTTACTCTCCCTTTCCCGGCCTCTGTCGGTGGAGCGCTGGTTGCAATAATCCGGCTGTCCGTGACGAGTTACGCTTAAGCTCCCATTGCGAGCGCCCACACGCGTAGTCCAAAACAGCCGAAGTCATACAAAATCATGAAAAAGTCTGCGCCCTTTTGCTCCGGCATCCTCGTGAAGTTTACCGAGCCGAACCGAATAGTTGTGTTCGATAAACATGTGTGCGTATCAGGTAGCAGCATTTGTACTGCTTACCTGCCGTAAGCCGCTGTGATACCGAGCGAGACGCATAGACAACGCATCAAAAGGACATCTGTAGCCGTGAGGAATTTTTTCTGTGTCTCTTTTGCCTTGTCCTTGCCTTTAGATCCTGATGAGTGAAGCATGCATACCTTTCGGGTACGTTCGTGGTATAAGCTCTGTCTCTCTCATGTTAATGGTGAAGATAGAATCGTATGCCATCGGCTCTGCATTCGAGCGTGGGCAGGCCCGTGGACGCCGTTTGTTCGCACGCATTAAGCCGCTCATCAGCGTGGCCAGCTGTAACAGCATCAGGCAGACAGGCAACGCCGTGTGTGTGTGTGGCGCCGAGAGCACACGTGATTGTGGCAAAGGAAGTTGTAAGAAGCAGAAGCTCTCCGTGGTGCTGCCGTGGATGCCCGTGGTAATTAGCAATAAATTTGAAAGGGCGAATTAAGCTTACGTCAAAGCAACGATTGCTCAAGACATTTATCCCGGGCTGGATATAAAGGGGCATTTGGATGGAACGTGGTAGGGATTACATGAGGAAGGTGGAAAGGAACGTAATCGGCGGGTTACTCCGAAAAGGGACACGGTGCATTAAATGATCCCATGCGTTATGTTTGACAGAGTTACTGCCCCCGAACAACGGGTCGAACTAGTCGGCTCGAGCAAAAGAAATGAATTGGAAACGCGCGCCTGCACAGATGCGGGTTGCCGAGTGCATAATGACACTAATGCAATTCCACTCACCCACAGTCACGATGTGTCGTTGTGTCGTAGAACGAAGGACGGGGGAAAAGGGCATCGCCAATCCGCGATTGCAATTGTACGATGGGAGAGGTTGTGCGACCTACTCGAAGCTTGTTGTACCTGGTAGATTAAGCTTTGCCGTTTCCTACGGGAGCGTGGTTGCACACAAATGGGTTGCAATGCTTTTTTGAGTTATTGCAATTCCAGCACCAACACTCCACGTACACAATGCACTTGAGCGTAGCTGTTTTCAGCGAGGCTTGGCTTGTGTTTTCCAAAAATGAAATCGAAACAAGGCCCTTTATTTATGTTTGGGTTGGTTTTGGACTGCCCCGGCATGGGGGCTGGATTGTTCGAACGAACGTTAGGATCGAACCGTGTAGATCCGCAATATAAATTGTAAACAGCGCATACTTGAGCACACCGCGGGACTTTGTACAGGATGGGGAAGGGACGATCGGAACGATCTTTCAACACGCAGCGGGAGCTCTGCTAGAGTCGCAACATTACCCTAGTTAGTGATTATGGTTGATTGGTAAGGAATTGGATTTGTTTTAGTTGGCTTTCTATTTGCTTTAAAATGTCAAGCCATTCCTACCGTGCGGTTTGGATTGTTTATTTGTTGTTTTCGTTTACGTTTTCCTATCGAACTCCTTGCGAGAAGCAATATTGTTGGCGTGGCAGTGGAAAGAAACAGAAACATATTTACGTTTATTAAAAGTGTGGTTAACGTTACTGTGTTATCTTGTAATTTTAGTTTTGCTTTTGATTCTTACTTTGCGATGTTCGTTTTTTATGATTATTGTTTATAACGGATGTCATGGTTATTGTGGTGTAATTATCTATAAACACACGTTTATATTGGCAAAGTAATATGTGTTTAAACTATATTCATAATACACTACTACACTATATCTAGCGTTCTTTGTTACAAATTTATCATACTAAACTAATTTCTCATTGCTATTGGAAAATCTTTCATCAAACCGATAAATAAGAATGAAAAATATGTAATTTCACCCTAACACCTTTGCCCGCGCCACCTTTCACCGAATCTTGTACCAAATATCACTTTCTCTTCGGGTTGAGAATGTTTCCTCACTTCAATTCCTACTGCAACGAAGCTACAAACCGTTCCAAAATGCTTGGCTTCGCCGCGATGTGATATATTTCCTTCGCTCGGTAATGTAAACTCCATGCCGTCGCTCCCGTGTACCCCATTTCACTTCATTCCAGGGGCTCATTAATTTTATTAATTACAATTTAAATTATAAAAAAGAGCACCCCAGCTCCACTGGGCCGGGTATCGGGTTTTTATATTCCACCCGGTCTCCCCACAGTCGCACGTTTTTAATGTTCTCCAGCAACAAGGAGCAACGCGCCGGGGCGCAAGGGCTACGAAATGCTTTCACTAATCTCGAAGAGGAATTATTCCCTGCTTTTACCCACCTTCGGCTATCTCGGAGAGTGGTACGGCGCATAAAGTGTGTTATTGTTGAGATCGTGCTTTTAAGAAATGGCAAAGAATAGCGTACGTGACGGTAAATTGTCGAGGGAGCAGCCGGTCCTTATCTTGGGAATGTTTTTATCGCACACTTCCTTCATTTGCTCGCATTTCACAGTGCAGTCTGTGTGACGCTAGGGA
Source organism: Anopheles coluzzii (assembly GCF_943734685.1). Taxonomy (NCBI): domain Eukaryota; kingdom Metazoa; phylum Arthropoda; class Insecta; order Diptera; family Culicidae; genus Anopheles; species Anopheles coluzzii. The sequence goes on from NC_064670.1 coordinate 48,790,844, forward strand.
GTGCTTGGTCCTGTTGCCAACTCCCTCTCCTTTGGCGTGCGCCGCTGTGCATTACATTTATAGGAACGCAACTTCCTGTTGCCTTCACCCTTTTCCCGAGAACGAAAGGATTGGTGTGTGGGTTTCGTGATAAGATGCGTTCCGTTTCGCACTTTGATGATAATGAAGCATCGAGCGTAATTGGAAGGCTGTGCTGGAATGAAAACCAACCGGAAATGTATGGTAATGCGTTAAAGGAGCAATCATAGGGGCTAGGGAGAGGATGTCCCGAAACGCATAGCCGGTGGAAGATAAGAGTAATTATTTTGCTTCGATTCGCAATACTTCAACCGGTAGTAGGAACCGTCTTATCGTCTCAAGAACCGGTGCCCCGATCGGTCTCATTAATTGGAATCTCTGATGAAAGATTCGTGCTACCGATGCACAGGCGGGAAGAAAATGATCCAATTTAATGAATCTAAACCCGATGCACACGGATCGGCATATAATCCCCAGTTACCGTAAGGCGCTCCCGCAATATCCAAGAAAACAGAACCATAATAAAGTACGGATGGATGAGTGGGATAGTAATTGCTATGCAAATTGTGCAACACTGCCACTCTAATTGACCTGCAGGCGTGCTTCTGACTTCTGCAAGAGCAAATGCATATCTCGGGGCGAAGTAGAATACGAAAAAATAGCCACCATCGTTAAGATCCACTACAACAATAAGCAGAGTACATCGTCACAGCCCCAGCCGTAACATGATGTGGGTAGGTGTGATTGATTGACGCTTCAATCGTTGCTTCAGTTCGGTGTTGTCAGCTTTTTAGCAATCTGCTCCTTAAACAAAAAACGGTTCTGTCTTCAGTCAGGCCAGAGCGGCACAACGTCACTGCAGACATTATGGCAACTTCCCGGTGGGAGTTTTTAGGACAGAGCAGTTGCATATTTCATAACGAGCGAAGAGAAAATTTACATTTCTCAGGACCAAACGGCGCTCTGTGGCGTTGGGCGGAAAAAGTGGGCGAAAAGCTATAACGAAAAAGAACACGTCTTAAAAGGGAATGGCGCTACTGCGAGTTTCTTCTTTTCGGTTTTTAGATGTTTCAACATCCGATTGCTGCGCCACGTGCAGCAGAAGTTTGTCTTTTGGGGTTTTGTAATTTTTGTTTTGCTTTCCAGCTTACGAGTGGGAAAGAAAAACCTTCCCTGTTTGCTTGATTCGCTTATCTTTGCCAGTGGCTTCCCTTTTGTCTTGGCGGTGATGTTAGCTTTCGAGCGCTTGGAAAGAATTTTTCGATTGCTGTTTCTTTAGTCCTCCTACCTGCCATTGCTCCATAAACGTGTGGGACACCGTCGTCCGAGAGAAGAAAAATCATTCTTATTCTTTCCTGAACATTCCCGGCGTGCAATTTACTTTGTGCTGTTATCTATTTTTGATCTGTCGATAGTTTTTTTTGACTCCAAAAAGACGAATATTTTCACCAATATTCAGACTTTGAGGCTTTCTGGACAGTTCAGAAACCACGTATCAGAATACCACTTAATTCACTTCATTCATGAGGATACTACGTTTCGATTTAGCCACGTTTCTGCAAAAAATCAGGTTGTTATGTTTAAAAATTCTTGAAAGACCAAATACTTTAAATATTGGACCGAATTTTACAAGGTCGACTGGAAGTCGGATAGTCTCAGTCCATCAGTTTTTTTAAGATACTGGCCTGATTTTTGGCACTCGCATAGCCGAAGAGTATGCTCATCGATGTGTGAAGACGACATAGGAGGTTACCGAATTGTTTAGGAATTTTTAAAGTTAAAACATATTTGGAGTAATTTATAAAAATAATACAAATTCCGACCGCCGCTGAAGTAAAGGTGGGCATTTACGTTCTTTTAAGTGAAGTTCAATGCATCAAAAGAACCATACCGTTATATTCTTGTGAACCGGTTCATTCATTTTTTTCTCGTGAACTGTAACTGTATGGTTCTAGTTCATTTCAAATACCTCTAAACTGAAGGTTTGAGTAAATATCATGAACTGCTTTTTTGTGTATTTTTATTTCCATGTTTTCTTATTTCCACGTACAGGATTTCCCTAGTTACTTTCAAATGTATACATTGATTTTCACCGCGTGCAAGAAGTTATCACACGCCACTCTGATATTTCAATTACTTCATAATAATTTTTCATTTCTTCAGCATTACTTTCAACACCTAAATTATTCCTTTAAAAAAAATCACTGTAGTAAAGAATTAAGAACAGTTTCATTTCAATTTTATGTCCCTTATGCTTCCCGTAACGAAAATCGCTTTGCAACAAAAGAGTGTTCTTTTTGCGTGCACATATTGTGTTATTGCTTTTTTTCCAGGCGTTTCCCATTGCAGAGCTACTTCAAGAATGCCAACTTTTGTCTAGGATGTCGCGAGACGAACGCCAACGATGTCAAGTGTAGAGGATTTGCATAAAATCGAAGAAGAGTGCAACTTGTTTTCGCACCAATCCCGCCGTGACTATTATTCTTTCTTTTTATGTGCGACCGAAGCATTGGCAAAAGCAGAACTGCTGCCGCCCGAAAGTCGATCGTTTGCTTGAGGACATAGCTCGGGCGTGTGTTTTTTTGTTCGTTGCCCCTCGGTTCGATCGGATCCGGATGTAGTCGTTCGTCGTCACGGTCTATTCATCTTTTCCGTTCGCTTCCAGGCTTGCTTTCCGCCAAATCGGGTCGGCACTGTTTTGATTAATTGAAATTTGTGCTTATCTTTCGATGGCTCTGAAAGAACTCTCTCCGTCTTTCGTCTTACCCTACTGTCGTGGTTGAAACCCTAATAGGATGGAAGAATGGAATCTCGGTTCGCTTTGTTTTACCAGCATTTTGCCAAACGTTAAAGCTATCCTTGGTGCGGTGATTACTGGGAGAGGTTGAAAGATGATACCCGAGCCAACCCGAGGGATATTCTCTCAATGGCACAGGATGAATAATACAGCAGCCAAATCCGCTCGATTGTTCTTGGAAGAAACGCCAGCACTTTGCCATGTATGTTTCTATATTCCTTTGATGGGAGGATATTTTAAAGTAAAAAAACCTGTTATGCTGCAGCTACGATTCTGTAAGGCGCGCAATGATTTGTGCCTCCCGACCGTGACTCGCCGAAAGCGGAGCTTATTTGACTGCTTGGTCTAGGTTGTAGCGCAGGAGAGAACTTCTATAGTGTCTTTCTTCTCTAAAAATCAGGCAGAAAGGGAGATCAGAAAGTACCACAGATAACACACCATCGCTGAAATTAGTGATGGCCCCAAAAACCGGTAACAAAATCGACCGTCGACCGTAGGACACCGACCTTCGGCTATTCGGAGCTCTGCCGACGGGTCTTATGCGGAAGGAAGCTGAAAGATGAAGGACTATTTTTGAATAATACATGAGCGGAGAAGTATCATTCCCATCATGATGGTGTGTCCTTTGCCAATGGTGCCACGGTCATTTTGTCGTTCTCTTCTGGGGAAGGGAGTGAGATTTTCTGAAGGGAATACGCTGGAGATGGATTTCTACTTCTAGCGCTCTAGATTTTTGCAACCAAGCGCAGTGCTGGTGCAGACATTCCCAGGGCTTCCGAAGCTCTGCGAGTTGTCCGTCTGAAGGAGCATACTTGCTGCAGGATATACAGTTAGTGCACAAGAAATAAAAAGCGATGACCTAATCGTCTTACCGGTTGTTCTGTCGTCCTGACGGTACAAATGAAAAGCAAACAGAGCCAAGACATGTCATGCTGGTCAAACGGTGGCAGGTAAACATGGTTGCGAAAATGCTCGTCTGTGTTTGTTGATGATGTTATTTCCATCGCCTGTCATCAGCCTAGGATCTTGGGAGATGAGGTTCGGATGGACTTTTAATATTTCACCATTCCTTTCTGAAAGGGTGCTGACTGTGTCCATGCCGGTGTGTGTTGTTAGTTTTGTAATTGATACATCATTGACATGATTAATGCTCAGTTTACGTGCTACAAACACAATGTAAAATATTAATAAAGTTGACATCTATACACACGTTTGTTTGTAAATGAATGATGCTTTTTGTCTTCTCGTAAACCTCACTTTTAGGAATAATATATTATTTGATGATAATAATAAATATGAAGAAAACCGGTGGATCAATGAACGGGCATTCAAATGCGGAATAAACCCCCAAAATGCGACTGCTTCCGAATTATACATATCGGCACGAGCGAGCTCTCGTTTCCTTATGCTCCTGGAACGACGAACTACCCAACGTCGGTTGTGCTACTTGCAGGTGCAGTTTTGGTTGCGCTCGCAGAAATAAATTAACCCTTGATTGCTTTACCATTGGCATTGCTTCTCCTTTTCGCTTGCATGCGCCAGCTTTTGGGCAGACGACGTGTAGCCTGGCAAGAAAACCAACAAAATATGTAATAATGACGTTAATAATAATGAACCAGTCCCGTTTATTTACCGGTTTGATGGGTAGTTTCTGGTTTCTCGATCACGGTCGGGGGGACCGATTATGTGTGCGGCTTGGCAGAACAGAGCGACGGACCGTACTTTAAGTTGACTTGACGACGAAAGACGCATTTTGTGGAGTGTGCGTGTGCATGTGTGTGTGTGTGTGTGGTATTGAATATTCGCCAGTATTAGCAACAAAAAAACGCTGGAAGAGAAATGACCATTACGGTGATGTGATGTGCCGGCGTTGAGGTGGTCCCAGAGCCCGTTGATACCGACGGTGGTCTGTTTTTCTTCCTTGCTCCATCACCATCGACCACCCACATTAAAGTGAGATTACAGCCCGGCACGGTTATTGCTCCTCCATCGAAGGCAACGTATGCCATCGCTAGGCACAGGGTCCAACCGAATCGACTGCTATGTGTGAAATGAGAGGTAGTAGTAATAACATTCCCACAACGCTGTATGTTGTTGGTGGCGGAGAAGCGCTAGTGGAATGCGGCCGTAATTTTGCAGTGCCAAAGTAATCGGGCTATAAAACGGGAAGGTCCCAGTTTTTTTCATGCAGCTGCCTTGGCTTTGAGGAAGGTGGGTACATGCGCACGCGTGTGTTAGCTTGTCGAAATGGGCGCTCGGAAGTGTCTGTCTTTTAACGATGATTTAGAATTGATGAGTTCTCGGAGGAAGAAGTTAATAATATCCTCTCTAACGCCGAACCTTGCAGCAGTAATTTGTCAAGCAACCGAATAATTATGCGGTGTCAAAATGAATGCTGTGAAGCATGATTGAGTTTTGAATGTGCCACCGGAACCAGCGTTCTTTGACACAATCCAGTGACGATTGGAATGGCTCAATTTCGCACTGGAAACGTCAGTAATTAATGGTTTTGTGTAGTGTGGCTATAATTGTTGGTATAGATTTTCTGAAAGGTGTAGCAATGGCCTGAAATTGGAGAGCATTAATTATTGCCAAAATAGTGGAAAATGTAAAGAATTGTACAGGAAATATTGTTTGAATCGGCTATCGGTATGGCTTATTTTCTTTCGTTATTAGGGTTGATTCAGAAAAGATTTAAGTACATTTTCATTCTTTCTCTGAAACTAATGAAAGCTCAAATGCAAAATAGCGAAAATAAAAATTCAAGCAACTGCCATGACATTATCATTAATACTAAGTTTTTGAATGTGCTACTATTATCACAGAACCTAATAGTGCATGTGGGGCATATGTAAAGAGGAGTATGAACAAATGCATTGCTTCAAATTAGTTATTAGAATAAATCACTCTGTTCAAGCTGTAGCTTCGCTTTTAGGTATCGTTTATCAGTAGCAAATACAAAGAAACTATTAGTCAGCGTTAAACCAAAAATCAGCCAGTCCAAAGAAATCCTTCCTGTGACAGAACAACCGGAAACGCATCGCCTTCCAAGCCAAGATGACACGTTAAGCTGTGACGCAAAAGAAGTGCCCTTTAAGTCAGGCGATGACAAGACGGCCTATCACACTACCGAAACCGAGTATCAGCGTCGGCGACGGCTGGCTTTTACGGTAATGAAACCTCTCATCATAATGGGGCGGCCCGCGAGATGAATCCGCCTTACTTACTTACACCACCATCGCAACCGCTCGTTCGCGATTGATAAAATCTTGCTTTAGTGACGATTTTATCCCTACCCGCTCACACACAAAACCCCCAGGCCTGTGGGACCGAACGCGCACGGCCTGCGAAAAGGTCTGCTACCATTTCGGTACGCTGCTCCAAACAATTTTGATGACAAAAGGTTCGTTATGCCGAAGGGTTGTAGCTAGCGCAAGCTCGAGCTGGAAAAGTTCGCCAAGCGAAAGGGCTTTTCAATTTTGCTGATGAAATTGCACGCGGTGTTTGGATGGTAAAAATTTATAGGTTCCGGTTTTGGAGGGAGAGCAAATGCGCGAACACTTTTTGGGTGATGTTTTGTTTTCCCCCTCGTGGGGGTGCGTGTGAGCATGTGTGTGTCCGTATGGGGTTAAGAACAATGCAAACTGATTGAGAGCCCAATAAAGGATCACCATTGCAGATGATAGATAAGGCATGGTGGTGGGAATCGTTCGTAGAGTTTGTGTAATCATTGTTTTATTTGATGTTCAATAAATGTTTTAACACTTTGCACCACTGTCACATAATCTGATCATAAGAAAGCTTTTTTAAAGCAGCTCTAAGTTGGTGCCGCCAAGTTTCAATGTAGAGAATGATTTCAACTTATTTAAAGCTTTCCTCCCTTTTTCAAACTCACTCTAAACCAAAACCATCTGCTCGAGACATGAGATGAAGGATATAGGATATAGGAAGGAGATAAGGTTTCCGGATCGGAAGGAAAGCTCACCTTCTCTTCCTTTTTGTTAAAAGAAATACACAAAAACCCCACATACACACAAAGGGAGAAAGGTCGGATTCGCTTTGATGTGGTTTTTTTTTGTGCCGGTCAGAAACAGACGATCTGAAGGCATTTGTTGGGGTGCATGTTTGGGGGATCGTCGGTTCGTTTGGCAAAGTTGAGCAACAAAAGCAGCATCCGGCTAAAGTTGGATGTAAACAAATCGTTCGCGGTGCGTGTAGAAGGAAGGAAGTGCGAGTGGTTTGGGTGCTAATTTGTTCACGCGAAAAAGCCTTTCATGGGAAATGTATTGTAGGAAGAAAAAGTTGGAAGGATTACTGTGAGTGCTGATGTGGGCCGTGCGTGGTTGTTTCAGTGTGAGACCAATCATGTTTGCTGGTTAGAAAATTGGCTAATACACGGTAAATCATGCTAATCAACCGATGTGTATTATTTCTTTCGATAATGTATTGTTTGATCTTTCATGATTAAATTGCTGCCGTACTATCCTCCGATCATGTATATTTCACGCGAATCTTGCCTTCATTGCACTACATAATACAAACAAATATTGTCTCTAAATGATAAAGTTCTGTGCATTGTTCATCTGTGTCCTTAAGGACTTTTCCTGTAAGACTTGCTTAATGTGCCTCATATTTTGCTAGATTTAAGCAAATTTATTGGATTGAAGTTTTACACTCACATAGATAGCTTCACACTTTGCCAGCAGCAACCACTATCCCAAGCTCCTGTTTGGTTGTGTACTCTTTGTCAAGAGAGTACTCTTTGTCAACATTCACAGATGGGGCTGCTAATGGCTCTATAGATTAGTAGATTTTGGGAATGATTCAATGTTGGAACTCTTCCGTATCTTGGTTGCAAAAATTTCAAAAATCGATCAAACTAACACTCTCTTACCAAAACCCTTTCAGTTGAACGTTAGTGCTATTGAACATTTCTACGCAGTGAAAGCATTGCGAGGATTAGATACAGAGGCGCAACGTGTGCATCGTTCCACAGATAATGCAAGGATTATTTTTCGTATCTTAAACAAGCCTCTTAATCTCACTGATCGGTAAATTAAATGGCCCTAAAGATGATTGCTATTTTTTGGTCTTTTTTGGTCAATGAGATTAGTCATTTTCTAGTTATCCTAAAACACCATGCGTTTGGCTCACTAATGGAAGAGATGTTTGTATGAGTCTGAAACGTTTGCCACACACTTCGGTCAGTTGTTCTCGTTCCTAGAACAGTAATCGTAGAAACGGTGTGCTGGAATGAGAGGACTCCATACAGTTGTGCTATTTTGTACGATTTGCTAAAATTGTTTCCTGCCAGGAGTTTTGCTGATCCAAACTGCTAACTCATTCGACCCTTAAAGAGCTCGTTAATGGTTGGCACTATCAAATGGAACAGTTTTTCTATCCTGCCTCTCCTTTTGCTCTTAGCTCCCGGTCGCTGGAACTGCCGGAAGGCCTAAGGTTTGGGAGAAAATTTATTCAAAATAATTTTCACCAAAATTGTTCTTTATTTACCTTCCAAACAGTGCTAGGAGGACACTCAGTGCTCATCCAAGAACCGACCATTTGTTGGCGGTGGAGTCTGTTTGGGATGGATAGAAAGTTGTACGTCCTGCCGTGCCCGGTGGGATACACCCTTCTAATCCCTGGGAGTTTCGTACCGGACGCGGTCGTAAATTAGTTTCTGGCGTTGACCCTTTTAGCGAGCGGAAAGGACACAGTTTCGGGCGCAACGCGTTTCCGTCGGGTATCTTTCGGTATATTTGGGTTGGAATTTAGTTGGGAAAGCGCAAAATTCGAATCATCCCATGCATATACCGGTTTACTAGAAAGAGAAAGGTCCGGTCGAAGGATGCGTGTGTCAGCAGGGCAATTTGTGAAGGACAAACTATGCCACCAGGCTCTCCAGTATGTGAAGGTGGTACGATTAATTGTGTAACAGCCTGTGGTTCTGTGGGATTTAATTTAGTATTATTTAATTTATTATTTTTCCCATGAGTGGCAGCCTGACATTGCAGGAGCGTGTGTGAGGCCTTTTATTTTGAATGTTTTTCGTTTGCTTTACAATTAGAGGAAAATGGATTGTGTGGTGGATAAGAACTGTTAACACCTTTACTGAACTGTGTGGTGGAGAAAGATCTGATCCTATGCTTTGCTTAAACCGATCGTTTTTGTAATACTTTTCGTGATGGGGTTTTAAAGAAAATGTTCATCGTTCGAGAGATGGCCATGGCAATGCGATAAGCAGATCATCTTGGATAAACCTGGTGGATGAATCTTTTGTCCCGCGCAAGATGATTGTTCACAAAAAAAGGCTAAGGACTTTTTTTCTTTACGAGTGGACACCGGAATAAGTTCTGCCTGTAATGGTGTTGCGGATATTGTGGATGCAAAAAAGATAATAAAAATAATAAAAAAAGAAACTGAACAAAGTGTTGCAAAAAAGAAAGAAAAAAAAAACAGCTTTTACGAAACAAAAGTGTAACAAGAAAAGGAGCAAAAAGGCAGCACTCGGAAAGCGAATCAGTTCCATTATAAAACACTACAACGCGCGGCAAGGATTCTGCGAGGAGAGGTTTTAGGATTGCGCAGCAAAATCCGTGGAATGAAGTGCATAATCAGCATTAAAAGCGCGTCGTTATAATTATGGTAATGAGGAGCAGCGTGCTGGTAGGGTAAAGGAAAAGATAATGGGAAAACGCTCCTGCCTGGCTTCCAATGCGACCGGGACGCAAAAAGTGAATCACTCTGCGAGAATAATACCCGGGAAGAGATGGACTTTTCTAGCAGGATCGGAAGTAAATTTGAATAAATAAAAAAGCTCCCAAAAGGCTAAAAGATGATACAACTCTTGTTTTTTCTATCCTCCTCTGGATTTAAAATGATGAAAAGTGCCGACCGTGATGTTCGTGTTCCTGTCCAGGTGACGGAGTAGAAATCGCATTTCGATTGAAGATGAATGTCCCCGTCGGGTCACACACTTTATCTTCTTCCGCTTCAGAATGGATCGTAAAGTATCTGTCGGGCATCAAATTGCCCAGAGATAAGGCACGGAGCTGAGAGGGCGTGATTCAATTTTGCCCTTGGCCGTTACAGCAAAATATGATGACGCAAGGCGTCGAAGCGCATCGAAACGATGCTTAAGGTGTGGTGGTCATTATGCCACGGTTGAATTGCGTTTTGATTCTTTATGTCGCATTCGGCGAAGAAGGAAAAAACATGGCTCTCTTGTCGTTTGTCTTTCGCTCACGGCACGGGCGCACGCTTCATTCATTCTGCTTGGCTGCGCATCGGATAGCGGCGTTAAATCATCTCTGTTGCATTGTATGGTGGTGCCTTTTGCCGAGTTTCATCCCGACCGTCGTCCGACCAGCGTCAATCGGTAATTGTTCCATTGTTGTGAACGATTTATATTTGGTCACGGGTAGATTGTGTTATTATTTAATGATTTCAAGCAACGATTCTGGCTGGTTTTGGTTGGATTACTATTCTCTATATACGTAAAGATGACAATCACGCTGTTAGAGAAATTGAGCATCAAAATAATAAAAAGTAAAAAGAATGTAGTTTGTCTGCTTTGTGCTTAGAATACGTTTATGATGCATGAAAACGAAAGTTGTTTGGTAAATACTTTATAATATTTTAGCTTGAAAATAAGTAAAGTAAACTGCTACTATCTTCTACAAAATGTACTATAATGTTGTACAACTAATGGCCAATATTGCAATCGACTGTTGTGCATGAAAAATGTATCTTTGTAAACGTGTAAATTGTGTTTATGTTTTGAACATATATTTAAGCAACGTTTTTAATATTTGCTTGGTTTTGTTTAAGATTATAAGCCATTCGAGTGAGTTTTTGAATATGAAAAATAAGTTTTAGATAAAATTTGTATTTTTGTTACATTTGTTTCTATAAAGTTTCCATAATTGTTGTGAAGTTTATTAAAATATTAACCATAATACGTTGAAATAATCATTGTTGGGTATGCATTTTTTTATTATCATAACGTGATCTGTAAATTTTAATTCACCATTTTTGTTATTTTGAAATTGCTAAATATTTAAAATGTTTTTAAATGATGCTTTTGAGATGTGCTTGAAAATTAGGAAACAATTTATTACGAAATATTGTATTTCATTCCACGGAAACAAGTAACTCTTATTCTGAGTAATGGTGTAATGTTAGCGAATCTTATCTTTTTTTTCCTCTTATTTTTTCAGGTAAGTCCACGATGGATACAAATTTTCATCCGGTGGATTGGTATGTTACTCCCTATCTTCATACCGAACGCGTATTTTTTATAGCTTCCTCACGCGTTGGCCACCCGCGCTTTGTGAACTATTTGCAGGAACATAATCTATTCCCGGGAGAAAATCCGCGTCCATCTTTCGGTCAGCGACGGACGGTAAACGGTTCGTCGTATCATTTTCCCCAAACGTCACAGAATGGGCGGATAAACGGACGAGAAACTTTTTTCCTCTCTTGGCTCACTTTACGCTCACATTGCTAATATTTCATACTAAATTCTAATGCAAAAGGGAACTCGCTTCCGAAAACAACACTTCCCGTACAAGAGAAAGCACTTCGAGCGTGGTGTGCACCATTGACGCCCTGTAACGTTGATGCGTACGGTGGAATTTTGTTTATGTGTCAGTGCGTTGATATAGTTGCACGGATATGACTTTCCGTCCATGACGAGCCTTTGGTGCGCAGTGAAACGAATAACCATGGGACTTTACTTTTAAGGATCGCTTTGACGGCTTTTTATGGGGTTCGTTCCACACGTCACGGATCCCTCAAAGCAACAGCAGAGGACATCTATCTAAGGTATGGGATATGAGACATTACGAGCACAGAAATGTTGCAAAAAAAATGTGCGCGTACAGGAACCAAAAACTAAATGAAAAATAATGGAAATGATGTCACGAGCTTTTTTGTTGGACAGAGTTGGTACACTGCAGCGAAAGCTGCTGAAGTTGACAAAACACGTGAAAAGAACTCTCACTCGTCTGCTAGTGGTTGTTGCGGTGGTTATTTATGGTCTGAGTCGTTTAGTTAGTTTGCGGACAGTTTTTTTTTATTTTATTTTGGACCATTCCTTTTGAATCGCTGTGATAGTTAGCTTTGGTATGCTCCATTCGCTAAAGAAGCTTTTAATATAGAAATCCTGTGACATCGTTATACTTCAGTATTTTTGGACAAAGTGCAAATCAACACTGATGAAACCGCATGTGTTATGCAAATACTTTCATATTGTAATTAGATTATTATAAATTCCAATATGTAAAGAGGAACGGTGTGGCGGTAGTATTTTTATATTTGATAATTTAATTTTCGGCATTTTTGCACGCCAATAATATTCGATTATTACTTTATCAAATGAAACAATTTCTCGAATATTTGTCCCATTTTTTCGTGCAATAATATATGAATGAATCGGTAGTTACAAACGATTTATTTGATGATTCAAAGGACATGCGTCAGTTTGGATTAGTACCTCAGTACTAACTTATTGAATGTCTTGTTCACTTTTTCAACTATTTTATTACTAATCGTTTTGTAGTTTTAACTATGACGTGTACATAAAATCCTCTCGTTTTGTATCAACACGTTTTTAAGTTCTCTCATATTTTAAATTATTTTTTAGTTCACAAAATCATTACTACAAATACAAACGAAAATCTCTTGCACGAATCTCATATAAAATGTTTGTAACAGAGTGCATATTGCTGGGGCTACTTGTCTCCCTCGATGCACTTTAGTAAGTAAGCTCCAGAACATAACAAGGTGCACGCCTCCTAATGGGTAAAGACGCAAGGATACATATGTAAATGCATATGTAGGTTAAACGGAAGCCTTAATGTACTTACTTGCTTCGGTGGCGGTGGCGTTGGAGGTATTGGAAGGCCTCCCCATACGTACCGGAATGTTAGAGTGCTCGATACTTCCTGCTTCCATTAGAAGAAGCATCCCTTAGCGGACCATATCGATCGCAACGGAAGTGGGAGGAACCTACTCCACAGTAGCGCACGCTGCACCGCTGCCGTCCGGCCACCGTCGGTTTTCATTAGAAGAATGGGCTTTTGCCGGAGATTAGTACTTTACTGGCAAAATGGAAAATCAATTCCTTAAAACTCGTTCCCTTCCCGTTCGCTCCTCAGTTGGGCATAAAAGTTGGCCAAGCTGGCAAAGCACATGGTACGGTGATCTATATTTGCTTAATTCCTTAATCCATCGGTGATCCTTTAATAGATCCTCGAGCTTTTACCATATGCATCCATTTCGAACCTACACATATATCAATTGGTGTTCGGGGCCCGGGGGTTTCTTGTGTGCGCTTCTATCTCGACGAATCGGTACTCCGATCTTACTCCGATACTCGATACTTCGGCAAAAAAGAACCAGAAACCAGAAAGCGTTTGCAGGCAGGCGAGGTCTTGTGGAGCGTGATGTCGGGAATTGAACTGCTTCCGTTGATTGGTAACCATTTGCACAATGCATCCGGTGTGCTTGGTGGTGAAGAGCAAGTCGGATAGGGTCGGAAGTTGCTTGCCTGCTCGTAAGAAGAGGAGCGTGAAAATAACATTATCCGCAATCCGGATTGTTATTTGTGTTGTGTGCAGCGTTAGTTTGGCAGTGTGCACTGCACTCTGCAAAAAGACATGCAAGTGCATGGTGAAGGTGAGGCGAAAAGTAATCCCAATGGAAAAGTGGAATGCACTCACACGACCATGCCCGTCCTTCGCTTTGCATTCGTGTTACCGGCGGGTAGTGAGTGTGTGCGCTGTGTGTCAGGGTTGTTAGGGTAGGAAAACCGAATGCGATGCGGTGTGTGAAAGAGAATTGACCGGAAGCCGAGGGGTGGGATTTATAAACATTGCATATTCTAACTTTGCCATCCCGCCTGGCCTACGCTTGGAAATAGTGGAGAAGGGTGGTAGAAAAATCGATTTTCCACCTGAACCGGTATGAGACACACTTTTACTGTGCCTCTCTCTCTTTTTCTCTCTCTCTTTCTATCTCACATACATAAACACACTCTAACGCAGGAGCTTGTAGTCTTCAGTTTGTGCTGTGAAAAACCTAGTTTTGCGTCCTATGGTGGAGCGCTCTTGGGATGGCCTTTGGTGCAAGAATTTTCCGGCTGGCTTGGAACCGACCGCCGGGATGGGTGACATGTCGCATACAAGATACACGCTACCCAAGCATGACTTTATCCGCCAGCACCTCTTGGCGGTTGGCACACAATATACTGGAGCGGCGGTTCTCTTATCATTAAAGAAAGTCGAGACGCGCTCGAGGTCCATGCAGTAGTGAAAAGTGAAAACTTTTCCATCCACTTTCCGTTCGCTTGCGCTAAGAAATGGGGCAGCAAGGGAACGAGAAACGGTACAGAGGAGGACGGTATGTTGGATGACAAAAATGTTTCCCCACCCTGTGACCACCGTGCGGGTAATAGAGGAAAGGAATTCAAACAAAAGCTCCAGTTCTGCCTGCGTTGCTGCCGGTTCGTGTTTGCCTTCTACCGGTTTCCGCTGGGACGCCTCCGGCATCACACACACACACACACACACACACACACGCGTACGAAGAAGTTTAGGGCCAAACCCGCCTTCTAAACCCGCCTCTCAAACCCGCCTCAAATAGCCGCCATGGTTGAGCGAAACGGTAGCAAAATGGGTCCGAAAGTTCACGAAGAGAGGCACACATTAATTTCCGCCATTTTCCGCCGGGCCATCGAAGGTAAGACGTAAGACGCGATGGTTCGGCTTCGTTGTCTGGGTCGTATGTTAGTTGCCGGGTGTATATGTTCGCTGCGGTAAGGTATGGTTGGTGTTCCATGAAGGGGATGGGGCACCTCATTTTCGCTGTTGTCTCGAGTGTAAATAAATACGAAACACCGTGTAGAGTACGGCGGCTACACCACATCCTTGACATGGCGGAAAAGCAGCGCCTGAATGTAGACACTGCATTCAGCTGCAAATTGGTGGAGTAAACGACCGTTTTGGTTTGGTGTGTGCGTGTGTATGTGTGCGCACGCCTCGGTAAAGCATATGTGATGGATGGTAGTGCTGCCAGCTGCTACCAGTCTTAAACACGAATACACAAACACACATATCATGGTGTGTGCAGCGTGTCGGTCGGGATGTGTACGCCGTCGGTTATTACAGGAAGCAGTCATAATGTGCTCACAGGAAGCACAGCGGAAGCTGCCCCACAGGCCCCGGCAGTCGTCGGATGCCGCCTCCGGAAAATCGTTGAACAATCGTCGGGCTGTTTGATAAGAAAAATGCACGAATGAGGAGGGTAAAAGAACGGGACGGAGGAAGTAACTGTTTTGCAGACACTGACCACATACGCTGGTAGGTGTGGAGCAGCCGAGCATCAGCGTAAAGGACTCTTTATTAGAGGGTAAACGTCGCTGGTGGAGGTTGTGGTTCGAATAAAAGAGGGAGAGAGAGAGTGTGGATGCTGCTGAGGAACCGTTCTAAGAACACAACAACTACGGTGCCTGACGTTGGAAAGGGAAAAGTTTTGAACCACGTTTCCAGCACAGGAATGTTTGTGGATCTGAGTGGTTTTTCGGTGCAAACTATTGTTCGGCCTGCGCAAACGGACGACCAAACCTTTGATGGTGGAATTTTGTCGCATGCTTGAATTCGGAACACTTGTCAAGCGTTCTTTTAATTGCCCCACCACCTATTCCTTACCATGTGGGTCTGCATCACGATCCGTGCTTGGTGAAACGTACAAGAATAAGTGGCGATAGATTATGGTGTTAACTTAAAGAATGGAAAACGGTGTACGCTTCAATTTCCCTTCATAAAACTGTAATTTTACCACCAATTGCTGGGATGAAGATGCTATCAAAGTAAAAGTGGAGTTGTTGTTTTGATTTTGTTGTGGATTAGGCTTCAGTCTCGTAAAACATGAAGAATTATGTGAGTGCAGTATAATTTCTCGAAAGCAGTAAAATAATCTGATTTGTTCTAAGGGAATGGAGCATAAACAATTAGAACAAAAAGGACGGGGGAACTTCAAGGTTCCTTGTCACGCTTTTGTCATGTTTCTTCATCCTCATAGAAACAACTTCACGATTAATCGTGAAGACATAATAATTCAATTATGCTAGTCCGAAAAAAACAAATCAACGATCATTTTCTATGTAAACAACAGCCTACCAAAAAAGCAGCAATAGGGTTTATCGTTGACAAATGGCATATGTTTTTTCGTAACCCCCAAAAGAAACCTTAATCGCTGCATCAAAAACTAATCGCTACTGCTCCAGGCTCGAACAGAGGAGCGTAAAGCAACATTATTAATTGTTCCCACTAGCCCATAGATCACCAGGTTTTCAGCAGACAATAAGCCGGCTTAAGCGTGCCTCGGTGAGACATAAATCTTTTTATTGCCAAAACAAAGTTTTCTGGAGTTGAATCTGTGTGTGGAGTCTGCTCGTGAGTCGGAAGATCGGAATCAATAAAAAAGAAATGTATTTGTCGATGGTGGTGGTGCTGACGCAATACCAACAGTCAGCACGCACGCACGCATTTGACAGATGTTATCCGAGCGGTTGGCAGACAAACTGGACTGTATTGTATCATCGCCGTCGAAGCTTAACGACTTCGAAATTTTAGACCAATGGTTGCTTCAAACGAATGGTGCCGTCGAGTAGACACACACTAGTACACAAGGGGAATTAAAAACCGAACTATCGGAAGAATGTGAGTCAGCTTCTTGTGCATCCGGAGGTTGCTTAGAAGACGTAACAGTATGCTGCCAAAGCATCTTGGTTTGTGGTCAGTCGCTGAAGCGATTGCCTCGTCCCGGTGTGCGGTGTGTAGCTCTCCGACTACACGTTGTACGCGTGTGCTCTAATCCAAACATAACAAATCATTAAACCAGACCACAAATCATTCCAGAAAGTGGCTGGCCGTTGGTTGGATTCCCTTGGTTAAGCCGTTCTAGGGAAGATACCAACCAACAAGCGAGTCTTCAAATTGTTGTGATTTGCTGTTTTTGGTGAATGCTTCGTACAGCTTGCACGATGCATACGGCAAGAGTCAGCGCCAGACATGGACTTGGTTTTACAGTTGTATAAGCAAGGAGATGTTCGCACAAGGAATGAAAAGTGTAAACAATTGGACTAGCTGTCAGATAATCTTCACTGTCCGTCGCTAGGGAGTTTCGTTCGTTGGTCGCTGATTAAGGCTAGCTGAGAGTCGGGCATCTTTTTTCTTTCTTTCTTTGGCTTATGATTGTTGGTTCGATGGATTGGGGTTTTTTTTTCTCGATGGGTTTATTTTTGTCGGGCACAAGCTGTTCGTAGTTGGCCGGATTTAAAGCGCAGTCGCTGCCGTATTGATGGAATAAAATCTTTACTACAGGGATTGAACAAATGCAAAGAGCGATGCATTGAGATGGGCACCGGGAGCAGCGCGGTCCAAGAGGAACCTGTTGAGATGATGGTGGCTATAAATCAGCAAAGAGCAGTAAATATATTGGACAACATCAGTCTGCGGTGTCTGCAACCGCAAGGAGGGAAAACGAAGTAAAGACGATGAGATTGTGGCACGATAAAACATAAAACAAAACTCTAATACGCTTTTTCGCTCGAGTGCAGATGAAATTGAAGTAAATCACTCGCCGCTGCCGATAATGATCAACGTCAAGTGAGTGAAAAGCTCCCTCGGAAGCATAAGTCGTCGTCGTCGTCGTCAACGGGAATAGGGGAAGGCACTGTGCGCACAAGAAGTTCATTGCGCGTTTACTCCATCGTCGCGCCCGTTGGAGATAAATCAATTTTTGCCAGCTTGCTCGCATAGAATGTTCGAAGACGGGGATGGATCGAAAGAAGATGCCGCTTATCCCTGCGGGAGAGGAACGGTAGACTTTGACAGGTAAACGATAAGACCTTATCGACGGTCATTGATCGGATTGGTTGCCATAACTGTGCGTCTGTCTTGCTTGGTGTATTATTTTTTATCCCCTTTAACGGGCTCCGCAGCTCTGGGAGCTTAGCCTGGGTTTCTGTGTGCCCATGCTGACTTGCACACGATTGATGTACTTTTTTCCACCGTCTTGTGAATCACGTTTCGGATAAAGATTGGTTGTCGGTGGTATTTTTTTTATGTAGCTATTGCATTTCAGATGGAGGGAACGAAGCAACCGGTTGAGGCCGGGGTTTTGATCATCCGGTATGGGGTTGCTTCCATCTTTGGATGCGTGTAGATTGTTCTATTTATTTCTCGCAGCCATGTTTGTGTTGACTGCTTGATCGTAAATCGTTTGATGTGGAGAATTGGTGTTCCCAACTCGGGGGTGAGGTTATAGTGCAATCATTTCCGGTCACCGGAAGGGAGGTTCGGGTAGGTTCGCTAGTTATGAATGCACTGGAGGTATTATTATGGACCCAGTTTCTAACGGATTTGTGTGCGAGTAACTGGTAGAATGCCAGAAGCATAGAATTTTACGTGGCATTGGTAGAATTATACTTCTGGGCGTACATATCAATGAATATTGTTGAGATGTTTGGTGTTCGTAGAAACGTTACGTAGAAAAATGCATTTTTTAGTCTTGCATTGAGATGTATAAACATAGAACGAAGAGAACACATGTCATAATGCGTACCCCCTAATGTAAGAATCGGAATATCTTTGTTTTTTTTTCAATGTTCTGTGTTATGTGTAATGAATTATGTTATGCGTACAAATCTCCTTACTACTTTAGAATCTTCTATTTATAAGTTTTAAGCCACTGACTTGCGAACATTTGTAACTGAAAGTTACCTACGTTAATCTCTATCCATATATTTGTGGCTAAGAGAAAGATATCAACTGCTTTCTTCAAAAACGTGCCCGAATTCCTCGAAAGAGAATTATACTTATTCAGTTTTCCATCGTGCGTTTGGAATGGGTTAGCACTCAACCGTGTGTGAATCTTGAAATCTTTGTCTCTCTCACAATCGGAAGCTAGCCTACTACCATCCATGCTGTGTAGATTCTGAACGAACCGCCTTGGGAAAACGGAAAGGGCCACGAGCTGTCAATTCATAAGTCACATGTCGGGTTTCTTTGTGCTTTTGAAGCTAGAACAGCAAAAACGAACTCCCACCATCTCCCATAGAGGCGTCCACAAGTATGGCCTCAAACACGAAGAAGCCATGCCAGCGGAAACCCAAAATAATGGAGCCTTGTTTATCTACAGCTTCCTTCCGCTCGGTGGCCTCGTTGCTCACATGGGTGGGATGTGGAATGTGTTGTTGTTTCGATCGATGGTAGAGAAAAGTTACCCCGTCGCAGTGTGACGCGAACCCGTCGGCCGAGATGTCTCCCGGGTACTACCGACGCTGCCGCCGGTAGTGTCGTTTGGATATTTATTAGACATTTTATTGACATTATTATGTCGATTTAATGTCCTTTATCGGTCGCTTTCGGGGTAACCAACGAAACCGGCTTGTGCAAAGATGCGGGTATGCGTCTACTGCACGTCTACGTTCGGAGAAGAATGCTGACAGAGAAGAGAGGGAGAAGTCGGTCTTGGTACCATCGATTGGGTATTTTGAAGGCTGGAAAATGAAATGTGGCATAGCGGCGGCGTCTGGTGAAGGTAAATCATCGCATAAAGAGAGTGCTTCAAAAATAGAACATCTGGTGGTGCAGAAAATGTGTGAATAAACGGGTGAACGGGAGGAGGTGGTTATTTGTTTTCTGGTTCATTTGTTCGATACTTGTTAATTGCAACTCAAACAACAAGCTTACCGGCAACTGTTGTTTGACATTTCAGCTCGAGCACAAGTACGGATTTATTTTGGGACGAGGGACAAATCTTGCGCTGGTTGATTGAACATCAACTAGTGAGTGTGTGTAGGCGAATACTTCTCGGCAACTTGCCAGCAGAGAGGGTAGATATGGATAAAAATAAATACTGTTGTTGTCAGATACTTATTTATGCCATACCGAGCTATCAAGATAAAATCTGTACTTTGTGATTTACCGCGTGCAGCTTTTCGGGAAAAGAGGCGTTGAAAAACTTCCCTGAAAATGGTAATAAGTTCAGTAGGATAAACTTATTCTGAAAATGTAAAATATTTAGCTGCTGGACCGACATGCGATGTACTCGTCGAGAACCTGCAGCACTACCTTGCTTTCACCAATTCCAAGCCAGACATATAGGTACGTCTGCCACCTGTGTCCGCTGCGTCACACGCTACTAGATTGGATTGCAAACTGCTCGTGAGCGTCCCGGTTGTGCTATTTGCATGATAGCCATCATCAATCCGTAGGTCATGGCGTAACTCCCCGCACGCCCATGGTGACACTTTCGATAAAATCAAATTACACTCTCCTTGTGCGCTGCTCCGTCACCTCGTGCTGGATGTGTCGGATGAGAACCGACCATTTCCCCTGTGGGACAACTCCGGTCCGAAAATCCAATGCACATAGCTCACCGTGTAAGTACCGATTTGGGTACGAACCGGATGAACATTTCAATCGTTATTCTGAAATGGTAACCAAACAAACCAAAAAAAGGGACTGAAATTTGGTTGAATGTTGGGCACATAGCTATATAGCCAAACGTGTGTAAGGGCGAATAGTTGTTTTTTTCGTCTTTTCTGAAACTGGGATACCGGGACGTCCTGCGGTACTGTTCTAGGTCCCATTACCGTGGAACTTTATAGACTGTGGCACTATCGCAAGCAGATGATCGAAGCTTCCCGAAGGTGTGATGGCGGATAGTTTTTGGAAATAGAATGCAAATAGCGTTCGACCAGCGGGAGGAGCAGAACCGTTGTCGATCGGTGGCCACAGGACCAAACAAATCCGGTTAAACTTTACCTTAGCTTGTGTTCTAGGGGTTTGGTATCGATTTGGGTGGAATTCTAATGGATTGGGTGTTTACAGATCGTTTATCAACGTGGGTGTTTAGCTATCCTTGTTTTGTTATCTGTTTGACCTGAATGTTAAAAAGTGTGGTGTATGAGCAGGGTTGAGTAAAATTGTACATTGTTTTTGCATTTAATGGCTAATTTATTAAACGGCTTCTAAAAGAGACGCGAAAGCTTTTGAAGCTCAAGAGATTTAAAGATCACATCCACTTAATATACCGAAACTGCGAGGCGTAACAATCTTAGCAGTCCTGTTTGCATTTGAGAGATATTTGGATCTGCTCCGGTGGCCATGTCTCCGGTCGACACGCGCCCATTGGCACGTGGCACCGTTGGAGTGCTCAATTACATCGCCATCTTTCTATTGGCCACACGCAATCCAACAGGTAATGCAATCCTTGCCGTGTCGCACACCTGATGCAACGGCGGCGGCTAAACACAGGAAGATCTCCGTTCGGTCGCCATCTTTGGTGTAATTCCATCCGAGAACCACCGCCACGGGGGCGTGTGCAACAACATGAACTCGTTTGTTTCAAGTTTCGCATCAGCTTAACAATGTCGTTCCGCACTGCTGTGCCAAACCACTGCTTCCGGTTTGGGTGGCCCCGGAGGAAACTTGAAACGCTTTTGCACGCGACACACATACCCAGTGGTGCATCGGTGCATCCTTGCTACTCACTCTACGGTAGTGCGGAGGAGATTTTTTGTGTGTTTTATGCTGTAGCTGTCGCAATAAATGGATTCCCCATGCCAGACACACTCAGCACAGCGCCGGTCGGTGTCGTGTCAAACCTCCGATTCGAGAGCAATTCCATGTCAATGTAAAACAGGTTAGTGCCAGGGTACGGCGATGGGGTTATCATACCCACCTCAGCAGGTGGTGTACAGTACGGGATACGCATCGAAAGGTTTCATGTTCCCCCGTCGTGTCGTGTGCCGTTTGGCCGGGGCACGACGCATCTGGTGACAGCTTTACTGTATGCAACCTGTCTCCGGGTTGCTGACAGTAATTAAAAACAAATCAATTTCAACCAGAAACAACCATTCTCGCCATCCCATCACCCTCTCCTGTCTCATCTTTGTTCCCGGCGGTATACCATACGGTACCGGATCTCATTTCCTCCTCCCTGACAGCCGCCGAGGTAACCGCCGGGACGGGGGACCTGACACGTTACGGTTGCTCGGATTTCCACCTTTCAGTGTGCGTTTGTGTGTGTGTGGATTTTTGTTATCTTGTTGGTGTTTTCTTTTTTCGTTTTCAATTTGATGTCGGTTGTTTTCCTTGCGTCAGTTGCCTGTTGGTGGGTTTCTGCGAAAACGACACGAAAGTTATGGACGCCATCACAACAGGACAGCTCACTTGAACGTTTTTGGGTGGTCGCGTGCTCGGGCAGAGCCTTTTCAATCGGGTGCCGCATCAGCTGGGTGCCTTTATATAATGCAGGCCACACACACATATACACGCCCACCCTGTACCCGCATAGGGAAAGTGTGTATGTTTATTTTCAATTAATTTTGCAGGAAATTCGTTTGAACTCGACGCGCGTGAAGACCGCGCACGTCGGCTCAAAATGCCGGACTTTATGCTCTGTTGTTGATGGCCCAGGCCCAACAGCAGTTCGCAATGCATGGTGGATTGATCGACGAACATAAACGTCAAATAGTGAAGCAAACGCAAATGGAGGTGTTGTTTATATTTTAATGAATTTCGAGCACCTGAAGGGTCCTGACATTAAATAGCCTTACTCTGGGGAGGGTTTGCTAGAATTGAATGGTTGAGTAGTATGTAGGCAATTTATTGTTGGGTTGTTTGTTTTTTTTTCCTGTTCCTTTTTTTACAATAAAATGAATTGAATGTCTATTCCTATTTGTTTTATAGTCACTGATATTTTGAACAAGAAGACTGTATAATCTTTGCAAATGACTAAGACAAACATTTCATGTACAGGCATAATCTTCAGGATATATTTCGAAAACCGCACGCTATTTCAATGTGAAATCTTCAACGACTTTAGAAAGCGTTATGAAGTTATAAAGCATTTATAGCATAACTGCCACAATTGCTTCACTTAACGAGTGGAGCGAGAATGTTCCTTCTATCTGGGATGTGGTTTGGATGTGGCAAACTGCCTGGCTCGGAAGCACGTAGGCCTTCAAGTTCATAAATCATACGATCAATTGAGAAATTTTCTGTTTCGTTTGTCCTCGTCACAATCCCGTCTTCCCTGCAGGGTAAGGAAAGGAACCATCACCGAATTGCTAGTCGGTATGAAATTGAGCACAGGGCACTTGGTGGTACTGTCGTTTGGTTGGAAATGATGCTCCGTACTGGAACGAAATCCGACAGAGCTCCTTTCTGCAATAGTATCTTCTTCGTGCCAAGGACGCAAATGCTAGACTGTAGGACGCATAGCAGGAGAAGGGCATCCGTATGTGTATGGAAAAAATTCCTTATTTTCTTATATATCCACCCTTCTCGTCTCCATCGCGTAGGACATCTCTTGCACGTGTGGCACACGTTATGAATATTGAATTTTTCCATACCGTTCGTACGTTTCGTTTGTTTAATAATTGTTTCTCCGTACCAGGTCGTACTACGCTGGGGATATGACTGTGGTGGATGGAGCAAACTGCTATTAAAATGCCGGCAACTGTCTTTGCCGGTTTGCCAGCCTCTCCAGGGTACTTTCTTTTCCGGTGGACATTCTTTAAGAGAAACGGTTTGGTTTTTTGCTTCTGCTTCGATCATGGTCCTTCTTTGCCTGGCGACGCCAAGGGAGTTAGAGCGAAGCGAAGGTGGAGACTGGAAACCGCAACGACCGAAGCACGAGTTTAGCTTTAGTTTGTCGAGTTTGTCAGTGCTTAGCCCTTGCAGATGATGCAGCTATACCGGGTCTGGGATGGGAGAGGGGTTGCTTGATGTATATGCACCGGAAGTAAAGGTGATAATGATATTTCTCCGGTTCGTTCTAGCACCAGTCCTGTGTTGAGTTGGAAAGCAGAAACACATGTTTTTGGGCAAATAGTGTTCCGTTCCGTTCATGAGCCGCTGCTGTATAATAAGGTTTTGACAAATTTTCAGCGGCGTAGGATAAGATGCTAGATAAAATGCATACGTGTGTCTATTCACCAGCTTTGCAAGGTGCTGCAGTGTGCCGTCCCGTGCACTGGATGTGATGAATGTGGGAGCAAGAGAATTTAAATTTTCGCTGGTCGTTATGTGTCAGGCAAATAGGTTGTGATGTGGGAAGGGAAATGCATATATTTCAATTTAAATGGTGTTCTAGACATGTAATCGTTTTATTTGTGGCTTGCGAAAACTGTGTGTTTGGCTGCGTTTAGTTTCCATACAGATGTGTTGAAACCTATTTTTTGAAGGGTAACTTTTATTTATTTCAATGCCAAGAACCTTACATTCACGATTCCACTGGAGTTACATGTTTTACAACGACACTGCGCAGTTTTTTAGTTTCCCTTATTTATGTAATGAATAGTGTAACCAATTGAAAGTAGCGTCGAGGGGTTTGAAAATAAAAGCCAGGTACCTTTTGATTCAGTGGTCTGCATGTAAATGTCACAATACCGTGACAAGCAACCATAAATTCGTTTGAAACTAATTTAACACAATTTATGGAGCCACATTTGACTCGAACGTTGTTATAAAACCTTTCTCCGTGGAAAAGCACGGAAAACCTACGACGGCAAAAAAGAATCAAATCATAAAAATGGACTAATGTTAGCATGAACCTGTCCCGTTGGGACAAATTGAAAACGGGTCAGCAGCCGCTCTGCCAAACAGGTATCAATTACAACGTTCCGTGGGGGCGGGATGAGCTTTTATCGTGGATTTTTGCTGACAACAGCCTATCCGGCAGTTGGGCCTGTACTACAGGAACACTGTGTATCCCGCCCCGGAACACTTTAATTAGACCATGAACTACACGACTTTGTTGCCCCGTGTGTGTGGCGTCTGTTGACGGGTGAAACGATTCTTTGGAGTGTTTCTTCTTCCACTGGTTGCGACGGAGCACGTCATGGTGTCGTGTGAAGGGTCCATTTTGTAACCTATTAGCTTGATAGTTGTAAATGTTGTGAGCAACCATTGTAAGGTTGATGGTTCGGTTATGGCCGTTGGTTGAATTGATACTCATTTGCATTCCACATTCCGAAGGCATTGAAGCGGCCGTTATAGAAGCATTTTCGGCGAGTACGATGTTCTTCGAAGAATGAAAGTGTAATGAATTACTATATTTGAGTCGCTATTTTGGCAATTCAAGCATACAATTCTACGGAACTGCTTGTAGTTGTTGAAAAAAACTAGCTGAATATTTTCGCAATAGGATTTGAAGGATGATCGTTAAATCTTCTCGACTAGTTGAAACAAAATTAAACGTGGATCAAGCGAACAACATGCGGAAGAGTAAAGTGACGTTAATATACTCTCGCCCTGGGTGTGGTATCTTTTACTGTGTCGCCCGGAATGCTCCAAGGGACTGATTCATAACATCATAAACTGCCCTGCGCTGTAATTGGTGCAACAAGAATGTATGTATAAAACAGTAAGAAAGAGAGAAAAACAACCTTTCCTGCTACTGCAGATAGAAGGATTTTAAAATAAAAACAGGGCAGCACACCCGGGGCTGCAAGACTCAACGAGGCAGCAAGTCCGGAAAACAAGTCGGACATTTTCCGGAAATCCGTACTCACTATAAACCCTCCCCACCTCGAGGCAGCGCCACCAACTCATAAAGGGAATGCAGAGGGCTATTAATTTTCCAGCAACAATCTGCTTCCCGCTGGCAGCTTCCTCTGCGCCTCTCGGGCGTTATGACTTTTGCACATCCCCAGTGAGTCTAGCTGGCCCCCTGTTGGGGGGAAACTTTCCACCCCGCCCTGCTCGACGTCATCAGGCCTGCGCCATTTGCCTTTGGTGTGGTTTTGTGCATCCGTGCGTGTGATAACGTATCCTTTTTGCCAATCGCAACAGGAGGTCGCAGTGCAGTAAGAACTTTTGAACTGCTTCTAGTTTTCCATACGGGATCGGGTGAAAAGTTGTGTGAAGAGGTCCGCGAAAACTTCATTCAGCACCACTACTACTGTGTTCACGAAGCAACTAGGGCTAGCGCGTGCCGACGTGCTGTGAGCGCCCAGTTCTTCAAAGAGCGAAAAAGAGGACGGTTTCGGGGTTCCACATGAGTACGAATTAAAAGCACATAAAAATTAGGTACTGCAAAACAACTTCTATAAAGAAACGGACTGGGAGGGTTGGTTAAGTGGTAGGTGTTCGGGAAACCAGCACTACAAAACGTAATGCCATCCATAAAATGGCAAAGAGGGCAAGTTTTACGGAAGATGATGGGGGACGAGGCAAACAAAACCCTTCCGACTGCCTAATGACCATTCGAGTCGGTTTCAACACGTGGAGCCTGGGGTACCGTAGTATCGCGTGGGAAATGGGAAATAAAACAATTTTATTTACATAACAAAACCATAATTTGAATAAATTTATCCAATTCGTACTTTTTTGTGTTTTTTGTACTATTGGGGCAAGAGAGTTAAGGGTGCTGGTCGGGGGCCAGTCTGTCTGGTCGAACGTAACGCGTAGCTGACGGGCCTAGACGAAATGTCGACAAATAGACGACGAATCAAATGGGAAGCCGTCAGGCACTGCTTTTTTGTCCATACAGTTAGGCAACTTGCTTGGCAGGTTGGACAGAGACGAGCGGTTACGAGTTGGAAACTAGCTACACTACCTTAACCTCCGAAATCCCTATTCTGACCCGACAGCTGTGTATGTTGTTGATGGGAGTGTTTTCAGCGCCGTGGAGTTGGTGTGTCAGCATTGATTTTTCATTTTGACATTCGATGTGTTCCGTGTTTGGTTGGGGTTGGTTGGCAGGTGAGCATAAAGTGGTAAGATCACTTGGTGTATAATTAACCCATTGATTGCGACCGGACTGCAAGGGTTTATGAGTGATGGCAGGAAACAAAAATTGTCGGTGTGGAAAACTTAAATCTTAAAATGGCTTTCCTTTTTTTTATTCCGAATCATAAATAAAATGCTACATCCAAAAGTGCCAACCCTGTCCTTTCAGAAGGGGTCAGAGGAAAGATGCGAGCTAGAATCGGACGGTTACATAAGCTAGCAAGCGTACTGGGAGAAAACGAAATACGAACCAACGCTTAAGCCAACGTAATCCATGCTTCGCTTGCTAAGCTCTTCGATAGCGCACTCGAACTGTGGCCGCAATGTGGAACTCTCGATCTACTGTAACTCGAACTCAGTGTGTCCGGAACCATCGCGTTCACGAGCTCACACACGAGAATTCAGTGAAACCAAAAGGCGCACTGGTTGTAAAATTTATTGAAATAGAATTACCCGGATTACCGGGGGCCCGGAAAACGATCAATTGTCCTTTCTTTCCGGCGGCCCCTTTGCCTCGTTGTTGTAACAATATGTATTAGAGACAGGTTAACCTTAGCACCAACCGACTTACCGTCCATGGTAGGGAAATTGAATTTATTTCTATCGCTCTGCGCCAATTCTGTCGGGCCCGTTTGTTCGAACCTCAGAACAAAGCCTAAATTAAGGCGTATACGTATGCAGGGGAAGGAAGAGACAGTGGACGGTCGCGCACGGTAAACATACGCTTCTTGCGGTGCGAATTAAGCTGAAACTGCTTCCAAATTCCCGTGATTCGGCGTTCGTGGCTACATTTATCATTTCGTCGGTAAATTAATTATTCAATCAGCTCCCGGACGACTGGGCTCACAGACCCATGTTGATATTGCCGCCGCGCCCGGTGGATGGCTGAATGTTGGCTAGTGGCGGACCGGCCAACAGAAACACAACGGTC
Source organism: Anopheles coluzzii (assembly GCF_943734685.1). Taxonomy (NCBI): domain Eukaryota; kingdom Metazoa; phylum Arthropoda; class Insecta; order Diptera; family Culicidae; genus Anopheles; species Anopheles coluzzii. The sequence continues at coordinate 48,818,403 of NC_064670.1, forward strand.
CCAATCCGTGCGAGACCAACATCTCGCCTGTTTGCTCCGCGTGCCTTCAAACAAACCCGGGGCACCACACGCGGGCTTTGGTTATGATTCATTTGCAGAACCGTCACCATCACCACCCGGCGGAGTGTGCAACCGTTCTGAATTATTCGCAACTGGCCTCCGCTACTGGACTGTCGCTTCCATTTGGTATGGTTGGGTTTTGGGTGGAAATTATTTCGCACCGATTCGCATCAAATGTGCCCCGGTTGTGCGCCCGGGGAAGAGAAAGTTTCCGCGTACGCACGAGTGCTCGGTGTTCGATTGCGACGAGGGTGGGCCGGCGTTACGCACTGGTGGCGCACTTTGGTTGTTACGCGCCGGTGGAAAAAGGCGAACCGGATCCGGATATGCCGACTCGCGCGGCTCGGATGGGAAACTGTAAACTCTGGGGCAAAATCAAAGCTCATCATCAATTCATGAGTGTTCTTCGGAGTGCGTGTGTATGTTGAGGTTTTACCTCATCGTCCTTCAATGCTTGTGCTGGCGAAACGGTGCGGGCCAAGAGGAAGGCAGGTGAAGAGTGTTGAAAAAATCATGTAAAAATCATACCAGCACGCTCTGCTCCTGGACGGTTGTTACGGAAAATGAAGCATTCGTCCGCGATGAACTCGGCCTAAAGAGGCGCTGGGTATATCGCGTAAGGATTCTCAAACCACTCTGAACACTATCAGGAATCACGGTAAAGAGAGAGATAGAGAAACAATCTGTAGCGAGCGGCACGTTATGCATAATAAATTGACAGGAAATGGATGTGCGACTGGGCGTGTACTGGGTTGACCGTGCTGAAGGATTCCGTCTGGTAGCGTCTGATCGATCCGTCCAGACTGAGAAGAACCGAAACCTAGCGAGATAAGAATCACGGGTAGTTTGCATTGCAGGATACGAAAGCGTCGCTCCGCTCGGTAGGATGTACACCAAATACCGAATGCGGAAGAGGATAAGTTGCGGTTCGGTGACACGGTTTCGCTCGTCAGTCACCGGATTGGGATGGCTTTTTGATTCGTTTAATATTCGTGCACTGATGATGTGCCAACATGTTCGTGGCTAACATGGTACGCGCGTACATTGCTAACGTCTAGCCGAAACGGCTGGTTACTGATGGAACGGGACAAGTGTGCTATCATGTTGGGTTCAATCTACATCACGACCTCTGGTCGGTTACAGCCAGAGTGACAAATGGATTATGGGCCAACGTTCTCGTGCATCCGTATTTTGGTTGAGTCACATGAAAAAAAGATCGTATTGAGGTTTGGCAAATGAAGACATTTTTGTATTCTCTTTCAACAACCGAACAGAACATTCGAATTAGAGAGCATGTTTGCCTTCGTGTAACATGACCCGAGAAAGCTCTGTCGAGAAACGGTTCTAATAGCAGGATACTGGTGACTGTCGGGATCATTTTTGAGCAGTGGTAATTAACCTCGTTTTTCCAGCAGTGATGATGTAGTTCAATTTTGTGGTGACTTGTCGGTTAATTCCAATCTCGTCTCGCTCCGGAAAGAGATGAAGATTCGTGGTTGAAAAGTGTGTGTTAATTACAAAAATGCAGATTTACCTTGTAGGGTAGTTCTTGTAATTTATTACCAACCGGAATACGATCATGCTTGGATTGTTGAACATCAATTTGATTTGATGTTATAAATGATTTTGTAATGTTAACTTAAATATCGCAATCACTAATCTGGTCAATTTAAACATATTTCAATAAGCCTGTGTAAAAGCCAATCGCTTGAAATAGTTGAGCATTACACTTGAATAAGATTTTGTTCCTAAATCAATCAAAAAGTCAAACATATAATTTTGCTTGATTCTTCTCATTTATTCTTTTCCCACACAATTAACAAGATTCGTGCATTAAATCATGTTTGTCTTTCGCGTTAATTTCATACAACTTGAGTTTAGTTAAAACACAAATTATGAAAACTGTAAAAAAATATAATTGAAAACAAAAAGTATTTAGTTTTGAAAGTCCTTTGACAGACCAGAAGCAATAAATAGTCAAAATGAAGTAACACATGCATAAAATATTGAATCAATTAAATCGATTCATTTCAACCCCTCGCTGACTTGGCATTGACTTCATGCCAAATGAACTTTACTTTTTACTTTTGCTACTATATTTTTTGCAATAACCAGGCGTGAACGTATGACTGCGTGCCACCGAGATTCTACAACATATTGCTATTAAATAAACTTCAGGAAGGAAAGGGAAGTTTACAAAACAGGCAACTCGTACAACTAAGGGAGATCGCTTAAAGAGAATTAGAGCTTGAGGTCTTTAACGATTGATTAGCAAAATAGCCAAATTGTAGTAATGCTTGTGATTCTTATTATATAAAAATAAATTATATTGCCTTTGAAATATGTATCGCTCGATGCACAAATGCACAAACTTTTATGTTTAATATTTTCTTCAAAGAAAGGTTCAGGAGAACAATCGTTTGAACAAGTAAGACACAGCTCATGTTTTCAATTTAAAAAAATGTCATCCTGTTCAGCTGCAAACTGGTTGTAACTATGTTAAAGACGTTGCTAAAAGTGCCTGTTGTTAGTCTTCACGATTTTCTTCAAAAAGGGTTGTTTCAGTCGGACGATGGAACCATGACTAATGGATATTGAAATAGAAAAACAAAAAACAAAAAGAAGGACATCAAACTAACTTAAAGCGAAAGATAACAAACCAAAACAAAATAATCTACGAAAATCGAACCGTCGTTTCATCTGGCTTTGCCTGCAAATATCCTCCGACAGAATTCCTCGAACGTGAAACGTGCTTCCCCCGTGCCGCGACATACCGCGTCCCCATTTGAACCAGTGTTTGGGGAAATTGAAATCCGTACCGTATGCAAATTAGTGTCACACCCTCACGCCCCTCCAATTTGCCTCGAATCCTATGCACTGCTCGGCGGTGTCGTCTCGGGCCTCAAGCAAATATCGCTCAATTTTCCCTTAGCTCGACGGTCCGCGTCGCTCATCCCCCTTGCGCTCTGCGCTGTACCATTAGACGCCGGTGGTATGCCTTTTCCCGGCGCCTAAACCACGAAATGCCGGGCACGTTTTTCGATTTGACATTTCCCGCGCTGCGCCTCCCGGTCGCCACCGATTCGCAACGGCTACGGCTGCGTCCAATCCAATGCCCTCCCCGGCAAGGACAACTTCACCGGATCCTCCTTTTAAGTTTCAAGCCCAAAAGCAACCTTTCCGGTCGTTTTGTGTCTGTGTAGGTTTCTCTGATTTTGTTTTACTTTTTAGGGGCCGAATCAAAACGAAAATGAAAATGAAGCCGACGGGCAAAAATAAAATGGCACTGGCGGGGAGACTACGATAGAAGCGCGCCCACCTTCACGGGAGGATCCAAACCTATCCCGTACTGCTATCGACATTTTAGAAAGCTGAATTATTCAACGCGGGATCGTGTGGGAGAGCGGGCGAGGTTGGAGGATCGGTGGCTCAATCGCATCCTAAGGGATGGAGGAGTATTCGGAAGCGATACGCGGGGTTCGCACGACACAGCGTGTCTGGTAACTTTCGTAGTGGACGACCAGTAGTGGATGTTTGTACAGCCGACTTTGAGTTAATAAAAGCTCTCGAATTGGTGGTGCGCCCGGGTACCCGAGATGTGTAGGCCTTACGCTTTGGCAGCTTTGCTTAGAAATGGTGAAACTTTTTCCGTTCGACTAATGGTTTGGCGAGCCGGAGTACGATGAAAACTCGGCAAATGTGCAAACAACACCATCGCTGAAGGTGGCAAACGCACCATTTGTGGTTGTGATATTGATTTTACTTGCCGTTTTGGTGGCTGGTGGACTTTACGGCAGATGACGGCGGATGGAATGAGTATGTGTGTATGTTAGAACGCGTTTGTGATGCAGTTCACTTTTCCATTCCATTTAGTCTTCAATTTATGCCCATTTTGAGATGCTTTTCAACTTAGCAGAGGAATGGAATGGATTACAGATGAATTTATCGCCAACGGCGGGTACAGCAGGACGCTTAGTGTTGCGAACGATCAATGAAAACCGAAAACTTAGCATTAACTATTCCGACATGAACCTGCTGTTGACGGAAGGGAACGATGACACGCTTAATAAAATGATGATAAAATGATGATTCAAAAATAAGAAGATGGTTCGGATATTCGGGAGATTAGATTACTGGTTCGCTGGTAAGCAATGGCGACTGGTAATTTTGTAAGGAATTTTTTTAACAATAAGTTATGACCTGAATTGGCAAAGAACTGTCATTTGATGTTTACTTTAAGGAAATATGTGTATTGAACCTTATGTTCCTGCATACTCTAAAACCCCTAATCTTGTACACCTTTAAAATCTGTGTATGATCGGAAAATGTATCAGCTTTTGGTAGCTGTCGTGCTCTCACGTATGAATTCTTTGTTCATATTTTGTACGTGAAGGAGATTTTAATAGCTCAATTTAGAGAGTATTTTAACTTGCTTTTACAAGTGTCTTTCTAAAGGACTTCGACAGCACAATGCAAATAGTAACAATATTTTCAACATACAAATCTAGTTATATTATTTTGATTCTCTTGTTAAATGTTTTAGTTGAATAGCTCCGAATGTTAGTGCTAGCCATTATTATTAGTGCTTTTTAAGCCTTAATAATTCATAGGAATGCTGCCCATCAATTGTGCCCATAAAAGGACGGATAAATGAATCAACCTCTCAAGCAGCAGGAAACGTGTGCTAAACGCATTATCCTTATCACAACTAGTTTCACATGCAATTGCCAGTGAATAAACAAAACAGTATATAAAACCTGTGCTCACATTATCGCGTGTGTGTGTTTGAGGGCCCTACAAAATAACGTTCCTACTGTGGTGTTTGTTACGTCCATAAACAATTTTATTACGCTTAAAGCGTTTGAATCGCATTGCGTGAAAATGAGTGCTAGAAAATGAGTCAGAGGTGAGGATGAGGTAGCGGGTGTTTGGTGTATGTAGTAGGCACGCAGCATTTATTATGCTTTTTTGCTAATGATATTAGACGTGTGTTTGCTAGAAGTAGAGAAAAAATAGGTAACACCTCTTGCCATGTGTGTGGTGAGCGCTCATGCTACTATACCACGTGTGTGCAAATGCCATTCGCGACTCGGAAGCGTACTACACTCCCCGCACTAAGCTCTGGGTGTGGAAGTTTTTTTTTGTGTATTTTTTGCTGTTCCTGTTGTTGCGCCCGTTAGCTATTTTATAACCGCGCACCGACGATGCCGCTCTATCGCGAGAGCGAGAGAGATTTAGCTCGGCACGAACATAAAGCACCATTTTGTGTTTGTGAAAAGGTGTGGAAATGTGGCGTAGCACCGAAAGGGATTTCTTCAACTGACATTTCATCGGATGCCTGTTTGATCCTTCAACCCTGCTCGACGTACTTCCACATGTGTTTTTCACACGAGCGCTAGACAATCGCGTGCCAGCGAGGTGTGCATCCTTGCTAGGCTCAACGTGTTATGGTTCGCCGGGCTACATGAAAGTAGCACTGAAGTGGAACGACACACGGTGCAGTAGCAACGAGTATATGTGTGATGTCGGCGCTTAAAGGATGTGATCACTTTAATTGCACTATGCAACAATGGCTGGTTGCAGTTGTTTGCCTAGTCGTTTGTTTGGTTGTTGACAGGTGGATGTTGTTTCGTGAACTTTATTATTATTATGTTATACAGACATATATATTGATTATGTTATACAGACATATATATCTTCCAACTGTTCTTGAAAACCTTAAAACGAATGTTGTAGTTAAAATTGCCTAAAATTTCACACGTTACATTACAGCGCGCATTAAAGAAAGCGCTGTGTTCTTCCTTATACACGCAATCAATTCATCAAGATACGCAACCAACGCTCCCAGCAGTGACGTAAGCCGGAAAGAAAATGGTAATTGAAACATTTAGTCGCGTGTTTTACCCAATGTCAAACGTTATTTGGGCCAACACTGACGTGCTGGCCATTGTACAGCCATGGTTCGTTGTTTACATTGAGACTTTAACGACGCCTTGAGTGAAGACTGTTCTCCACCACCTGCTCTGACACGCAACCCGTCGGTAGAGAGGAGTATTCGGCAAAGAAACCATCATGCACCGGTTCCATTCGGGAAGGTGTGTCTGGTATGGCTGGCAAAAACTGGCTGCTTTGAGGGACGGTTTGCCTGGTTTTTGCCTACGGGTTCAGTTTGTTTGTCATCGTTTGTCAACCCCAACTCCATATCGAGTTTCAAGCTCTCCAAAAATTAGCTGCAGCAGCAAACATATTTGCCTCGTCGCAGTCTGTGCTGCACGATGGGTTCTGCCTAACGATCGTTTCAGGATTTTGGTTCCGGTTCGTTACACTTCATTAGCTCTGGCCAATGTTTACCCCCTCCTACCTCTTGTCACCTCCTTTTTTCTCCTTACCTTTGATGATTTGCTTTGGCCAGTTGGGGTTTACTATGGCCATGTGTTTCTTCCACTGACCTAGACCTGTTTACCTCTGAACTCTTGTAGCAGTGCCCGGTAAGTAGACAGAGTTGTCACCCGAGACGACCCCCTTGTGTATTCGTGTCGGTTCTCCTGAAGCTCAGAACAAAACGAAATCCTTTCACTTTCCGGGTTTCTCAGGTCGTCCCTGTCGCGCCTCCGGGTGTGCCAGCTACACAGTGTGCATAAGATCGCATAATACATCGCATACACGGTGAAGTAGCACCGACGGGTGGCGGCGACGAGGACGAGCTGCGGTGGGCTTAATTGGGTACTTAATTAATGATGTCGCTTTGTTGCTCTACATCCTACGACGGCTTTCAAGTACCATTCAGAACGCATCAAAGGTAAGCACAATGCGAGGCAAGTGCAGGAAAGGCGGGCAAGGCAAAAGACGCTTCCGCACGATCGGTTCCTCCACTATATGTGCACTGATTGCATTCAACTGTCAAACGGGGCACTGTCGTGTGCTGCACAAAGGAGGCAGCCTCGTACACACGCTGATTGGCTAGACCCCGACTGGCAGGCATCCGTTTTTTTTGCTTTTCCCCGTTTGCAGTCGAAATTCGTACGTAAAATTCTACCACACGAGATGCAGCAAAATTGTGTCCCGAATCCCGAAACGAGGACGTCGATGGCGTGTACTACCCAGCCTTGGGAAGGGAAAGGGGAAACCGGATTTCAGCTACTTCTCATTTGCATGTACGAAAAAAAACCCAATGTATGCAGCTCAAATTTCATGATGCGCATTATATTTGCAATCTGCATCGTCATCAACATCGGTCCGTATTGCACCGCCGATGGAGGGCCGAAAAGCAAAAGATGAAGAAATGAAGAAGAAGTAAAACAATAGAACGCATTCGAGTGGCGTTTGGGTTTTGTGTGTGTGTGTGTGCAGGGTTTTTTGTTTGTTTGTGGCGGTGTTTTTGTCCTGTTGAACAGAGAGGCAGTCGAAAATTGCACGCGCATTACGCCGGCCTCGTTGCTTGCGTACCAGTTACATCCTTCACCCCCTGTTGTGTGTACTTATTATTTCATCATCCTCCGTATTTTATTTTTCCAGATTTATTATCACTGTGTGTGTGCTGCAATGTGTGTCTCCGTACTACAATGTGTTTCACTCGCTTTTCTTTTCGCTTCCCTTCTTTCGACAGGACGGTGCACGGGGCCACCTGGAGGGTCTGGCATCGGTGTACTGCGAAATGCTGCTGGCCCCGTTTGGCGAGGTCCTGTCGGCGCTGGAGGAGGCACGACAGCGCGCCTGGTCGGAGCGAAGTCCCCACAGTTCGTCCGGAGGTGGTGGCTTGATACGGGGACATCGAGGCAATTCGTGCCACGGAGGGCTTCCGAACAGCCACAGCCAGCCAATTTACGTGCCCGGCAAGTATTCGGTAAGTAATTTGCTCCGCTCGGAGAAGGTCTGTATCGTCGCAGGGAAAAAGAAAGCAATAAATAGTTTGCGCTGAAGAGCAATCAATCGTCACATCGCTTCTTAATTTGACAGCGCCTTTTAGAGCTTCAGGCTAAAAATTCACTAGCAGAAGCTTCGTGTACGTGTTGCCGGTCGTTGTAAATAATGCTACGAAATCGGTATCGGTATTTCGTTAAGTTAAGTGCGTACGTGAAGATCCAACCACATCTGATTAAAACATTCCCATCGCAACTGCTCTTGTTTTGTCTTGTCGTTTCATCGAACTGTTTTTGGTAAATGATCTCGGCAAAATGTCGGTCCATTCCCGGGTGGCAGACGAAGTAAATCGGGCCCCCAATTAGGCTTTCAGGCTGGGACGCGCAGGTGTGGCCCCCTGCCCGTAACTGTCAGCGCAACGACGTGCAAATGTGCAACCTGTCGTAAATTGCATTCTAATTGCAGTCAGAGTGTGTGTTTGTGTGTTTGGGTGTGTGTGTGTGCCCGCGCCACCCAAATCGAATTTCACTGATGAGTTGTTGGTTTTTCTGTTTCGTTTTATCCCCCTCCGGCCGCTCCGTCTCATTCCATCTCAGTACTTGAGAAAGCTTAATCTCAAATCCATTTCGAGCAGAACATTCGCTTGAATGCGGGGAAAATGTGTTCCCAAGTGGTTAGAACGAGCGGTCTCCTTTCATTTGGCGAGTTTTTTTTGTAGGACTCTTTGATGGTCTGTGTGGGGTCCTGAAAATCGTCTTCAGTTTCAGGTGGTCGCCGGCGGATGTTTTTGGTCGGACTGTTGCCGGAAGGATTTTGGCAGCGCAGGAAAGCGAGCCGTAAACGCCGAAAGATACGAAACCGCACATCAGTTGGTCACATTGGATGCCAGCTGTGGCTCGGTATGTTCCACGGTTTACTCATCGTAATGACAGGGTCTCTCTGCCAAAGAAGGAAAATATCTCCTCTAAATAAAAAAATGGAAACGCACTAAGCTTGATCCACTGAAATCGATGAACACAAGCATACACGCACACGCAGACCAAGGTTCCCATTTACACCGGTTTTCAGGAGCGACAGCGGCAAAAAGAAGATGTTGTTCGCGTTAAAAAGATTACCTTTACCGTTTGGCGGGAAGACACGGCAGCGGGAGAGTGTGCCATTTCCTTTCCTTTGCTGCTCATGTTGTTCGTCTTGCGATGCAGCAACGAGCAGCAGAGCAAACGCGAAAAACAATCAAAAGCGACAGCTTTAATTGTTATAATTAAATTGCAAACGCTCTCTTCCCTTCGGCAGGATTATCTCTTGCTCCCATCGGAGCATTGTTGCTCGAAGGAGGTTGTTTATATCTGCATTTTGTTTCTGGCCTTTTTTGTGTCCTAGCATGAGAGAGGAGCAGGGATGAGGAGATTATGGGAGGGAACGCTCGTTGTCGTAAGCCTACGATTCATTTGTTTTCTTCTCCATCTCCTTTATTGTAGCCCTCGAGCTGTTTGTCCGATAAGGAGGAGGACGAAATTTATGGGTTCGGGTACGGTGTGTTCGCTCCCAGGGTGGCTAGAACAACCCTCCAGTCACAGCAAGCCCAGCCAGGGCAGCAGCAGCAGCAGCAGCAGCAACAGCAACAGCAGCAGCAGCAGCAACAACAACAGCAGCCACAACAATCACAAACCTCCGCCAACGTACCTGCCAACAGTGCTGCTGTACAGCAAAGGTGAGTTGAAGGAAGGAAGATGCCTTAACATCTTAAAACGGTAGCGGGTAGCTGGGGGTTTTAATTCAAGAAGTTTATTTTTGAATGAGTTTTAATTGTCATGTTGGATCTTATTGGAATGGTTGTGTTTGTAGTTTAGCACTTTTTTGTTTAATTGCTAAGGCAGTTTGATTATTCTACAATTATATTACACTCAATAAACAGGATCCAGAATGTTTTTAAAAGTATAATTCGATACACTTGCGAGAAAACTCATCCTCACAGCAACAAAAATAAAAACTCACGCCTGTGACGATGTTAGGTGAGGCGCGAAATCGCTTAATATATATCACTCGGCTAATTGCCTGCATATTGATTTAAATAGGCATCGTTTACGCCTGGCAGCATTTCAATCAATTGACTCGCAACAGTTTGATCTGCTGACCAGGCAATGCTCCAAGCGAGCGTGTGGGCTAGTGCCAGGAAAGTGTTTACCGTACATTTATTCATCGTTGCACCGTGACCACGATGGCATCAGATTTATAGTGGAAAAAACTACAAAGGATCAACCGGTGCGGAGAATAACACACTTTTTCGGTTGCGCTGTCATCAAACTGCGAAACCAAAAGGGCCACAAACGAATACAAAAGGTTTCCCTCTCCGAAGCAGGTTGATTCCCGCTTGAACTCGCGAGAGTAGGAGGCGGGTGAACGTATCGATTATATTGTAATAAATTATTCATATTTCATATTATTATAGATGCATGTTTTATCGCAAATGCTATGATTGTTTATTGCGCTCCGTGTTCGTGTGGATACACGGGATACACGGGAAAGAGGTGCCCACCGGGCCTGTCCGGTTCCAAAGGAGATCTGCACGCAATGGAGTAGCCCTCGCTGCCCCCTTTTGCCGCTTGCGGAACTCGATGGTTCGAGTCGTATTTTATTTCCGTTCCATATTCAACAGCCAGAGCAACGCAATATCTGCCATTGGTGTGAGTGGGCGATTAAACAACGAAATGCCGTGGCACCCATTGGAGGCGTCCCCGTCGTCGCTATGCCAACCAGATGCCGGCGTGGTTTTCCCGTTTCATTCAGCCTTTTTTTGTTGCGTGTTTGGGGCCGTGCCGCTGTTGCTACTGTCCTCCCCCAAACTTCCTTTTTCCTTTGCAATCAATTGCATTTTCATGGCTTTGCCAATCGTGGCCTCCCTGCTGAATGGGCTTTTTGTGTGTTCCAAAATACTTACCCTGGGCAGGAGCGGGGAGGAGGAAAATATTTTCACACTGCGCTGGCAACGGGAAGGAAATGCTGAAATGGAAATTCGAAGCCATCTTTTCATTAGCAAATGGCGGAAAACAGAATGCACGAATGAGTGTGATCGTTTATTTAAGGTGTCACCCAGGCGCGGAGTTCGCACCAGGAGAGAGAGAGAGTGGAGCAGCGATAAAAGTGTAGATGGAAATGGTGGAAATTCCCCGTGCCTGCCTTGCCGGCTGCTGTGTTTGTACGACCATTAGTGAACGAGTGGCGTTTTTCGGATCATGAGCGAGGTTCTTTTGGCGCAGTTCAATTATGCATGCGCAGGCAAAAGGTGTATTGAATGCAATCGAATGACCGTGTTGCCAAAGTGTTGTGTTGCAGGCGGCGACGGTTCTAATAGGCAAAAGTGTACAGCACGGTGGGAATTGGAAAAATTGATGAGCTTTGGTTCGACCATGGGGCAAAACAGTAATGCTTTGCAGTGAAACATTGCAACTGAAATGTATTGAGTTTTGAAAGGTTTTTTTTTGTACTTAACTTTTTAGATGTCAAGTCTTTGTTTGCGTAAAAATAACATTTAAAGAATTCAGCAGCTGAATGATACATACAAAATAACATAGGTAAAAATAAACTTCAAAATGTTTGAAGATTTCGCTTTTTCGTAGAGTTGCAAGAGTGTCTGATGTTGCTACCATTATTTTGAAATATGTTTAACTAGTCGTAATAAGGATAGAAGTTTTACCACTGCATATGTAACGTGTAAGATTTGATACAAAGTGATATGGGTTTTCAACTTACGGTACGGGTGCACTAACTATCAGCTATCGCTAGCACATATTACACTAATGCTTACACTCTAATTATTATACACTGCAATCAGTTTGTTCAGTATGCTGTCAGTAATGTATGGAAGTTTATGACAGTGTACTTAATATTATATTATTAATGATCAGACTTTATTGTTTATAATATTAAATTTGAATACATCTGTTTTACTACCCGTGAACATGATTTTTGTAGATAGTAAGTTCAGCTCCATCATGCCCATTCGCAACCATCATCTTGATCCCTGTCTCGCATGACGTAAAGTAGCAGCCACTTACGCAGCGTTCTATAATTACTTCACCAAAATACTTCAAAATAAAAACATGCCTCATCATCCTGTGCTCCACCAAATCCCTAGGGAACCCTTCCGCACCTTCTCATCCATGCTGAACATTTTCGACGTGATCGTATATGCAAACGAGTGTACTGATCAGTGTTTCTCTCTTCTTTCCACTTTACTTTCAGCTGCCTCAGCCCACGCTCAGCGTACTTCTACGAATTTCCACCGACGGGTAAGTGTGTTGAGCGCTTAAGCATAAGGTAGCCTTTCCGTCAATCAACGATGTGTGCCCCCGCGAATCGGCTTTTCAATAAGCGGCCGCCGTTGCCGTTCCTCCAAAATATTCCCTTTCAAGCACCTGCGTTCGCCTCTGCACCGCCATCCTTCCGTTACCATATTGCGTCTGCCGATGGGTCCCTTCACTTTAGCCACTTTATTCCCCATTACGAGTTGCTGGAGCAAGTGTCCCGCGGCTGACCGAGGGGGAGACTCGTCTGTCTAGTTTAACGCCAAATAAATCATCGCTTCCGCGGCACACAACAAAACGCCGGAATAATTGAGATAAATTATCCAAAAATCGTCGTCCGGAGTATGCCCTCCTGGCATCTCCCCGGTGCCCCGTTTAGCGATGGTTGTTGCACTATCTCTGCTTCGTCCGCTGGCCAATTGCTGACCGGCAGCACACACACACACACACTGAGGCTGTGGCATTGCATTCAATGCTTGGTGCAAAATGGCAAACGCGAAACGGATGATACCGATGGAGAGGATAATTTTTGAATGTTTATTGGGCAGAGGGTCGGCAGTCGCGAGTGGCTCGTAATTATCGGATTACGAGCGTCAAGGACGGAGGAGAGGATCGCGAGGTCAAAATCGCGAAATTGTGTGACGGCTGCAAACACTTGTGTCGTCGTCGCGCTGATACTGATTTTACTTTTCCCATTCCGACTGGCTGTGAACAAAATCAATAAAATTGAGTTATGATCCGTACCACGTTGGAAAGGTTATATAGACAAATGATTTATTTTGAACCGCGTGGTTCTATACTTGTCGTATTTCTCTATGTTCTAAAAGTATTACTTTTCTTTCTAATCACCCAGATGGTCGAGAAACAAGCAAAAAGCGGACAACGTTGGCGAGGCTCTTGAGAGGACTAAAGACTGTAAATAGGCGTGATAGATCGAATCAAAACACCACCGGCGGCACTGCAACGCAGTCAAGGGTAAGTAGTGACAGAAGCTAAAAATGCAAAAAAATGAACACACAAACTCCCCATTTTAAATTGCCTCAAACACGGCCCACAACACGCACAACCTAGGCAAGCAAAACAGCGCTCCACCGTCATCGGATACGGATGATGTTATCGATTTTTATTTGTCTTACTCATCAGTGGGCACACGGTTATCATCTTTCTGTGCAAGGCTACCCTCGCCAAACACCGAGGGTTGAAGGTTAGTCATTGCGGATGTCAACACTGCACTGGAAATTGCGTTTACGCACGCAGTGGGCACGTTTGCGTAAACGCGTAACACTCGAGAGACAGAGAAAAAGTGCACAAACGTGGAAGTAAACAGGACGCTGCACGCATACCCACATGCATTAGTAATAATTGCTATCTATTCATCTTGAATCCTGTCTTACAATCACGAGGGAGAATCCCACGGCTGGCTGGCAGGAAAATGACTGAATTCCTGTCAACGACGTCCTTGAGACGCACGGTACTTGCACCGGGTCCCAGGGGGTGTGTGATATATATAAATGCAACCGAACAGCCCACACAGCATCCGGCGGCAAGAGTCACTACGATGGAGCTGGTGCGTAGCGGAGCAGCACACTTCGCACTGCATTTGGGTTCGGTCGTTTCGGGCGCTTACCTGAGTGCATGTCTCTCGTGGCAGTTGTCGAAGAAACTGCGTCGGGATATCGACATCGCCGAGACACCGGCAATGAGCGTTGCCGCTGGCCGTGGCACTTGAGGGTGTCGCCTCCGTGTCTGTGCCTGCGCTGAGCAAGCACTTTTAGCCAAGTGGCCGCCTCAAGTGTGCTGCGGCTCGAGTGGTTGTTGTGTTGGTTTTGTGCAGGCCTTACCTTCTGCCCGGGTCGCTGATCATCGTCGTCTCATCGTTAGTTGGCTCTTTGTTACTACCACACCAGACCAGACGGAATGCAACAACTTCAGCACGTATCATGTCACATTAGGGACAGCATTCTTCTTTGGCCGTTGTGTCCTTGTTTTTATATGCTTATTTCATCCTAACTCACACACGCATACACAACCACACGGACATTTGTTGGGGTTGAAGCAAAGGTGATGCACTGTTGCAGTTTTAATTGCTCTTTGTTTGTGCGTGCACCGGTGGTGCAGTATGGTTTATCTCGTTTTAGAGTGTGAGTGTTTTTCAGATATGTGTGTGTGAATGCGTGTGTACGCTTGTGTGTTTGTTCCCTTTACATTCGTGCAGGAATGGCTCAGCTGGGCGGAAATGTTAGTCTCGAGTGTACGTTGGTGGGGGACTTTGCGGATGTGTGCGCAATGAAAGCGAAAGGAGATGCATTATTTGAACGTGGAAATTTCGTGGGAGTTTCCCGGTTGTAACCTTAAACTTTATTCCGTCAAGGGTTACGGTAACAAATAGCGTAGGGTAAGTTGCTACAAGCATGCGAGAAGGCTCAAGATCATGGTCAAATTAAGAGCGAAAATGTATGCCCGTTCGTATTGCTTGTGCAGCGTGGTACTTCAAGGTTGATGACTTGATACACAGAAAAAACAGACGTTTTTTGTGTGTTTATCATAATTAATATTTCAGGAAACTCCTCGTACGTTACGCGAGCGAGCGAAAAATATGCTCTAGTGTGTAAATTTACGAACTTCAGAGATGCGGGTGAAATGGAGTCGTATTTTGTACGTTCTTATCGAGGTACAAGAGAAAGCATATACACCGGTACAAAACCAAGACAAAGACAAAAGCCTTCCACTCTCCAAAACGCAGGCGTGCATGAAATGAAAAATTCAATCTAATTAAGATCTTCATCGCACCCTGCCCCGTTCATCATATCGGTGCTATCTTTGCACCACCACCGACTTTCCTTTCTTCTCTCGACCGCTGCAGTCGTGTGCTGGTGTGGTACCGAAAATCAACATTCCGTTCCATATTTATGTGTCCCGGTTACGAGATTGTGGTGGTGAATAAAAATTTCAAAATTATGCCTCCCCTGTTGCTACCCAAGATAACACACCGGGCCCAACCGGGCTCGTTGCCAAGAAGCATACACCCTGCCGTGCCAGTGAGCTTCAAAAACACAAGCAAGGCACATCACTCTCAAACTTCACTTGCCACATTTTTGGAGATGCTGTCGGGCATGGTGCATGTTCCCCCGTGCAAAGGAACCGTGGTGACGCGCGCGCCCGCGCACGCGAGCCGCGATAGCAATCATAATTACGAGTCCTTCTTCGTGGAGTACGATCCGCGCGCCTGTTTCCGTCGCGGTGTCGTTTGAGGTTTTACTCCCTATCGTTAACCCTTTTGCATTGTGATTATTCACTGTTCTTAACTCTGCTTTCACTGGCAGGGCTGGGCAAGTATCCTTCTCGTGGTGTGCTGGCAGACGTGGGACTATTTTCGTTTTGTACAGTTTGGTCGCCCTTTCACCTTGCTCAAGCACCGAAACGCTACCCAAACAGCGTGGTGTACTACGGGTATTATCTGCGGGTCCTATAGGTGTGTATGTGGGTCGTGGGGAAGACGGCATCATATTACTAGGTTACAACATCTACCGTCATATATTTTAGTGTTTTGTGAACTTTGTCACGAGTGTGTCATAGTGATGGGGTAAATGGGGAAAGACACACCACTTGATTGTATTTTTCTTCCTCGCTAAAGCTAACGAGCGCACCACCGAAAGCTATGGAAGACAATGCAACAGTCAGGTGGAGCGAAAGGACTTTGCCTTTTCATCCGAGCCCTGCCTTATTTAATGATACACGTGGGAGCTGTTAGAGCCGGGGACGGGTTTGCCGATAAGAGTCGTGCAGCTGCTGACCTGAAGCGGAGGCTTCGAAGCGACATATGTAGTTGAAGTTGGTTGATGTGATAGACATTTTTTAAATAGAATATTTTTAATTATTTGCCAGTCTGGAATGAAACATATTTGTTTAAAAATATCTGCATATAAAATTAAGCCATAATTGTCTCTTGATAGGGAAGCTATTACGTTCGTCGTCGTCATTGTTCGTTTTGGTTGTGTCCGTCATTTCAAAATCATTCAGTAAAAACGTAGAGTGCAAAAAAGCTCTATTTCAATCCTCTAGATCCGAAATCGTTTCAACCGAATGTCTTTCAAATATGAAAACGCATCTGAGTGTATAGTGGAGAAGGATAATATTGCAACCATTGTTCATAACAACGCCTGCTGCCCATAATGGCGCGCGTATCCCTAGACGTTTGCGGGAGCAATCACTATTATCAGTGGATAGCAGAATCCATTGTTCGACCCGTGCCATCCCTTCAACTGATGCTGATGAATGCAAGACGACGGATGACGGATGAACCGCCGTATGTCGCTAACGTCAACCGGCGGCTTTATCGCTGGTGTCAATGGAGACGCTTGGTGGTTAATTGTACCAGGAAAGCTGGTACCGAGAAATGTGAAGTAAAATACACATACACACACACCTACACACACCCTTGAGATGCCCGGTACCTAGTCGCCCTGTGGGCAACTGTCCATCGGTGTGTCTAGTCATCGGTCTGCGAAGAGACAAAAACGGCTTGACGGCGTGTGGTGGCGCACGATGCTGATGATGGTGTTGGTAGGATTTTGTTGATTACTCTCAAGTGTTTCTTCACCTGCCCGTTCTTTGTAAAGATTTGTGGATCAAAGACGACATCAAAATTACCAGACCCTGACCAGACGGTAAGCGTAAAATCGCGCTCGTTACAGGAACAGTCTGGGTGGGTAGATGGGGTTGCTGTTTTTTTTTTTTGTTATTCGTTGTGTGCACTGCATTCTGGCTTTATTTTGCGTAGCAAAATGTTGATGAAAAGTGTTTGGGTATGAATGGCTAAAGAGCGAACAATTGCGACGGCGCCAGTAGGCTCGGGTGGTTTTCATCGGTTGACAGCTTACGCGAAGAAGATGATAGTTGCGCAGATGAAGAGCGTTATTAAAGCCGAGCGGGTTGTCATGAAATGTGAATAATTTTGCTTCGTGTTTGCGGAATGACTTAAACGTTACTGATTGTTTTCTGCTCATTGAACTTAAATTGCGGGAATCTTTGCCTTCGAATTGAGATCTAATGATTTCGAGCAAATCATGTTTGAAGTAAAATTGAAAGAAAAATGGTAGTATTTTTTTATATTTGTTTAATATTGAATTGAGTTTTTGAAATATTATGACTCAATAATGAAAAGTTTAATTAATAGTACAGCACAATGTTTTTCACGTTGAAATTGTAATATATCAATACATTGATTGTAAACTAAAATTTCTATGTTTTTTTGTTGATTCATAAATAGAAAGTTGTATTAATGTTTTCCTTATTAAAAAAAAAGATAATAGCGGGCTAAACAATAATAGCCAGTTTTATATGGAGTTGACCATTGGCGGCTGAAATCATGTCCAAACTTTATACAAAACCATACACAAAACTAGCCTTATGCTTTCAGTTTAGCTTATTTTAGCCAGAGAAGGCCTGAAAACAAACGCGAATTTTGTCACTGGATCGATCAGGTTGATCAGGTTGAGCCCATGTATGATTTATGTTTGTTTGCTGAAGCATAAATGATGATTTAAAAGGTATTAAAGATATTTAATTTCTTTTGAAACAGATTTTTTTATGTGTATCAATTTTGTTTGGAATGTATATAAATTACAACCGGGTTGATGCATATTATTCCACTGACAGACTGAAATTTCAGCTTTCTGGTTCAAAACATACAAAGGTCTTTAAAGGAATTCATTGTCATTGATGATGCTACAATATTTTTGAATTTGCATCTTTAACATTCAATCAGAAAATGAAATAATGTGTTTGCAAATTAAATCTCTCGTTCAACAACACGTTCGTAAAATAAACATTTTTTTGTGTTGCAAAAAGATCCAAAAAACACAACTGTTTCACGTTTTTGACGTCTCACGCCACTAGGCCGTACTACTTAATTTAGCAACCGTGGCGGTGCTGCACCGGAAGTGCATGCAAAGTGTTAAAACCTGACAAAAGTACAATCGCGTGCGCTCACTTTAGTGGTGGTGCAAGGATTGCTCACAGAAAATGAGAAGTGACTCGGCCGGTCAGAGGCCAGCCTCGCCATCGGAAGCACAAACCGGTTTCGTGGTGCAAAGCGATTCATCAACGCGGCAAGAAAAGTGACACGAAAATAAAGACCCGATTTCCCGCGTGGAAAACAAATAGTAGTAGTAGTACTCTTGAAGACAAAAAAAAAAACAAAATTTTTACGAAAAGTGGCCGCATGACTTCAAGACGTGTCAGAGAACGTGCATTTCTTAAGTGGCAGAGCGGACGGGCAAACAATCCAGCAAGGGAGCTGATTGTAGCAGCAAGAATTAAAAAAATACTTTTAATTTATTATGCAAATTGTCCAACTTCGCTTGCGCGCCCGCATGCGGAAAAACGAGACTTATTTTCGACTAGCGCTCGCTTCGCTTTTAGCTTTCCGGTCAGATTCGCTTTTAGCTTTTACGGTGGGTTGGGGCGGTCCATTTTTGACGGTGTGATTCTGTGTGCTGCTGTGACTGCGGTTTGGTGCCGCTTTGCGTCATGGCGCACTTCCGGCTACCTCTTGAAAAATGACCCAATGCGTTGTAGGTTGGCTTGTGATGGTGGCCATGATGGTGGTGGTGGTGGAAGTTCGGTGTGTGTGTTCTTTCTCTCTATTTCTACTTAGCATTTGCTGGTTTCCCTTCGCACACTGATTGCATTCTTGTTTTCCCTTTCCACAGTCACAGAACGAAAGACTGAGACACTTCCAAATGAATGGCGGTGGACCGCAGCCAAGTTTCGAGGAAACCATACAGAGGGTAAGTAAGGGAGCACGGGTACGACGGTGCGACTTTTGCAGTTTAATTTCCATTCGACGGCGACCGCGTTATTAAGCGCTTTAGTCGTTTGTTGGGCGTTTCGGTCGCTTCAGTTTTTGAAGTCGGGCGAACACAGTGTAGTAGTGAAAAATGTTCCGAAATTGCTTGAGCTCTTTTCACTCGCCCAGCGTTGTTTGGTGCACCCGTTGCGCGCGTTTTTTTTTTTTTTGTTCGGAACTTACCTTTGCGGCACCGCTCCTTCTGCCCGCTCGCGCTACGCTCAAAGCACGTTTAATTATTTTTCAAGCTTGTTACCTCGTTTCGTAAAATTAAAACTCACCGCAAGGGACAGTAGTGGTAGTGGTGGAAGAAGGAAAAAAATCCAACCCACAGCCACACCGCTGAACAAATCGTTCTGGACAATCAGGACGTGAAACGCGCAACCTAACGCCTAGAAAATGCAGCAGGCCAATGTGTATGAGCGAACGGGCGATGGCACAGGAGGGTGAAAAAAAAGGCATAGAGCCTCGGCAGAAAATAGAGTGACATTGCGCCACTTTGCCACTTTTGATGGCAAATCTCCTCCCGCTACTTGGTGCCGTGGGGAAAACACTTGAAACTTTTCACCAGCTCATTTGTTTTCACGGCATTTATCGTTAAAACTTTGCATTTTTTGCTAGCCTTTCCACCCAGTTATCGTTAGTTATGCTAGTGCGTTTTCGTTCCCTTCTACTTTCTTCGCTCGTCAACGAGTTTTTTTTTAAATTTAGCGTTCTAATTTTTGTTTGTTTGATTCTTCTTTTTCCCCCCACACCTGCGGATTGGGGCTTTCTGCGGCTCCTTTCTGTTGTGTTTTCTCTCTCTCTCTCCTTTCTATAACCCCAACCGCAACTTGCGTACAGCTAAAAATACAGGAAGCGCTACGGAAGAAGGAAAAGTTTCAACGCGAACACGAAGAGGTAAGTGCGTTCGGCTAGAGTGCATGCTACTAATAGTTTTAGATTTCCCCCTTAGTTGTTTTCCCTCGTTCTGTTTTCGGTTACTTCGTTACTTGTTTGTTGAGCTTCCAGTTGTGCTCCTATGGCGTGCTGTGTATGCCAACTGCACCGGCGAACCGGCAGCAGAACGATAAATCTTACGTTGCTTTTCCCAAACATTACCGTGCATTTTCACCGATCTGATCATTACGGGATCGTACTCGATTGGTTGTTTTGTTTCCCAAAGCGCTCCAAACCACGCTTTATCTAGATGGCTTGTTTTTTTCTCTTCTTTCTTTGTTTATTTATTGGCGTTTTTGGACTTTATAAACATGTGTTGGCGTTGTTAGCTTGCTATCGTTTGCAATGGGAAAAATTGTTTAAACTAAATTTCGAATTTCCATTCTTTTCGTTCGTGCCAAGTATGGCACGGTGTATTTGCAAAAAAAAAACTTCTCATTCTCTGCAGGCCATCAGAATAGCTTGGTTGAAGGCAGCTTTGTTTTACATGTGTCCTTTTTGTTTATCACCACTGTGCTGTTGTCAGTTAATTGTTGTAATGAAATTTTGCGATGGAGAACAAAGCATTGTCATATAGTTGATTTTGCTGGATGTTATTAAGACACACAAATGTATGTTTGTTTTATTGGTATTTTATGTTTTAACTTATCGTAAGTAACTTTTGATGAAATACACAACATTATAGTTTCAGTTGTATCTCAGTATTATGACGTTTATTGTTGTATAATAATTGAGTTACAGGGCAGTTTTTAGATAAGATTATAATAAAGAAAAACACTTTTCATTTCAATCCTTAACAATAAGAGAGAAAATTAGCGTAATGCTCATAATGCTGAAACGAAGCATAAGCTAAATTAATAGAACATTATTAACAGCGAAACAAATGGCTTGACAGCGTTTTTTGTAAACATTTTGTGTGTGTGATAAAATCGTTCGTTTGTTATAAGCTTGAAACAAACCAACAAACCAACCTCCCTGCTGTGATGAAGTGATTTACTTTACTTTTATGGCATGCTCATAAAAAGCAGAGCAATGAAAATGATTCCCATTTTGTTGTTTTATAGCAATTCTACCCATGCGCTGTGCAAATTTCGATAGCTGGCCAAACCGGCCAAAACTTCATCCCCAAACATTCGAGCACAAAAAGCGTTCGGGCTCGACCGTAATCGTAATGCTACGTTTTTGTAGGCCTGGGATTTAGCTGTTTACGTAGGCCCACCAACGGACGCTTTCCGTTGCAGTGCATTTGTAAAATCAATTACGGTAGCTTCGGTCGCAGGGCGAGAGAAGAGTGTGCTAGGTTGGCGATAAATTTGAAACATAGCTCCTCTTCAGCCGCATCTGTGGGTTTGAATGTAATGGAGCCTAGATGGGATGGAAGAACCTGGCAAGCTAGAGTTCTAACATCCCGGAAAGAGCAACTGCAAACTGATAACATAGCATAGTGGTTGTATGAACCTTGCAAAAACTATAGTTTTCACTTATATTCATCCCATTGCTCTCGGCATCCTGGTTTTCCCCTTCCCTACGGTCCCGATCCCGATAGCATAACCAGAATGGCGGCATCCTAGTGTAGAATGAACAAAGCATAGAGCATACAGTG
Organism: Anopheles coluzzii; assembly: GCF_943734685.1. Classification (NCBI taxonomy): domain Eukaryota; kingdom Metazoa; phylum Arthropoda; class Insecta; order Diptera; family Culicidae; genus Anopheles; species Anopheles coluzzii. The sequence goes on from NC_064670.1 coordinate 48,840,019, forward strand.
GTGCTTCACGTTTTCTTTACCTATGTTTGTTTGTTTGTTTTTCTTCTTTCATCTACTGCTTTACGCGTACACTGTACTACTACTACTAACCCTAAACTAACCGCAAACACCATCGAACACGCGCCCCGCTTGCCCCAGCGAAACTATTCCAACTCCAACTCGCCGTACTGGATTCGCAGCGATCAGCTTTAAGAGGTCGAAGGTGCTTCTGCCGGACGCTTCCGATGCAAAGCAGCAGCATGAAAAGCGTGCATAAAAAGGGGCTCCTCCCCTATTTCAACAGAATTTAATTAGCAGCCAAACACTGCTGAACTGGATTGGAGGGTTTTAATGTTGTTTAGAGCTAGAGGGTTGTTATTGAAGAAAACCAAAACCCCATAAAAATGGCTAGCCACTTCCGAGAGGAAGAGGAACGGGCCTCGTTATAATAATGTTACAAATACAAACACGTGTACGATTGGTTAATCAAAATTGCGCACAGGTGATAATGCAAAGTCGATTGGCATTTGAGAGAAATTAAATTTACCTATTTAGTTAAATGTTTTCTTACATGAAGGAACTGTGTCGTCCTCCCACCCTTTCTTCGTCGTGATTTCTAGCTTGTGTAGACGCACTCTCGTGGCGTCATTCGTTGTCGTGCTTTTTTACCAAACGATTCTCAATGTAACAGTTGCGTGTGTGTATGTGTGTGTTTGTTTATAAGTGTGTGTTTGTAAACACGGGTAAAAATCAAGCGTATGATTCATATCCTGAAGTGCTTAGAGCAAGTGGGGTAGAAAGTTTTGTAGAATGTCATTTGAAAAGGTTGAGAATGTGAACCACATGCTGAGTAAATAAAACGAAAACAGAAAATAGATGATTTTTTGTTTGAACCTATGAAATTTAGAGCTAGTTTACACTTTATTGAAAGTGAAAAGAGTAAGTAAAACGCGATGCAGCGAATAGTAAACGTTACATCACGCTGTAAAAGAACTGTATGTGCAGTGGGCACACATGCGACTAATGTTGGTGTGCTATTGTTTATGATAAAATAAAAGAATATTAGACGAGGCCAACAAGAACGGAATGCACTGCAATATATTCCAGGCAATAGTATGAACCATTTGTACTATAAAACTTCCCATCATGTTCGTGTACTGGGCGGGCACACAGACCCCATTGCAGAATACGGACCAAGCAGGATGCACCCGGGGGCCAAGTCGCGCGCTTGTGTATGTGTGTGTGTGAGAGAGAGAGAGAGAGAGAGAGAGAGAGAGAGAGAGAGAGAGAGAGAGAGAGAGAGAGAGAGAGTGGCCAAGGCTGTGTGTTTATGGCACCCCAGTGGAGGTATTTTGTACACAATTTATTATCAAGAACTCCCATGCTCATACTCTCATGTCCACGCTCGTACCTTTACGTTCCCTGTGCACTGGTGTACCCGGGCCCGTTTCCCAGTTGCTAGTGATTTTTGTTGTATTGCTGACCGCGCGTGGTACAGTAGTGTGCGCATGCTATCGTTCCCCGTGTGTTGTGCACTTTCTCCCTAGCTCGTGAGCAACATTTCCCGGAGAGGTGTGTTCTGGACGCCAAAATGCTTTGCGCCACAATCAAACCCCTCCAAACTTAGTGTAAATAGGAATGATCCGCTTAGCGCTGGTAGTCTAGTGGTAGTCTAGGGGTAGAACCCTCTGACCTCGTGTCTTCGATCCTGCCCATACCGGTGGTCTGTGGTACACACTTTCTCCCCACAGAAACAGGCGCACCGTACTGCGTGGACGTCCTGTGCCTTGTCCCTGTATATTTGCATGCCCACCGTGTTTCGCTAGATAGACTAAGGTAGAAGCAGTATTTGTTGGTTTGAATTTCCCCTTATTCGTTTAATCCCGGTTTTCTATCATCCGCGTCTATCCTCTTGGTGTTTGAGAGAGAGAGAGAGGGAGCTGTGTGTATGTGTATTTGTATATTGTGTATGGGGATGGACGTCCACCATGCCAGCTCATCGTGGACTAGTTTCTTGTTTGCACCCCACACCAGGGCATTTTGGGCTGCAGCAAATTTGATCTCATAATGAAATTTTATTAGATTTCATATTCCCACGTCCCACCGTGGCTGGGCTGCACACTCAGCTTCCATCGTACGGTGCTATATACGTTGCAAGCGGAAGAGACACGAAACGTTCCAGTTTTCAATTTCGCTCAACTGTCTATAAGCGCCGTTGTACCACGGGCTGACCCCCCCATATCCGATGTGCAGGACGCGGTTGGCGCCCATTCGGTGGCTAAATGGTTAAGAAAACATCATCTCTCGTTTTCCATGAAAATTTGCAGCGTTGGCCTCGCGCGTGTTCAATATCCTGCGAACGATCTTGCGCAGCACGACGAACGGGACAGTGTTGATATTGCAAATGCAAAATTAAACGTACGCTGGTGGTTTAGAGGATGGAAGGGAACTGTAGCATAGCAACATTGTATCATTTTTTGTGTTGTGTGGATGATGAAAACAAATTACACGAAGAATTGTTGAAGTGATTTTACGCAAAACAATCCGAAGCTATCGGATCCTTAGGATTTTATGTCTAAACGAATCTTCAAACCAGAAGCTGTTGTAGAATATCCAAAATTGAAATAAAACCTGAGCTTAATTGTTAGATTTTCTAATTATGTACAATAACTATGGATTTACAGTGTATAAAGCTTGTAAAATGATTACAAAAATACCATAACAAATCTGGGAGGACATTTGTTTGTTTTTGTATATTCCACTAAGAATTTGTCCTCAAAATTATATCACATAATTTGATACATTATTCTTGTTGCTTAATTTATTTTCAACAGATACTTTAAGTCTATTGGCCACATTCGCCTTCTTAAACCTCTTCTTAATCAAAACTTCATTTTTAGCATTCTTCCTACCAAGCCATATCCTACTAGCAGATCATACCTTATCTCTGCAATTTGGTATAAGTTTGATGTTTTGTTTATCTTCGTGGCATTTTTGTACGTGCCGCATCAAACTGAAATCAAATCAGCTTGTCCTTTTGATTGAGAATGATTTTTAGCACACAAAACTCTACAAGACCGAATGGCTTATCTTTTCCTCAAGCAAATTCCAACCATCACCATGGCACCTCAGGGTACGACTTTAACAAAACCGTCCTTCTAAGCAGAACCATAAATACACAAACAAACATCATGGATGAATCGAATTGATTGACCGATAATTGAAAACGCACCCACCAACCAGGCATATCGTCCGGTCTCCCACTTACGACGGTCGCATGATGATGACAATGCTCGTCTCACTTTTCGCTCCATCAACTCCAGGTCACGAGCTGACCGGCGTGGATAAAATGGGGAGAGGAAAGATTTGATTAGCAACTTGCCTTGCGCCTTGCTCAGGATCTTCCATCTAGTGCCTGCTTCAATTTCAGACATGACAGCATAAGCGCTAACCCAGCACGAACACTACAAAACCAGGACGGTTTGCTGCTGGACTGGACTGGACTGGACGGGACGGTTGAATTTTGCAAACACACCCTACGTGAAACGTGTCACACAAAGGGTGGTCTCGCCACAGTCCACAGTGCGCCGCGGTGCCGCACTGTGCAAACATAAACGTAAAACGTGCTGATAACTGCACCAAAGTCAACCGCATTAAATCACGCTAGGATTGAATTAATCTCCCGGGAGTCGTAAACCCTCGACCCCCGGAGTTGTGGGGCACCGGCGTGTACGTTGAATCGGTCGGGTATGCCTGCCGGTGGTGGTGTTGCTGATCGGTGCCACCGTCGCCAATCCTGCACGCTAAGGTGAAGCAACTAGTCGTGTAACATCCACCTAGCATAATTTCATTTCCTCCTCACGCTGCCTGCCAATGGGGCAGCAGACTAAAGGAAAATACCTTCATTAGTCTCGCCGTGGGGTAAATAGCGGCGCATAGCCGGAGCAAGGACTCTAGCCGGAAAGAAACGGGTCGCCTCGCGGCGTTAACCACCGTGGCGGAGTCAACGATCCGATGACTAATCTGCAGTCGACGGGTCTGTAAATGTCCCGAAATTATTTATGGAAAAGTGTAAAACCCGAAAATATCTACAACGAGGTGGTAATAACGGTGTGGCTGCGACACGCTGGATAACCGCTGCCAGGAGCACTAAACTGGACTGCTGCTGTGGCGGTTGCCACTGTCGCCACAGTCTTAGTCGCTTGGTTCATTCGACCATGGTCGGAAAAGTAGGGAGTTTCGGTGCAGTTGCGTCTTCAAAACGAAGGGGACACAATGATTTACGGGCACCGAGCGGCTATTTTTACACCGTGTTTCTACCGTCCACCCTGTGTAGTCATTTGTTGTTTCGCTGTTGGAATATTAACCGATCACGATGTAACCAGGAGGAATGGCTCCTGGCTGCGTCCGATGCTAACTTTGGTCTAGGTTTAAGAAACGACCGCCCTTGGGGGATTGCGTCCGGTTTTATAGCGATGCCCACTCGAATAATTAGGTTTGCGAGCCTTTTTTCGGGTGTAAGGATAATCGGACCAGCGATGAACAGTAGTACGCACGGTGGGTTTGGGTCAGCTGAGATGCGGGCCTCTGCGGAGACAGATAGTACAGGGAGGGGTGAGTGTAGCCAAGTTGCACCTGAGGATTTGTAATAATGTCTGTTCGCTCGGTCGCCATTTTACCCTGAATGTGGCCATTACGGCGCTCTCTAGGCCGCACAAAAGTTCAGTCACACAGTCAATGCTCAGACAAGAATGGCAAAGGGACTACGGTTTTTGCCAAGCTCGAACCGCTCGGTATGGCTCGGCGCAGGCTGAAGACGCAGGTGTCCCTCCGGAAAAAGGGGCCATCTTTCATCGGGAGCAGCAGGAGTTTGGAATATGAATTAGGGCATTATGGTTTGCAAATTACTTGACTTACTGTTCGAGCGGTTCGGGAGCGCCGGGAGTTTAGGGCACATTTTCAATCATGGGGTAGGAAAAGTTTTTAATATCTTTTAGCAACCAGCACGGCACAGCAGGTATAATGAGAAATTAACAATGCAAAACGGCAAGCGCTTATTGTGTGGGGAAGGACAATTATTGAAACAAGTATTTCGAAAGCAAATGGAAATATTTGTGTTGCGGAGAGTTTGTTCGCAAGAGCTTTGTAAACCAATGTGTCCATATCCTGTGTTTTCTTGAATTCAATTGTAACAAACAATGCTTGTTGAAACTTTTAACAAATCGTAAACCCATTTGGAGGCTCATTTTGTAAAAACCTCTATTGATGTTGAATGATGAATGAACGTGCGCTGAAACAATGCCATCATAAATAAATCATCAAACCATGATACATAGCTCAGGACAAAATCACTCTTGCCTCATTGTAGGTAGAGGTGCTTTTCAAACACGAATTTAATAACTAAACCATCAACCGATGATAGATAGAAGTGCTAGCTGATTTATCTGCGTGTCTGATCTGATTGAAGCTCAGCACCAGCACCAGCACCGATTACCAGCAGCCGCCATGCATGCCGCCTAATCAATCATGCAGGAATGCTGAAGCGCACACGATCTCGTGCCAGCAAAACAGTAACCACACGGGAGAACATGCCCAACACGTTGCTATCCGAGGCCGAAATTACTAGCGTTGATAACATTCCATCAGCACACCACGGGTTCCAAGAATTGAGCCCTATAAGGTCCTCCGACCGCTTTCCCCGAATGGTTGGTACCACCCGGCAAAAGATCTCCTCTGTTTTCGAGCAGTTGCTAATATTCGCTAATATGTAATCGCCGTAATGATAGCGGAGGAGCGGAAGGGGCTGTAGAACTGGGCTTGATTGGGGCTAATTTATCCGTTTATTACATCGTACCACGCCAGCTTTAGCGCAACGGGTACAAACCCGAACGCCTTTGCTTTGCGCCTGAAAGTTAGACTTTTCGCACTACACGCACGCACACAGGTAGGTGTGATGGATGGAGACCGAGGCATTAGGATGAGAATAAACTCTGGGAAGCTTTTGGGCTTTTCGCACCATGCTCATCAAGAACCGTGGGGTAGTACTGCACCGAGCTGTGTTCGATGGAGTGTGTACGTGAGTGTGTGTGTGTGTGTGTGGTTTGTATATTTTGTGTATGAGTCACCGTGCACATCGTCGTTTGGCAGCGGTTTGGCAAGCAAAGCGACCCTAAGCAGTGTTAGAAGAGCACGAGAGAACAATTCCATCAAGTAGGTAGGAGGTTGAAGTGATTGATTAACTTGCGAATTAGCGAAATGTAATCCTTGGCACGTAAATCTCACCCACAGGGAGGCAAAGGATTGGCGGAGTGAGTTAGAATAGTTTTGCTTGCGGCATGCGTTATCTAGCACCCGGTTTGCCCCCCCCCCCCCCTACCCCCAGCCTCTTCTTAACACACACATCTACACGTCTGTTCCGGCAAACACTTTAAAAGTACAAGTGGTAGAAGTACTTCTAGCTTCCCCTTTCCGACCCTTAGCCACTTCTAAGCAACCCACAGGGCCCCCATTGTACATACATGTCCCTCTCTCCGGTTCATTAGCCCGTCCATGGTCGTGCTGGATGGGGTCGGTGAAAGCAGAGCAGAAATTGGCCCAAATCGAACCCCATCCACGTGGCTGCTCACGGGAATCCTATCCTTCCACCCTCCTTCCCAATCAAGGCTTTCTGGGCCGTGTGAGTATGTACCCGTGTATGTGTGTTTATGTGTGTTTGTGTGTGTATGTGCGAACCCAGATCCATCATTTGCGCTGCGTTCACTGACGTCTTTTTGCACCTGCCCTTTCGTTCCAGATACTCCGAGACATTCGGCAAGGACTGCTGCAGCTAAGCAGGGACTCGAGAGGTAAGTGGAAGTGGAGAGGAGAAACGGCAACAGGGACGCGTACAGTGTCAATGGAGCGGGGGAGCGGCAGATTCGCCGACGCAGACGAATTGGCTGATTGCATCCAATCAAACCGATCACTCCTCGGAGAATCATCAAACGGTTTCGGGTCCCTTCGGTGGCAGCAGGAACAGCAGTAGCATTTTGCTAATCCTGTTATGGCCGGAACCCGGAACTTTCTCGCACTCGATGGCATCGGTACCACGGGTTTTCCCGGCCAGCAAAAAGGGGGTGAAAGTTCATTATACCGTTTTGCACAGCGCACTGAATCTAATTTCTTACCCCAATGGCCGTCTCGGCCATAAGTCAGGTTGGTTGGTTTAGAGCTGTGTGTGTGTGTGTGTGTGTGTGTGTGTGTTTTTTTTTGTGCACCTCGTGCACATGGTGCCAGGTTTTCTGTTTTGTTTTCCATTGCATATATATCTTTCTGCTGCGGTTTGCTTCGGTTCGTCACACACACACACACCCAGGGGAACCATCGGTACACGTATGACACGATGGAAGAAGCGTTTGACGTCGGTGTGTTGCGAAAATGAGCACCCCTAGCGTACGAAAAGCAAGCAAATTGGATTCCACACCGTGGTGTGTGTTTCCCGCATTCATGTTCCCTTTTGGATGTTGGAAGAAAGTTGGCAGCGGTAAGATGACATCTTACCCTCGTTCGAATCGGAACCGAACGTGGCAATGCGAGGCCAAAACCTTGGCATGATGGCTTCAATATTTGTGCATCATCGGATGCAATCAAGAATGTTGATATCCGGTCGGCAATCCTACTGCTGCTGGTCTGATGTGCCATTTTTCCATACTGGCGTTCCCGTATAATGTGACCAAAAGGCTGCCAAAGTGGATAACGAGCGGCTCAGCAACAATCAATCGTACCGAGACAGTGGGAAGTGTTTGACAATCGTTTCTTTCTTGTTTTTTTGCTCCAACATATCTAATTCGACAGACGACACGTACATGTACGATGATGCGGTAACGAATGTGATGCGAATGCCCCATCACCAGGGTCACTGGTACGATGAACCACCGTACGAGAGCGATCCGGACGACTTCCTAATGTCCGGCATGCGACAGATCGGTGCTGCCGGCTATGCAGGCGACGGTGGAGGAGGCGGCGATGGTGGCGGAGGTCCCAGTGCTACCATACAGGTAAGACAATTGCACCAAACAAACAAAAAAACTAACCAAAAAAGATATGTGGCAATCGCATTATGCTAAATCGTGTTATGCTTCTCCTTCCCCACGTGTTTGCAGGGTGGCCGCGTCTGCTACACCACGAACGGGAGGGAAGGCCCACAGAGTGTGATATCGTTGCGGTCCGCGGGTGATATTTCCATACCGCAGCGGGGTCCCCGGCGGGGCCTGATCGTACCCCAGCAGCCACCGAACCCTCCAACCATCATACCCCTCAAACATGCCCGGTAAGTACAAACCTTGCTCCAGACTGGAGAACGGCTGCCCTGCTGTTGATGATGATGATGGAAATGTGGTGTCTGGTGGGTGGGTGATGGTGGGCGGTCGTAAATCGATTTAGCTCATTAACTGATTTAAAGAACGTTGTTTACATTCTCGAGCTCGGAAAGCCAATAACGTTCGGGAAGGGTCGGGGATTGGGACAGCCGGGTGTTTTGGCAGGGACGGTGTTGGCCGGTAATTATAATTTTACTCTAAATTTAATCAATCCAAACTCGACGCTCGTCCAATTAAAACTTTGCTAGGGGTTGTTTGGCCCAGCGATGGGTGGTTTGGATGGATGCCGGATGGTGTCTAGTAGTCGTCAGCGTGCGGTTCGCTTTTGCCAAAGATCGGTAAAACCAACGCATTGAACGATGGCTGGAGTGGTTTGTGGAATCTTTGATTTAATTTAAATTTAGCAGGATGCTTCATCATCATCATCATTATCATCGTCATCAACAGGTGGTCGATATAAACTCACCGCCCTTTCTCACATGCCGTAAAAGGGCAAATAGACAAATGGTTTCTTATTATATTTTTTAATAATCTCTCTCTCTCTCTCTCTCTCTCTCTCTCTCTCTCTCTCTTTCTCTCGCTTTCTCTCTCTCTTTCTTACTCTTTTTTCATACCTGTAATGCTTTTCTGATGGGTGCGATTGATACTCCCCGGACACTGATCCGTCCCGCATTGTGTAGATCGCACGATCGGGAAAGTGGAGATTATGCCGGTTCAATATCGGATCTACACAGTGTTACCTCCCGGCTGAGTCAGGTTTCGGTAAGTAGTGATTAATTTTTTACCGCTTTTACCCTGCCCCTCCGCAGCATTTTCATTTCGCAAGGGTTTCGCGACTAAGTTGAATTAAATTAGTAAGTGCCGGAAATTCGTTCCGCTAATGGTGTGTTACGGTGCGGAAAGTCGCGCGATAAGCGGCACGGTGGCAAGATTGAAAAAGCAAATGTAATTAACTTTTCACCTGTGAGGCAACCAAACCGGGAGAGGCACAGTTGCGCTTTCCAGGTTATCGGTAAGGATAACAATTTGCATTTTGTGTTGGTTTGTGAGGGGAATTCTGAGTCGCTGCTCTGTTGCCCCGTATCAGCTTAATGGCTACGCAGGAAAATAATAAATTTCGTGTCCACATGTATCACAATGGTCATCATTCGGAGACCATCGTTGTGCTTAAATTTGTATGCAAATTTTCTCATTTCTTGTGTTTCTTGCTCCCCCCCCCCTCTCTCTCTCTATGCTTGCTTTCTGATCCTGTGTTGGTCCCGTGAGCTCGTGTGCGACTGCTCGAAACCTATGATTACGAAAGGAGCTACTTTATTAATGTATATTTCAATGTTTAATTAGCATCATAAACAGTGACTAATGATGGCTCGAGGTTCTTCTTTTTGCATCTTATAAAACAAGGTGTTTCCTTGCGAGATCGGGAGCCCAGTCCGAAGTGTTTTATATTTTTGCGACGTTTCGTTAGAATTTCATCGGACTTCAAAATACCAAGGGGCTTACCGACAGACAGCAAATGAACAGTGTCGATGGGATTCCATTTCCTGGTAGTTTAAGGTATTGCTCGGTCGAACTCATCTTCCACCATCCCGTCTCGACCTTCCAACGGCATCACATTATAATTCTTCTAACGCCTCGGAGGTGTCCGTTGGAAGGAGAACCCGTGGAATTGGAAGTAAAAATAAAACATAATAATAAAACCCATCGTCTGTCAAGATGACTCCCGGCTTAAACAACGGGGAGGAAAAGAGATACAAAAGCACCGCCGCCAACCGTAAGCGCGCATACCCGAAAGCTAAGTAGCGGATTTAGGAGTAATTTCCAGTCCACGACGGGGCGGCTTGCGCGCGCGGTGGCGCTATCTCATCATCTTCATCGGATGCCATTATTGTGCTTATCAACTTAATAAACGTTATCATTATCCTTGGAAGTGAAAAGGTTTTGCGGGCTGTACGGAGTGTACCGTCGTCAGCGTACTGCCTGCCGACCTCAGCAGCAAGAAAAAGGCAATTTTTGCCGCACCCGTCTGAGCGGAGCGAATTTCCTCGAGGCATTTTGGTCCTGGAGCAAACTCAAACATGGCCAAAGGTGATGTGGTAATGGTGAAAACAAAAACAGACGCGCAGAAAAAAAACGTCCATCTTGGTAACGATATTTTGTGAAGCCAAGACTTTCGAGTGCCAAAGTTGGCAGGTTATTTTGATCCGTGCCCGTCCAACGGGTAGCGGAAAAAGTTGCCGGTGCGCATTTTGAGAATGGAACGGGCGCAATAGTATCCGGCACGTGGAAATCCCTGCTTCAGGATAGGAGCGGTATATTTATAAGCAAGTGAAGGAGTGAATATTAATATTTAATTATATCCATTCGAATGGCAAGCAGGTCCTATTCTCAGCAATGGAATCCTTAATGGGGGGAAGAATAAAGGTACACTTGAAGGTGTTCCGGCGGGATGGTTATTAAACTCGTGGGACCATCCTTGCTTGAGTTGAGTGATTGATAATTAATCTTTATTATTTTCATGCATCTTTTAACTGTTATGAATATGGGTTGGCAATTGCATGAATGTTGAGAAGCAGTTCAATTGAATTGTATTGAATGGAATGTTTGTGCTAAAGGTGTACCTAAATGAACACCTCAGAATATCTAACTAAATTCCAAGTACACTCACCATGCCCCTCGCTCAGGGCGATGTTTGTTCGAATCTCTTGAAATAAGAACGCTCTAGCTAGAGAAGAGTGATATCAAGTTAATCTCCTTGGAAAGTTTCTTCGCAAAAGCCACAAAAGAAGAGTACATCATTTCGGTGCAAATTATAGGATTTGGGGGAAAATAATGAGCAGACTACGTGAGATGAAACCGAAAACGACGGCGCATCCTTCAGCATTTGCTCTCGAACAGGGTGTCACTTTCACCCGTCACTAGTGACGCTCGGGGTTGCTAGTTAGGCACGGAGCGTTCTCCAAATCCGATCCTAATCCACGACTGATTAGCTCGTCGGTAGGCACGGATTATGGGGTAAAGTACGCGGCTCGCCATCGTTCCCATTTATCATCATTTCGCGACAATGCTTCTTCTCGCCGCCATCCGTCGGTACGGTCGGAACAATGAGCTTTGCAACGGCTCATCCGATGACGACGACGACGACGACCGCTATACATACACATGTATATATCAATATCATTAGTTGGAATTATGATTTGCTCTTCAACTAAATCGGCTCACTGTCTCCATTTTACGCTCCCTTTCCCCGTTCACCTAGATCGGAATGAATAACTGCACCGCCCGCTACCGAACGCTCAGTGCGGGTCTGGGCGACGAATCTCCATCGCCATCGCCCACCCCATCGTCCGAGTACGATGACATCCTGCAAGCGAACGCCCTGCAGCTTCAGAAGCATCTGCACCACCATCAACAGCTGAAGCGGTTGGACGGTGGTATGGTCGGCCCGGGGCAACCGGGGTCAACATCCGGTCTCATCGGCAGTGCGGCATCGTGCTTGGTTGGGCCGGCTGGATCGTCCGCAGCAGTGGCAGCAGCAGCAGCAACCGTTGGCAACAGCTCGGTGGGCAACACGTCCGGCACAGTCGGCGGTAGCATAGCGCTCGCTTCCGGTGGTGCATCCGGTGCCAATCTGCCGTCGGTGCTCGGCGGTACCGGGGGTGCCGGAACGGATATCAGCAGTGCAAGCACGAGCAACAGTACCGCCACCACCGGCGGCAGCAGCGGCAACAGTAGCAGCAGTGCCAGCAGCAACAACAGCACCAGTACAAAGAACACCGTCAACAATCTGAAAAGCCTGAAGGCGGCCAAAAACCGGAACAATCTAACGTCCTCACTGGCGGCGGCTTCGGCCGCGTCGTCGGCGGCGGCGGTCTCGCACAACAATAAAAATTTAAGCATAAGTCAACAGATAGCTTTAGTACATCACGTAAGTGTAACGGGGCATCGGGAGGATACGGTGGGTAATTAGTCATGAGGATGATTTTGCCTCGAGCATTAGGAAGCAGTGCTCACATCGGCATGTTACAGGGTTTCCCACGATTTATTGGTTGGTTCCCACGATTTATTGGTGCGTTCCCACGATTTTTTGGTCATTTTCCATAATTTTTTGGTAGCAACCCACGATTTATTGGTCGGTTCCCAAATATTATTGGTCGGTTCCCAAATATTATTGGTCGTTTCCCAAATATTATTGGTCGGTATTATATTATATTATATTTGGGAACCGACCAATAATATTTGGGAAACGACCAATAATATTTGGGAACCGACCAATAATATTTGGGAACCGACCAATAAATCGTGGGTTGCTACCAAAAAATTATGGGAAATGACCAAAAAATCGTGGGAACGCACCAATAAATCGTGGGAACCAACCAATAAATCGTGGGAAACCCTGTATTTATCGTCACACAGTGTCCTTCGTGCCGGAAGGCCAATAACAAGTTGGTTTGCGTCCAATAGTAACAATGTATGGCATGTTTTCTCACTTCCAGTCCAATGACGCTCGAACATCGCCAAAAGATCATCTGCTGTACGGGGGAAAGGACCGTAGCAATCGTGACTACAGCAACTGCTTGGATAGCATCAGTGACCAAACCTTCCAGCATTCGGCCAGCTCGGTCGAGAGTTTGCCAAGTGCATCCGGGTCAAGTAAGTAAGATGGGAGGAAACGCGTTTCGATGGCTTTGTATGCTTATCCTGATACTGTATTACGCAGGCACACAAGCGCTGGTTCGGCCTGGCAGCCCGCACAGTTCCCTCTCGGCGGAGGATCGCACCACGATGCTGCCGATCTGTAGGGCGATCGCACTCGTCGACAGTTGCCCGAGCCCGTACGACAAGGAAGCGTTACGGTTTAAGGTGAGTGATTGATCGTTGGTGACGAGCTGGTGGTTTGTGTGTTCGAAGGAAAGACAACTCGCCTCAACTCCCTACTCTCCACAGAAAGGGGACATAATCGACGTACTGTCGATGAACGCGTCCGGCGTTTGGCGAGGCTACGCGAACGGTCGATTGGGTCACTTCAAGTTCATTAGTGTTGAGGTGCTGCCCGATCTGCCCACGACCGGACTGAAGGGATACGGTGGCAAGCTGGTGAGCCGGCATCGGTTGCCTACGAGCTGCCCGACGAGCGTCGAGGAGCTGCTGCTCCGAATCGGCCTCAAGGAGTACACATCCGTATTCGTACTCAATGGGTAAGTGCGGTTAGCGTACGAGTGCAGTGACCGGACCGTTAATGTGCTTTTGATTGCTGTCCCGCTTTGTGACAGGTATGAGGATCTGGAGCTGTTCAAGGAGCTGGAACCGTCCGATTTAGACTACCTTGGCATTGGCAACACGGAGCATCGGGCGAAGATACTCGCCGCCGTTCAGCTGCTGCACGACTTGGACTGTAAGTTGACTTGTTGGGATAGTCCCTCTATTGTACAGTGCAGGGTGGTGGATTCTTATGTGGCATACCCTGTTTGCTGACGCTTCAAGCACCGTGGTGGCCGAGTGGCCTGATAGTAAAATAGCAAAATAATTAATCCGGCCCGATATGCATTTTCGCTTCATTAAACAGCAACGTCCGATGGCGACGTGGCCGGTTCGAGCTCGGAAAACGATGAAGGCTTGCGGTTGAATCACGTCGGCGGTCTCGGTGGCAGTGGCGTTGGCAGCGGCAATGGTAGCAACGGCGGTGGTGGAGACCACCAAACGTCTCCATTCGGCCGACGGCATTTTACCCGCGACTCCGGCTGCTACGAAGGCTCGCCGGTACCGTCGTCGCAAGGTTCGCACAATTCCCATTCCTACCAGCAGCAGCTGCATCATCTTCAACAGCAGCACCAGCAGCAGCTACAATCGCACAACAACGGTCAACCGTTGCAGCCGTTGCAGCAGCAGCAGCAACCGCACGGCAACATGGCCACGCTAATGGGCGCGCATCATCATCACCTTCACCACCATCACCTGTCCGACAATGAGACGAACAATCTCGATTCGGTGGTGGCCCAGTGCTCGAACGAGATACTGAAGCGTGTCGAGTCGGCCAGGCGCTACAACGGTACGACCGAGCGCGGCTCGTCCAAAACGATGAACAGCAGGACGATGGCAAAGAAGGGCGGCTTGCTGGGCGGTGGTGGCAGCGATGGTAGCGGTGGCATGGTGATGGTTGGCGGGGGCGGTGTTACCGGCGGCAGCAGCGGCGGGGCACTGAGTGAAAAGTCAAGCGACTCGGGTGTTAGCAGCAGCAGCCTCTCGTCCGGACCGGCCAAGGGTAGCGGCGGCCTCTAGCGGCCAGTCCGTGCCGCTATGATGACCACGTACGAAGATGCGACCGTGCGGATGCTTTCGTGCTGTCCTTCGCTGCTACCGCCGGACCTGTTCGAAGGGGCGGAACGAGGTCTGGCGTCCGACATCGAGCGGTAAGTGGGTAGAGGTGTGTTGGAGTTGACAGGCATCGGTATCGTTCCACCGGCCAAAGTAGGCTGTATCCTTTTCCGTTGCTGTGTGTATATGCAAAGCAACACGCAGCGTAACACGCACAATCTTAGTTCTAGCAGTGTGTATACTACCATAAGTTTCAACCAAGAAAATGCATCGCCGAGCGAAGAATCCGTGCAGTGATTTAATGGGAACATAAATTCACACATTCTCTTCCTACCGTTGAGGCTTCCCATCCACATGCTCCACACTGCCCAAAGAAGTGTACAGGAAAAGGGGGAGTGAAGCGAGGGCGGTGGTCGTAACGTGATGATGAGCGACAGCTTCAATCAACAAACGAGCTAGTGAATAGGACGAAAAGGACTGTGGAACACCCACCACGTGGAGAACCCCCAGTGTGATGTGTGATGAACGTGTTAGAGTGGAAAAGGGACGCGCAATAGTGCGTTCGGTGCGTGCAAAGGCAATGGGATGAGAGTGCGTGAGTGCGGACAGGTTGGGTGGCACTGGACCGAGTGTAGAAACCGGATTGTGTGTGTGTGTGTGTATATGCGTGTGTGCCAGGCTCGATATATTGTGATTAGTGATTGTTATTGATGGTTGTTGACGTGCGCGAATGTGTATGAAATACGAAATAAAATCAACCCGGAACCGGCATGAAACGGTCGTGTGGCGGCTAGTAGGTATGTGACGAGTAAGCGAATGGGGGATGGCGGGATGGGAATGGAAATTTTGTGATATTTTTGACAAACAGAACCAGACAAACGAACTAACGCGGTAGCAGAACCAGCATGAACAGAACAGTCAGCACCAATGCAATAGCATTATTACATTAAGGGAGCTGGGATGGAGCAGAATAATTGCAAAACAGACAACAAGCGAACAGGCCAACAAATGCAGATAGAAGCTGAAATAGAAAATATTGGTAGGTGGGGGTACTGGAGGGGTTGTTGAGTGCGGACGCGACTAGGGTAAAAAAGAAACCAAGAGAAACTATTCATTACTACTAGCACGATTACGCACGTTGTCTAGTTAGGGTTTTGTTGATATTAGTTTATGTGTTAGCTGATCACTGATTGCTGTTATTCATACGTTGATTTAAAGCGTAATAGTGCTTTCGCGCAACGGTTTGCGAGGGCATTCTTTATGTATTACGGATCGTGGGACGGTTTATTGAAACATGCAACAACAACAACAACAACAAAAAACCAAAGTCATTTGCAACAATCTTGTCCGGTCGGGGACAGATCGAGGTGCAAAACAGAGAACGAATCAAATTGTGTAATTAAAACGATGCGCTTCGAAAACGCGTGTAGTATGTATCGATACGATTAAACAACAGAGTGGATGAAAATTGTACATTTTAAAACTCTTTGACATACGGAAATCAAAGCAATAGTGTAGCAACAGAGGGATGTGTGTGAGTGATTGTGCGTGTGGTTAGAACAATGAAGTAGGACGAAGCAATTAGTTCGTCTTGCGATGAGGTAATACGCTTCACCTTACCGCATACCGATTCGGCCACCGACTCTACCCGACCGGTCCCGAACGGTTCGACCAGCCAGTGGAAGTGGTTAAACAATCAAAACTTTAGCCAACGATTACACAACCTTATCACCGCCTTTCCATCTTTCTCGACCAGAGTGTACATAGATACGTGTAAGCTTTCCTACCGGATGGGGGGATTGCAACTGTTTTCATGGTTATATAGTATAGCATAATTTAGCACCTCTGCCCACGTGGCGAACGATAAGATCGGTTTGCCGGGAGGGGAAAAGGGTTAATTGTAAAGCAAAGAGTTCATCGAGTTAGGACTAATCGTCGGAGCCTATGGTCTAGGGTTGCGAATAAGCATTCCACACAAGTCACTATTTTTAAGACAGCTAGCTCGATCCAAGGCAATCCGCAATATCGTCGCTTTTTCTATTTCGTCCGATCCACCTTCCCGAAAAGACCAGATTGCTCAACCCGCACAGTGGCGGGAGAGGTAGCTTATGTAAAGACTAAACAAAAAAACGCCCCTTCAAAAGCAACACATTTTAATCATCGTTATCGGATATCCATATAATGAACTGTTTGCTCTTCAAATGTCGCATAAAGGATTACACAAACGGCGCGTACACAGTCCGGCTAAGCACGAGTACGTACGCGATTGTGTACCGTAGCAAAATTTGCGATTGTGCACAAGCAAGTGATAATCGAAAGAATGTAGTAAGAAAGAATATCGATGGGATAGTAAAAAAATCTTGGGGGAAAAGATGAGGAACACGTTGACAAACGAATATGAACATCATATCGGAAATGAAAAATCTAGCCAAAACCAAACCAAATCACTTATTGCATAGACTAAATGGAAATGTTTTAGACAATGGAAGAAGTAATGCAAAATTATAAAATTAAATCGAAATGAACGAAAACAATCGCTAACACGAGTATGCAAAATTTAAACATAACGGAAAAAACACACACACACATTAGACAATTTGAATACGTGACCGCTCTCAAAGACACTGGTCAGGGTTTCATTAAGCATGTAATTTAATATTTAAAAATTTTAAAAGTCCAAACTATGATACTTCCGATTGGCGCGTACAACGAAAACGAACGAACAAACAGAGACACAGAGCTAAATGGGGAGAAAGAAAGCAAAAACGGTTACGATGTGTGGCTGCCATTGAGGTTGTGCGGAGTGAGCTTGGAATAAATGAAATAGTAAGCAATTCTTTTCATTTCAATTGACACAAACACACAATAAGCTTGCTCTCTCCTATGCACTGTCTGCGTGTGTTGTTGGCTGACTGAAGCAGGACGACGAACGAGGTGAGATGAGAGTTTGAGAATTCAATCAGTACATGAGGAAGCGAAAGCTAGGACAAGAGCATCTTATACAGATATTTATGGATAGAACCGAGGAATCAAATTATATTAGCAAAATAAATTAACTGCTCTATGATGGGGAGGCAAATATTGTGGATAGTGCCAGCAGGGCAATGGAATGAAAAGCTCTAGCTAGAAGCACGGCGCCAACAACGATCATGCGTTGCGAAGAAATGGTTGAAAAGTGAAGGAAATACAAAATATAAAATCAATTACATTCGGTGGTAGTGTGTTGTGATGAAGTAACGAAGGAAAGAAAACGCACATTCTGATTGATTTTGCTCGCTGAAAATGGAACAAACCGCGGGTGTGCGTGTTTTTATTTTCTTCCAACAGCCTCCTCCGCTTCGATGGGTACTGTCAGCCGAATCGATTCCTCTGGCTTTGCATCGGAACCGTCGTGGCGCTTGTCGGTGTTACTATCCGCCTCCCGAGTAACCTGGGGTGCTTTCGGTAGCGACCAGAAGCGTTGATTTTTGCCAAACTTTTGCGCCTCCTCGATCGTGTTCGGTAGCGATTGGTGCAGCGTTTCCGGCAGGAAGAGGGCCGCCAGTATGCCGACGGCGGACGAAAGTCCCATCACCAGGAACGGGTAGCGCACGTCGTACTCGGTGCCGAGGTGAACCACGTACGGGCCAACGATACCAAAGATGGTGGCCGCGATCGTACCGACCGCCATGCCCGTTTGCCGCAGACAGGTCGGATAGATCTCGATCGACTGCAGGTTAACGCCGAAGAACGTGATGCTGATGCAAAACTTGACGAACGTGGTCAGTACCGTGGCCGCCATTTCGTTGGCCGGATCGCGCACAATCAGCACCAGTACGAGACAGACCGCGGTGGCACAGCACAGAGCCATCGCGTTCGTTGCTCGCCGTCCAAAGCGGTCGGCCGCACGCTGTCCCGCAAAGGCTGCCGGCACCTCGATCAGCCCCTGGTACATGAAGTTAAGGAACGGGTTGCCATCCATGCGTGAGCTTAGTAGCACCAGCGTGAAGTACGTCACGCTGCACACCGTCCTGAAGGAAGAGAGAGAGAGAGAGAGAGAGAGAGAGAGAGAGAGAGAGAGAGAGAGAGAGATGTAGAGAGTGGCATTTAGAAGCACATCGAACGGAGCGACACGTTTGGTCGGTAGAGGCGTATTACCAGCACAGGATAACTAGCATCGTGTTTTTCGCCATCCGCCAGCCGTTGAACAGGGAGGCGAGTCCGTACACCTTGTCGGTTCGATGGTTGGCTAGACGCTTTTCCAGCACACGCTCATCGAACGCCAGCTCCCGGATGCCGTTGATGGTTGCAATTTTGCGGAACTGCACCATTGCCTCGCGGTAGTTTCCGCGTGTTGCAAGCCATCGGGGTGACTCTATTGTGTAGCTGTTGAGATGAGCAAAGATGGACATGTCTGGTAAGTATTGTAAGATGGGGTTGGTTTTTTTTAGATTTTACGGAATTTGATAACATATTTGAAATAAGATTGTTTCCTATCAGGGCGCCTTCTTCGATTAGTCGTAATTTTAATCCTATGACAATATTTTTGGAATAATTTATTCCAATAAGGTCACTAGTTATCGGTCTTCCGGATACGCAATGTAAATGTAAACTGACTATTATTAAATTGTAGTTGAATCATCTTCATACACAACACATTTAAAGCCAAACAGAAACAACATTTCATCCAATAATAATTACACGAAAGCTTCGAATTCTGGTTGATCATCTTTTAAATGATTGTGTTTATATCAACAATTTATGAATAAAATGTTGGATTCCGGTGATTATGGGCGGAACTCCATAGGGCACTGTAATTTTTTTTTTATTTACAGGATTTACCTAGCCAATTCGGCATCATAAAGCGTTATCTTCTTCTTCTTCTTCTTTGGCTCAACAACCGATGTCGGTCAAGGCCTGCCTGTACCCATTTGTGGGCTTGGCTTTCAGTGACTAATTGATTTCCCCCCCATAGCAGGATAGTCAGTCCTACGTATGGCGGCGCGGTCTATTTGGGGATTGAACCCATGACGGGCATGTTGTTAAGTCGTACGAGTTGACGACTGTACTACGAGACCGGCTAAAGCGTTATCAGTCGCCCTAAATACTGATTCGGGCGAAGTAAACCCTCAATTGGAGACTGTTATTGCTATTCGGGCGTTGTGAAGTATGAAATCTGAATTTTCTAGTTAACTAGATGTAAAATAATGCTTTTTGCGTGTAGTTTAACTGATCTATATAGATCTAACTGATTAATATTTTGAAGTTAAGTTAATTTAAGTTAAATTAATTAAAATTGTTCAATTTTGCGACCAATACTTTTGCGAATAAGATTTTTTCGATTAAGATTTTTTTTCTACCAAACATATTTTAGGCTGCTTTCATTCTTCACTATGTCCGATTCATACGTCACAAGTCTCGAATAGAAATGATAGTGCTCAATTGAAGGTTTACGTCATCCGAATGAGTATTGCCAGCCAAAAAATGGATAGATCTTAAGTGGATTGTTAAGTAAAATTAACGTTCGATTAGTACGTGTAGTGCGGCCTTTATCGTTAAGCTGCAAACGGCGCTACAGATATGGTGTAGTGAGGGAAGCATTCACTGGCCGATTCACTGAACCCCGAACGAGTGATTTTTCTGTGTCGAAATAAAATAAAAAAAATCTATACCGCTTAAACAACGTTTGTTTAGTTCACGTTTAATAAACTATCGGATCAAAGAAGGAGCCTGTTGCCAACGTCGCCATATTCCAAAATATTGAGAAAAAAAAAAAACAAATTTTTACTGTCTTTCCAATGCTAGTCTATAAAGCATAATTTTGCCAATCCGTCATTAAAAAATGAAACATGTATAAGAAAATTCAAGGATAAATACTTTAAAAACGTTGCATTGCTGTCTGAAATGTACTTGCAAGCTAGAACAGAAAAGTCCACAGGGCAGAATATGCATATTTTATATTTTAAGTATTTCGTTTTCTAAAATATTAAAATAATATTGTGTTGCTTAGAGTTTCATTTTCCAAATTTTTAATTGAAGCTATTAGAAACTAAGCAGCAATTAAAAAAAAAAATCTCATATAATATATATCAGATAACAGAAGTGTATTTCAGATGTCACGAAGCCAAAAGCTTACTTATTACACAGACAAATAGGAAGCAGTGGCGGATTAAGGGTATCGGGGGCCCTAGGCGGAAAGACGAGTTGAGGCCCCTGTAAATGGTAAATGTTGTTGTGCCCGGGGGGGGGACTAAACTTGCTGTTGGGATATTGAACACCGTCGGGGGCCCCTTCGATCATCAGTGACAGGTTCTATTTTTTTTTGCTGACGGGGGGGGGGTGCAAATGATTCGCCAGCCTCGGGGCCCCAACGGCCATCCTACCGGGGCCCTTGTCGCTAGTACTTTGTTCATACGGCATACGCATAGAATGGCGATCTACGGGGCCCCTAAATCGACGGGGCCCCAGGCGACCGCCTAGTCCGCCTACCGTTAGATCCGCCACTGATAGGAAGCATTCAATATTCGTGTTTCTGGGAAACATGATTCAACTCATTTTCACTAAATAGGTAGTATCGTTTTGTTTGTATAGCACAACAGATTTTATATGGAAATTCGTTTTCATGATCACCATTTTGACAGAGTTAACAGTTGAGTGATAAACGATTTAATTTACAACTTAACTCGCTATCTGTGTTATTGAGTTAAAACATGATTCCCCCGAGCTTGTAATGCTCGTTTTTCTGCAATACAAAGAAACACAAACGTTTGAGAAAAAAAACAAAGCTATCTGCATCAGCACCCATCCTGTCAAACACCACAACTTTAAAGCGCCATTTCATCGCAGCCACTGCTCATAAACGGTTCACTCGGGCCAGCTGTTTTCACTCACGGTGCTGTGTGTGCCAACAAGTTAGCGGGCGGCAAGTCCGGGCGCCTGGTGCTTTGCATCGTGCATGCACGAGCACAAATTAAAAAGTTTTATTTCCCTGCACCGTGCGCGACAACATTGTTGCATTTTCAATCAAGATGCCTTCTGGCGCCGGCTGGCATATACACATTTGCGAACGAAACAAGCGCTTTCGGGAAAAAGTTAATTTGATGGAATGCTTTCCCCTTCCTTGAAGCATCCAACCTTAGTTGCCTAGTTCCCTCCCGGAACCGAAACGGAACTATGCACGGCTGCTTCCGGTGGAACAAAGAATGCATTTCCCTGGTTTTTTTCTTCTTCATATATTCCGGAGAGGATAAAGCGCTACAGGAACTGGTATGCACAAGCGAGTTGCATAAAACGGTGCTTTTACAAATAGTACGACGCTGTGCCGTGCGTGAGTCGTAAATGACGCAGGACCGTTGCAAATCCCACCACTAAACAACCGTCTTCCGAAGTTCGGGAAACTGCAGTGCACTGATTGCCCGCAGCAGAAGCAAAAAATGTCCAACTGATTCATGCAAAAAGAGTAAATTTCTTTGCAGAATTACGCTTAAATGAACTTAGCCGATGACATGCGTTTGACACACTTTCGGACAAAGTGCAGATAGTAGGTTTGGGCACGGGAAGAGATGATTGCACCGCTACAGCGGTAGTTGGGGTAGCTCTATGGCACACCGGCCGACTGTGAGCGAACCTGCGACTTACCTCGGTATGAACATGAACAGCACGATCGGCATCGTTACAATCAGCAGCGCCCAGAACCAGTCCTTGGTGGCCCAGAACACCATCGGCAGAATGCACAGCCCGGTCGTCCAGCCGATGCACTGCATCATCGAAATGTGGCCGCGTCGTTCACTGCAAACCATGCAAAACAACACAAAAAAGCGGTAAATCCTCATTTCAACGGTGTCGGGTGTTCAATTTGTCGGTGTCCACTGCGGGCGCCCGATCGGGGCGCCACTGTTTGTCAATTGCCGTGGGGTGCGGCCGTTACCTCTTCGATATCTCCATGGCGATGATCAAAGGTGCCTGGAAGATGGAGTGTGCCGTCAGGCTGCCGACGACGGCCGCGATGCAAAACACGACGTAGTAGGCGGCGGTAAACATCGAAACCAGCCGGCCAACCGTAATGATCAGTATGCTCAGGTAGAACACCGGCCGGCGGCCTAATCTGGGTGAACAGGGGAGAATGGGGGAAATCGTTAGCTGTATCAACTGACAAACTGCGCAGGGGACGGCGGCAGCGGGTGGTGTGCTTACGTGTCGCCGAGATGGCCAAAGATGACTGTGCCGAAAAGTTCGCCCAATCGATTGTAGATGAAAATGTTCGTCTCCCGGAAGCCCTTGTCGCAGATCCAATCGTACTCGGTGATGGGCGTCCGGTCGTAGTACGTTCGATCGTACTCGTAGCCATAGGCGCAGTCTGTAATTGTGTGATAGGTGCATCGATAAAAAAGCGACAGAGAAATTAAAAGGGTTGGTGAATTTGGTGTCGCGTGCATCGCCAAAGGGTTGGCGAACGTTCTATGACAGTTGAATGTTTTAATGGAAACAATGAACAATTTAGTACTTCTGATCGCGCAAATCCCTACGTTGTGTTATATTTTTAAGAAAACCAGAACACGCTTTCACAATTTTACATACTTTATTTAACGCGCGCTGTCGAGAGCCGTTTCTCCTTCGTGGTCGGTTACAAGAACGAATATCATTATGGCAGCTTATTCCCGCGATCTAATTCCCTACCAATACACACAAAAACAGCACCTGTCAATCGTTTCGTTTATCGGTGAAACGCATATGCAAATAACGCAATTGAAATATTTCACTCGGAACTATGGGCATTTAAAAACATGAAACGTAAACAACTTCACTTTCAGTTTATACAAAATATTATCATACTTCATTCGATGTATAAATTATGAGTACGAATTATGAACTCTGTTAGTTCATAAAGATACTTCAACAAAATTATAAAGCAGTTTTCGTTTTATCGTGCTGTTTTCATGGATTATAGAAGTATTTAGCAGTGATTGTACGTTACAATCAAGAAGCTATTCCACTCAATGTACTCACACTCTAAAGTATAAAAGTATTTTTAAACATATTCATCCAACAAATCCTGTACAGTCATGAGCAAAAAAAACATTTCTTTAACAACTTGTATCCCCTGCTTCACCCTGCACAGGCTGTGCGTACACATAGACCGGCATTTTCCAATCGATTACACCGCGGCTGTTTCCTGCCCACACAAAACGCTAATTTCACCGTTCACTGCCAGTTCCGCTGATGATCGACTAAATTCACGCAACCAGCATTGCAGCGCTTTCATATCATAAAAAGCCCAGAAAAGAATGGAAAGTAGAAAAAACAGTTAGAAAAACGTTGCCACCGCCCAGCGCGAGTTTATTGAACATTGAGAGTGTGTTTTGAGAAAATGGAAATTTTCTGGCTATTAAATCCGGGAATTTCACTTGCCAAAACGATGCCGTTTAGTGTTTGCCGTGGCTGTGGCGGACTGAAGCCTCGCCGATGAGTGGGGGTTGCTTTTGGGAAACGATTTTACCGTAAGTGGTAGAATAATATCATCTTTCAAAGAAAGCTACTGTTTGGCCAAACGCATGTGTTGGGGATTCTATTTGCTCTCGACACGTTTGGCACGCGTTGAAATGTGAAATTCTTCGAACGGAATGTCGAAAAGTGTTGTGTTTTTACTTGCAAATGTGAAGAAGTGTGATACAAGAAGAATGGTGCTAGAAGCGTAAAATGGCTAGCAAATGAGAGGACAGCTAATCACTTGGAGGTATGGCATGTCAAAAACCGGAGTAGTGAAAAGCCTAATTTCGATTGATTCGAATAACTTCCAGTAGGTTTTGCTTGTAACGACACCAACAATAATGATGTAAATACGATGTTGTAAAAAATCACTTATAACAGTATTAAACAGTTCATGAGCCTTCTGAAGGGATTTTATCTCGTGTCTTTCGAATGAGTCTTTATCATTATTTATTAATCGATTGGTTGAGGATTGCTTTAACATTGTTCGTTCCTTCCATGTCTCTGTTTCTCTCCTCCCTTTTCTTTAATTCCTTTCTTCTTTGTCGCTGTACTTCATATGTCTCCTGGCCGAATTTATCAGGACCTGTATAATTCTAACTCATATTTAATATTTCTTTTAAACTGTTAAGAAAACCAAAGCTTTCAGAAATATCAGCAAATTAGCCGTAAGTGAAATGACGCATATAGGGATTTGCTAGCTATTAACAAAGTATTTGTTTTTTGTTTCTTTCTAAGTCATTTCTTTAAAAAACCTAATTTGTTTAGTCTGTTTATGTTAGAAATAATCCAATCGCAATAAATAAATCTAATAAATATAAATAATCAAATCGCAATAAATGAACTACAGAAACTTCATTTCAAAGCTCCATACTCTTGGGTATGGGTATGGTTATTTTTAAGGACCCAAAGGGCTAATATAGGGTATGACACATTTTCGCTATTGACAACATCCATCCAATATACAACAGCATATATAACAGTGCATACAATAGTTTCATCGAGGGTCTCTTTGCTCGATAGGGGCAAATGGGGACCCCATGGATGAAGGGGTCAAACCTTCAAAAAGACCTCCATTTCTTTTACTGCCTAGAGCACCGCCCCCACCCCCTGAATCCGCCACTGATCAAACCATCAGAAGAAGAAATTGCTTATTATTAAATTGCTTGCATACGAAATCAAGAGCGGTACATTAAATTGATCATCTGATTCAAACGAGAAATCGTCAAACAAAATCACTCTACACGAACGGAAAAGAAATCAGTATTATAAGAGCATGTTAGAGACTTGTTTGGTTGTCTTGAGTCATTGCTTCCAAATTGAGTTAAAATCGCTTTGTTTGTCAAATCAAATTGCAACGTGAGACTCAGGAAGTCTTGCACAATTGTATAATTATTCCCACGTGTTGTGTATCATAATTCTTTAAATGTGTTTGGCAATGTTATGGAATGTAGTGCTTGTGTAATGTTTCTCATATTTCTGTGCAATTTGCTATTCCCACACTTTTTACAGTAAATTATTGCAAAAAATCCATTAATTGTTTATACATTAATTGTTGTATCAAAAAAGATCATTGAACATGTATAAAAATACTTCTC
Organism: Anopheles coluzzii; assembly: GCF_943734685.1. Lineage (NCBI taxonomy): Eukaryota > Metazoa > Arthropoda > Insecta > Diptera > Culicidae > Anopheles > Anopheles coluzzii. Next base: position 48,865,730 of record NC_064670.1, read on the forward strand.
ATTTCCTTTTCATTAGAATGTATTAATGTGTCAACACACATATATTGAATTACATTACCCACGAAGTTACTTTACAGCTACCTATCTACCATGGCAACATTCACCATTTTGTGCGCTTCAGTCCGTGCATGTTAAGTGAATGAATTAACACACTCTAATCTGCCTGCATGGGGATATAGTACTGTTGTAAAATAAATCCCATCGTAATTTCCTTTCCGCGACTGCATTAGGTGCGCTGTGAACTACTAGCAGAATAGTACCTCTCGATTGGTGTGCTTCTGGATCCGTTGCAGTCCGGTTCGTTGGTTTTCTGATTTTGCTCACACACAGACACACAGAAAAACACAAACGGAAATTTCGAAGCTGCTAGAGGTTTCTCTTTCGTGCTTGCTGTATACAAGTCGAAGCGAAACACTAAATTTAGCAACATCTTTGCCTCGGTGAAGGCCAAAAAAACACACACAAAAAACACATGCCATGCGTCTCGGTTCGAGTGCAAGCACGTTGGCGTTTTTCCCTTTTTAAAGGCAAGCAGAGTGAAAAGTTTACAGTACTTTAAAAAAAGGAATGAATACCACCAGGTTCGTGGGTCCTTGTGTAACGGTTCTCAGACAACAAAGAGGCTGTCTAGAGTGGAGCAAGGAATCTGCGATTCAACTTCAAGTCTACGTTCATTTATATTTCGTTTTCTGTTGCCTTGATCTGAGAAGTGAAGGCATTTTTTTTATTTCACTTGAAGCATCTGCAAGGTGGATTGGGGGTGTTTAACTTTTTATGATATTTTACATTCCGATTTTTTTGTGTTTCATTTCATTCCAACAGTTATGTAAAAGTTTCCATTGCTGTAGTATGTTACATTAGTACAAGTATTTATTTGGGAATTATTTGGGAAAAAACTTATACAGTTTGGGTAGTAACTTCAATATATCCATGAATTCTTTATACCGAAAATTGGTTATTAATGAACTATTGATGCATTAAATAATTAGATAATAATTTCGTACAAGTCAAGCATATTTTTTGAAACTTATATCAACCAATCATATGCATAGATAAGAACCGAAACGGACAACAACTGATAACGAAAACGGCATGTGCTGCGTTATAAATAGACAAATGATATTAAACAAATATTTTCATTACATGTTACTCCTCTATTTCTCTCCGCACACTAACCAGTTTGTACTAATGGAACGTGAAACCGTCCTTCGACACATAACCCGCGAACAAGCGAAAATCCTTCTTGCTTACGCAAACTTACTTTCAACAGTACTCGAGTCACTCGAGATGTTTCTTTCTTTCCCTCCACTCGTACCGACCGTGAGCTTTCGTGCGGGGTTTTCCCATGCATCGATTGCTGTATGTACGATCGTTTGAGCTCCGTTATGGATTATGCAAAGAATGTCTGTCTTCAAGCCGTGTCTTCTGCTAAAAAGGGAAACCATTTTGGGAAACAAGCAGCGCAGTCAACACCAAACGATGCAGAATACGTTGTCTTCCCTCGTTATCATTTCACAATTGATGTCCTGCCATGGGCTACACTCTGATTATTTCAGAACAATTTAAGAACTTGCACTGGGAGGGTAAAACAAGCAAGGAGAAACCCTTTTTTTTTGCACTTCGTTCTATGACGTTCTTTGAGTTTCGTGGGGTGTACCGTGGGCATTATTGCTTAAACCGCTTAAGGTCGCGCTTTTGCATTGTTTGTTACCTTGTTGTTACTTTTTCGCTTGGAGTTTTTTTTAATGTGTTCGTTTTATGCAAACTACAATAAGTGGAGAGGTTGGGCATTACATGCGCATGCTATTGTTGGTTGCAATCTTTTACAGGGGGCGAAAGGCTACAACAACCTCAGCAAAGTTTGATCGTTTATTTTTAAGCTTTTTCCTGTGCCCCGTCTTCTGTGAGGAGAGCAACGACCTTAACGAACTATGCAGGAAGATGCACATATTTGTCGAGTCTTCGAGAAATAATAAATCATTGTTTGAGCCATTTGTTTAAACTTGAGTTAAATTTCTATAGAAAAGACGATGCTTTTAAATGTTGAAAGTAGGATAATTGTAACACTGCACTATTTAATTTGTTACACAAAATGCATCTGATATTATGAGATGGTTGTAAACTTTGATTTGTGTTTCATCTTTTCTTGAATCTGTATCTTTTATCCGCAAGCAATGCCACTTTTCTTTGTTTGCCCTAAAGCTGTAATGATATCATCCTAAAACGAGTCTACATTATTCATTTCACCATACTACAAATTTCTCCAAAAGCCTCCTGATTGTACTGGATAAGAAAAGTAAAAGTTTCTCTCACTCTCGATCTCGTGATTTGTGTGTGTGTTTTTGAATGTTTGGTGTAACTTGTGTGTTGCCTCATGCATATTTTTTATTGCACGCGCAGGAAAAGCATACCCTTCGTCACATTTCACATTCAATAATTTCCTCATCCCAGGGTCGTCTCCAGTGGGTAGATTGTTTGGTTTTGGAGAAGAAGTAAAAACTGTTTGCAAAACTTCTTGACACGCTCAACGGTAACGGAGTTTGTCGCAGTGCTCGTGCTACTGTTATGTGATAGTTTTTATCCCAACCCCTATCTAAGAAGCAGGGAAAGTATTAATCGTTTTTACCACGTTTGTGTAATCGTCTTATACAGCTTTTGCTTCAATCTGATTTTGAAAAGCACACAAAGTGTTCAGTCGAGATTAAAAAAAAAAACACGATTGTAACTTTACCCCATAATCTTCCGGGCGGAGTAATGTTGCTTCTACAGACTTCCGCGGGATGGGTTATGTATCTACCCAAGTTGCAGCGTTTAAATCACAACCGCACACCGAAGTAATCTTCTGAGATTTGGGCTCTGGAGAATGTTGCACAAAAACACATTGAAATAAAATAAAATAAAATAATTTTAAGCCATGTTCGCTCAAAAGCTTCGTGCTGGGTTGGCTTTGCTTGCGGTCAGCTTTGATCCACCAGTTCACATCAAAGCAATTCTCTTCATCATCGAATGGGACTCAATCGGTGGTTGTGGTGGGTTTTTTTCTTGCTGCGGTGGAAAATTCATTCAAAAAGGGTCACTATTTCTTTGAATACCATTTGAGCCACCATCTGGACGATGGACGAGTTCCTTATGGAATGAGCCCGAAATGAAACGACACAAACGAAAGAGGAAAACAGCACATTCCATTAACCTAAGCCGTCCATAAATGACCATTACAATGATGTCGGAAATGCACTGTAAAAGGATATGTTTTCTATTCACATAAAATTCCCAAGAGAAAGAAAGGAAAACCGACAACGACTACGATGATCATCATTTCGTTGCGGAACTGTGTTTTTTCTCCCTTCGGTTACATATTTCCTTCTTTCTTCCGCATTCTATGACCGCAGCATTGGCTCAATGTCGCTTTGCTGGAACGTCTCCGCAAAATCCGCCCTGTTCAGAATAGTGGCACTCGCGCTTGAACCGGAGATAGGGATAAGCAAAATAGTTTTCCACAAGATTAAACCTTCTTCACGATTTGCCATTTTGCCTACGCAATTCTCTCGTAGTAGGATGTACGGAGCAGGAAGGTTTGGCTGGAGGCTATGGTACTGTAGCCTTTTTAACCGTTTAACACGCGTCCGATTCGAATAATCTTTGCCACAAGCACCTTCTCAGGGTTCCGCTCTTGGGAGAGGGTACTCACGTGGCTTGAAGGACTATTGTAACGGTATCGTATTTTTTCCTGCCTTTCCATGCTTTTCCTTCGGCCAATTGGTATACGATTTTTTTCCTCTTAACGTTCCGCAAATGCTTCCATTTTGCTTACTAAACCACCCGACTTCCTTGGGCGTTTCGAGCGCTGTAGCTGTATAGTTCGGTTCACCCACAAGTAATCCTCTTTAAATTGAGCAAACGAATCCCTTGAAGAATTTTGCCTCACAGAGGTTAACCAATAGCAAAAAGAAAGCAAAGTAACCACGAAGGATTGCCACACAGGCCCTTACTGGGCTACGGCCGTTGAAATGGTATGTGGGATGGCCTTTTGTTGGATTTCGTTACCAAGATTACTATTCTAATGATCGATCGTGAGAGGGGAGGACGAGAAGGTAAACGAGATGGTATGCGATCACATTTTGATATGATTTCGAAATCAAAATAACGTTTGTTACTTCCACTGACCTTCGTTCGACAAAGCCCTCCCCGGGTAGGGTTGCGAAAAATCGTAACCAATCTTTCAGACTTAAAACGACCACTTGAAGGTTTGAGCTATTTATGTAAATGAGGATTGTGATAAGAAAGGGAAAAATAAAACGAAAGTAGCTTCCAATCCTAAGCCCTCGGTTCTCTAATCTGTTCTGTAGTTTACACACTCACCGATGATGTCGCTGCTTGCAAAGCTCCATTCCGAGTAGTGACGCTGCAGATGCTGCTCGGTGATGTTGTACATCTGACACTTGCTGTACCCTAGTTGGCCCCGGTTATCCGTCTCTCTGTGTGATGAAAGGCGTAAACAAATCGTCAAAAATCTGCTCACATTCAGTGTGGTCATGAAACGGCGAAAATCCAGCCGCTCCTTTACCTGGGTAACGTGAGGTTTTTCCAGAGATTTGCATCGGTAATGTTGTACTGCTCCATGCCCGGCACGAAGCAGTTGTGGGGCGGCTTGTTGAGCGCCAGGATTATGCTCATGTACGACATGGAGGCAAAGCAGATGGCACCGAAGTTGAAGAGCAGATTGTAGCGCCTCTGAAATTTGCCATCGTTACCGGCCTGCGCCATGATTTCGTCGTAGCTGTCGTCGGGCGTATCCATTCTGGTGCTCTTTCTTTAATCTCCCAAGGCGAAGTGTTTTCCACTGGAGTTCGTGCTGGGTATACGCGGCAAATGCTGTGAAATAAGATTATTGGTATAAACAATCAAAATCAAACGTTTGAAATGGTAGGCAAGGGGAAAAGATCGTATCATTGCTTGTAAACTAAGGCACACACTCTATTTTCTGAAACAGGATGAATTTGGAGATCCTCTTTCAGGAATTATCTCATAACTTGGCAAACAATTATATAGAAATACAATTAAATGTAATACAATAACTAAAGTCTCCTTTTCGATTTGTTTGTTGGAAGTTTTCCATTCAATGTTATTGATTGTTTTATTACTCTGTCTATTAATAGAAGCCCCGCCCTATAGGACGTGGGTTTTTCAAAATTCCAATCGTTTCCTCGTATTAGAAAATTCGATCAGGAAATTTTTAAACATATATGGCTTAACTATTGAGCCTATAACGATGGTTCTAATATGCTCTTGTACTGAAGAGCAGCTATAGCAGTTTGAAGAGTGAAAATAAGACATACAAACAAGTAGTTCATGAAGTTGTACTATTTTTGGGAGCCATTTGTAGGTAATAGATCTACCAGAGAATCAAATGCTCATTCAAAATAAATATTTTTATATTTTTTTGTTTAATTTAGAGGCTTAAATGTTAATCAACTCTTTTATTAAATATTTATAATCAAATTGAAAGTATTTTATTGATTGGTCACAATTGTGATTATAATTTGGTATCGATGAGTAATGAAACACTGTAATAAGAGTTTTATTAAACTGATAACAAAAAAAATGTAACCAAAATAAAACTATTTTTTCTTAATTTATGTGTTATTTAAATAATAAAAGCAATTTCAGCATAATTTAAAAGGAGATATAAATTACCAGGTCGCTATACAATACAATACAGTACAATAAATTATTATACGAAATGTATCCGTAATAAGTTATCTTATAATACTAATCCCAAGGCAGCAGTTACAAAGATGTTTCATTACTCGTTACAATCATCATTTGAGATTGATATTTGAAAGGCAATTAAGTAACATTTCATTCATTTGAAATAACCATTTTTAATAACCATTTCAATTCATCTTCCAAACTCTGCACCAATATCAAATATGTAATAAAAGAAAATATATCTCCCCTATACTAGCCAGTTTCCATTTTTTTAACCACACATAGTCAAAAGCGTCTGCGCCTTTTAACTCGCAGGTTTAATACATCCCACCTATCTACATAATCTGTACACGTTTTTGCCCCTCAGTCTCAGTCCAGTTTTTCCGACCGAAATTAGTCCCGTTTTATTGCGTGTGTACGCAATGCGTATTTGCGACCGAAACAATTAACCGAACAACCTTTTTCGCCATTCCCATTGCACACGGACTCGGAAGCAAAACAGCCACTGTACCACGGCGAACGGCAAAACTGTGTAATCCTTATTACTGCTGCTGCTGCTGCTGCTGGCGGTACTGCTCGCAATCACGCTGTCACTAGCATGTCGTTTTCATTTTTCAAATAAGCACGAGGACCGTTCCCTCGAACCAGCAACACACAAAAAAGGAAGTGAATTAAAAATAACGCTTTACTGGGTTGGATGGTCGCGAGGCAGTGTAAGCATATGGGCAAACAGAAAAAAACAGCACGCAGTATCAAAAGTAAACGAACGACGGAACGAAGACACATTTTTCTCCCGCATGAGCGGCAGCAGAAACAGGTGAGGGTGACTTCATTTTCATATTTTAATTTCCACAAGCCGAAAAGGTTCGTTGGCCGGAACGGCACACACGGAACGGTAACCACGATGTGGCAATAGATTGTGCCCGGTAATCGTGCATTCGTCAGCACAGCGGACTGGTTTGCGCTAACCGCCCAACCACACTGTAGCACTGTCGATTAAAATTTTAATTTTGATGTAGAAAAATCGTTTTCAGGATGGAAAGCTTTATAGCGTACAGTAACAAATATAACATATTCCCGAGTAAATGACTGCTACTGCCGATGGGTAGATGCTTCAGCAACAGTAAGCAATAAGCGCAATGACAGCAATGGTTGATTCCATGTGAAATTATCGATAGAGCAAGCAGCGCTGGGGGATGATGATGGCGTTTTGAAATCCCAAATGGTCGGTGAAACGCACATACATTTAAAGTGCTGCATTGACGATGTTTTGCGCGGAAAAGTATGAAAGCTCTTGAATTGGATTGATTGTAAATTGAAAACCACATTCACGTTTCTATTGGGCAACAATAGTGAGATAGATTTGAGCAATAGGGTTCCAGCTATTCAAAATGTGATAGCGTGTGCTTTGTACTATTTCCTAAAGCACGTAGTTGAACATGACGCACCGATTGGCTTGGTTGTTTTATGGGTTATTTTCAATGTTTCTGCCTATTTTGTATTTGAAAATAATACGAATCTATAGCACGTTGAGTACTATTCAATCCCATGCAATATGGACTTGAATTTTAGCACATTTTGAAAACGTATCGTTCCTTGTTGGATTTGGAGAGCGTTTTGTTGAATTTATTACAGGAATAACGCAGCATTTCATGAAGCAATCTAGTTGTAAATTAAATTAAACGAGATTTCTAGCTATTTCCACTACCAGCTGCGCAAAACTGTGAGCCTGTTCGATGTTCTCCATTGCCAAAACACTTATCAGGAAAATGAAGTCTACTCTTCTAGGCAGTGATATTAATCATACTCAATTATTCCACTTCAGGGAAGCTTTTCTCGTCACGCTCATTTGACTGCTGCTCTTCAGATGTACGATTATCACACTCAACTTGTCCATCATCCCTGCACAGCTGTCCACTTTTCTATTCCTTTTTAGAACCCTCCTCGCTTTTGTGAAGCAAAAAAATGGCTCTAAAGTTGTCGGACTTCTACTTCATTTATGACCATTTCCGGAGTGACAAGTATGCATCTCACCGGTAGACCACCAATCAAGCTGAAACGACCGCTCAGCTTAACCACCCAAAAGATAAAGCACCAAATCACTTGACCGCCACCAGAGCACACCTTTGATATCCTTTCGATCACACATTAAACCACACACACACACTCGCTCACCAACCCCACTCACATGGTAAAAGCACTTTAATTGACGTATAATTGGTTTTCAATTTGTTCAATCAGTCTGTCTAAATGGAGCTCCAGGGCTCCGCCAACACAGATCGGAAAACTCTCGGCTCTACCATAATCACTTCACGTTACCTCGCACAAACTGTCTGGAAGTCTGGATGCTGTCGCTGGATGGACGAACTTGACGAGCAGAATCCGACCGTCGCCTCGCGAGATGCCGCCCGAACTGATAAGTGGCCGTGGCCATACACAATGTCCACCCGCCGGCGCCGTAATCCATGCGTCCATCCAGCATTATCTTTTATTGGATTTCAGATTTTAAGCGCGAGTCCGCTTCGTGTGGTGTAAGTACACCGTAGGGTTCATCTCTTGGTAGTTTGTTCAGTCATGGTGAGTTTGCACCGGCACTTGATAACGCAACTAGGCTGGTTTGGTCTACCAGTGTGTCGCGCAAAGAGTGATCGGTGCCTATTGCGCATTGCTGCTGGCCAGATTCCATGTCGATGAATGATCCCTTTTTGATCTTGTGCAATTGCACACTCTAATAAGGAACTGGCACGCATCCACTGAGGTGGTGTAACAATGTGTACTTTATTGTAATCAGACACACTTCCTTATCAAACCAAACCCGGTGAACAAGCCCGTGCAGGTGAATTGTTTTATACGTCGCTTTTTTGTTGCTGTACGTTTGTTCCAAGGGCTTAAGAGAGCAATCGAGACCACAAGCCGGAAGATTATTGCTGCAGACGGAAACTCAAACATGACGTTTAGTGTCTTTATGCACTGACATCTACCAATAGCTGTGAACAGATTCAAGGTTTCGCTATTCTGACTGTCCAGTGCGTCATTGTTCTGCCGTTGAGTTTGCGATGAACTTGAACTACAGTACATCTTCGCTAGTGGCCAGCATTCAACATGAAGCATAAATTGCTCCAATTGTACCACACACTCATCGGTATCGCATGGTAAACGTGGTAAGAAGAACGTGCGTGGCATTATTCAATCAAGTGCCATTAACGTTCCCAAGCGCGACGAGTTAGTGCAACGGCTGCCGAAAATTATGGACCAACTGGTAGTATGAGATTAGGCTAGTAATGGAATAGCTTCAGGCCGGAATTGGCGGCAATACGTCTTTTATTTTCGAGTGGACAATGAAAGACGGAAGTCGCGTTATAATTTTCATCCTACCGGTCTATATAATGGCAAGCTATTTATAAATACGTCATTTCAGTCATTGGCCTTATCTAACAAATCATATAAATTAATATAACGAATCATATAAGGTATTGTAAGCTTAACAATGTATTGATAGCATTTTTTGTTTTAAATTCCAAAATTTAAAGTCTTTTCTGTAAAAGGGACAACATTAGTTCTCAGAACATGCTCAACAATAGTCTTAAGGCAAAGGCATTTTTCATGATATAATTTATGATTTATAATGATAAAATATTATGATATAATATAAAATTGTAACTAAGATGTATAATAGTGATAGAAAACATCATCGGTATCTATTCGAAGCTTTGTACACTGGCACCCACAGTCTGTAATGATGATTCTAAAATTTTGAAAAAAATATACAAAGATGTGTAATAGCAATTTGCACAATTCATACATTTACCTTTTTATCTCTCTCTTCCATATTTGCCGCAAGTCGTGAAAAACGATCGTCCATATAGTTATGGTAGATGGTGTACTAAGAGTCAATAAGATTATTAGATCTACATTGCATACTTTCAGGCGTTTACATCATGCAACTTTTGAAAAAGTATTGCGAAGGTAGTTTTCATCGTCTATTCGTAGTGAATAGTTTTCTGATTGTTCTTTCTTGGTTCTACATGGTTGTTTGCGAGTGGTATAAAAATATCCGTAAAAATATAGTACGTAATATCCTATTAATAGTTTTTCCAGGTACCAAATTTGTTCACAAACAACAGAATCATTCATTCACAATAGAAAAAAAAAAACATTTTCACAAACAACAAAGGACGCATCGTCCAGCACTCTTTCTCACATCATCGACCGACTTTGATTCATCTGAAGAAGCGGATTATGCAGTTAAGTATTTTTTCCTTCCAATTCCGTCTACTATCTTCATGTACAATCCAGCCTCATTTCGAGCGAAAATCCCCTTGAACTCGATACTTCCTCACAAAGGTTAAGCATTCAGCACGAAGACGATGGAAATCACCTTGATCTCGGGAAAATCTCAGCTCCAAAATACAAAAAAAAAACGCCTCTATTGTTGAACCGGCAAACGTTCTTTGTTTTTGCTTCCTGTCGCTTTCTACGGAACCGGAAATTAACCTTCCGACTATCATCACCACTTCGCCCTTCTTCCCACTTCTTGCTCATCCAAGGGGCTCTTGTCCACTGGTTGGGGGACAAATCGGCACTCACAAAAACCCAATCGATGGCTCTGAGAGGGTAAAGCAAAGCAAAGCAAAGTAAACAGAAATCAATAAGCCGATTGTTTATTGCTCGCCATTGAGGGAAACACCGATGTGGGGGAATGCTTTTCTGCCCCAAGTTTACTTAGGCACGCAAACTGGAACGAAGGGAAGAAGCAAAACGAGCAGAAAAATTCACCTAATGATTATTGTTATTTTCACGATTATTTAAGCTCGCGTTGACTGTGGGGTGGGCCAATTTTCCGAAAAGGGATGATGCGGTGCGAAGACGTGCGATGGTTTGTGTTTGTCTTTTCGAGCAGTGCGTGTAGTGCAGTGCACGTATCGATTTTCGACCAAACCGAACACGCCAAAATGGATACAAAAGTCAACAGTCGGCAGATTCTTCCCAAAACGTGCTGAACACAACAATGATCAACTAACAATGAAGAGAGTAACTGTCTAGCAAGCGATTACTATAAAGGATTCTATGCAGGGCATTTTTTGCTGTGACAGTGGCAAAGTATGAAACCAACAGAATGTGATGCATAAATCCCACTGCCTATATCGATCTATCTGCTATCTCGCTGGTGCAATCAGTCGTTCATCGAATCGTAACAGTTTCGTTTCACATTTTATGGCACATTTTCCCGAGCCAAAAATGACGCCGAATCTGAACGCCGTGAGAGGTTGTGGGTCAGCTCTGTTTTATTTTTAAAATGACGACCAGCAAATGATGATATCATTTATCGTCGCCGGCAGCGTTCGGCTTCGCAGGGATAGGCTAGGGAGCGATAAATTTACCCACAATTTACGGCCAGTTAATCGAATTTTATTTCATTCCAACGGTCATCGTTTTCAGCTGCTCCCATTAATGGCCATACTTTCACCGTGCTCATTGGCAGCGGATAGGGCAGAACAGCAGGCCGATGAATAAAAGCCGTCCTTTGCTTTAATTGCCCTGTTGGTTGGCCGGCGCTTATGAAGCTTGGTTTGATAAAAGGCTCCGTACGCTTTGACAAGAACGAATGTGCCGGTTTCGTTGAACAAACATGAAAGGGAGAGGCCGGCATGAGCAGCAAGATATTAGTAACGTGCCGAAAAGCTTGCAGAAGCTTTCAGCAAATGCCCTTGCCGCCGATGGGGAAGACAAACGATCATGGCAGGCGATGGTGGACGGAAAATCCTTTCAAGAAGCATAGCCTCAAGCAGTACCGGGCGCACACAGAGAACCAATCACAACCGACCCGGGAGACAATGGCAAGCTTAAACTTTTGATCTGTCTTTCATGGTTCAACCGACCGGATCGGAACCTGCCGGAGAGGCTACTTCGAATGCACCCAAAGACTGGCAGGTCCGGGCGGCATGGTTGCATGCTTCGTATCCCGGCAAAGGGTTGGAGGCTTTTAATTTGTTTTCTGCGAAGAATCAACATCACTTTCATGTTGCTTTCATACTGAGTTGCATCCTTTGCTACTTGCGGCAGTAGGGCATGCATACAGCCCGGCGGAGTTGTGCATACTACCGGCATCGGGCGATTTGTTCGCATTACAGCCCCTTACAGCTGCCCCTGTAGGAGAGCAGAATTAGCTTCAAAGTAGGAAAGGAGTACGAATGAAATTTAGATCAAATTTGGGGGTGCACAGCATGGCTTAAGATGCGAGCGCCCCGAAGGTACAACGGGAGCATGGAGTAAGCTCCATTCTGAAGCAACAAATCCTCCCGCTGCTGAGTGAGTTCACCGAAATTCGGGCAAGCTTAGAGAATTGGCTTCCGATACGATCGCACAGGTGCACAGGTGGTGAAGTTTTGGCAGCAGAATGTTTGCATGCAATGAAGATGAAAATTGCTGGTGGTAAACGGAGGAAGCAGCAAATTTCATAGCACCCCATACGTGCTTGAAAGCCGGAAGGGAGTTGTTGGTGAAGGATACGTACCGTATTCTGACGTCCACTTTTCGTTTGTCGCAAGACGGTTTCGGTCGTGGTTGCTATCGCTTTAGCCACATGTTGTTCGTACCAGCACGCAAGGCGGGATCTTGAGACGGGCTGTTGTTTCAGCTGGGTTAGATTGGGTAATATTGTAACGTGCCAGACTGCAAGACCTGGCTCTTGAGTGAAAGCTTCTTGTGTGCTTTGAGCACTTGGCAAAGGAATGGTTCATTGTCCAAAAAGCAAATGTCAGATGAGCTGAGGTGCAGAGTCTGACGTCTTTGGTCTCTGTTGCATATGCTGTGCCGTGTAAGCAGACTAATTGCCAATTAAATAGCCAGTGCAGCAGCATCGTGGATAGTTCGGGAAAGCGGGTTTTCAAGCTCGGTTTGAAGCTCTAATTGATCGATGTATTCTAGTTTGGGATACAAAACATTTCGAATTCCTGCGATGCTTAAAAGGAAGAATGTTTCCTCTGAAACTAAAATACCTCAATAGCCGTTTTGGAAAAGGAAAAAGCTGCTTCGGCTCTTGGAATGTCAGCTTACTGGCGCTGCATAAAACATTTCACTGTTATTTTTTTGGGCGCAATTTCTAGACACAAAAAAACAACACTTTTCCGAGATGGCCCACATCCAAACCGCGTAAGTGCACAGTTGTGTGTCTCCATCGAGTCCAAACCCTTCACTATACCCGCCCGCTCAAAAATAACCCTCCCCCCACGTACAGCCACATCAACCGAAACCGAAACGGTTGTCAACAGACCGAAACCTGCATTGTACCCGGTGGTATGGTGTTTTGGAAAAACGGCACAAGATTTATGTGCCACAAGCTTTTCGGCATTCTCGCATATCGCGCTCGATGCCCAAACGGCGCAAGAACCGAGTCCCAGTCCCAGTGACCGCGTTTGTGTTCGCGCACGTCGGCGGGCATTCGGCGGGTTGTTGTCGACCAGTGTGGGGAACATTTGAATGAATACAGCGCCGCCGGAAAATTTATTCCTAAACTCGCTTTTGCGGGCATTAAATTGTCAATAAATCTTCGACTCGTCCAAAAGATCGAGTTTCTGGTGAGCGGACTGCGCGAACCACGGACCGCACTCTTCGGGGCTGCAGTCATTGCATTGTACCCTGGTTGGCATTAAGTCGGTACCGATTGGGTGGTATTTCTCTTTTCATCTTGACAGGGGGTTTAAGGAGATGCCTTTGTGGAATGTTTTTTTCTTCGCTACCGTCACATTATGTTATTGTGTTGTCAAAGCAATAGTGAAAGTAGCTATAAGTAAAAAAGTAAATCGTTTTATCATATCGTTTTATTTTGTTACATTATTTTATGAAATGGTTTTACACACAAAATGTTCCGTTACGTTGTTTAGTGGCATTTACACATCATCCTCACTCTTTCTATCATGCTCACCGAAGCTTTCACACATAATAAATTTTCCAATTTTCCTGAAAATGACCGCGAATGACTCGTTACACTTACCGTCTGGCGGCACATCACCATACAGCCGTTTCGGTCTCATCGACGAAAAAGTTTTCCTCCTCACCCCTGACGGTCGGAATGTATTGTGTGCTGCTTTTATGCAAACTTTTTTTTGCATTGCTATATTTTTTCTCCCTTCATTTTATTGAAATGATTCTATCGGTATATTTATTTTCTTCACATCCTTCCTTCCTTCCCTGCTTCAGCCTCAATCGTCCCATTGAACGTCAAACTCACTGTTTAGACAGAGGACAAAAACTGGAAATCTAATAAATATTTCCATCATTTGGACGGGAACTTTTCGTTTTGCTCGTTTTCCTCGTTTTGCCCTCTCGATCACTCAATACCGGCCGGATGGCAACGGGCATGCTTTTGTGTGTTTCCACCGTCAATTCGTATTCGTACGATTGTACTATGTTTCCTTTTGCGATGGATTTTTCTCTACATTTGTTTCGATTCTTTTTCGCAAACAATTGAGGTTAGCAAAAACCAACACCGTGCCGAACCGTTTTGCTGAATGGGAAATGTGTGTTCCTTCCCTCCCCCCTTCAAGCATAGGATTGTCAAGCGACCGACCCTCGGCCGAAGTGGGCCAGTGTTTGTCGAGCAGAAAAGTAGATTATGGATATCATCCCTCCCGGTCGGCGACAGGCAGTATGAAAGCGCTGCAGCATTCGAACAGCACCAGTAAATGGAATTCTAATCTTTGCCTCCTTCAACAACACCCCGCACAAACGCTCGCTCAAGGTTAGGGCAGAAGCAAGCAAGACGTTCGTGGAGACAAAATTACCGTGGTTGGAATTATGCTTACCGCTTCCGACGGACTCGAGCACTTTGGTTTATGCTGTGCGTCTTATCTGTGCCGTTATCTTGTCCAGCTGTGAAGGCTTAATTACGCTAAGCTTGCTGGCAATATTTCCGGATGTCATTTTTGTGAACGGTAGAAGAAAGAGATAAGCACTATTTGTACAGCGAATTATATTTAACGCACACTACTGTGCCCGCGCCTTCCGGGCCAATTCATCAAGATAGGAATAGTCAACAGTGTCCAAAGAGGGGTATAGCCTTTTTAAGGTGGTTTTTCTGTTGCAGAACGGTTTTTTTTTCTCTTCTGTGATTTGTCTTAATTCATCCTCAAATTCAAGGCAAACAGCTTCGTTGAAAGTTTTAATTGGTTTCAACGAAACGTTTAATTTGCACTGCTTCACGTTGCACCTGTTTAAATGGTGTGGCAAAAGCTGCAGGAAAAATCTTATCCTAGCTAAGCAAAAACAAAAAAACGACCGGTCAAAAAAAGTCCTTTCCTACCGTAGAGAAAATTGAAATAATGACACCAAAACGTCCAAAATGTCACAGTAGTGTCAGCGTTTGCTTACGCCAAAAAAAAGAAATATAAATACAGCAGAGAAGCACTTCGAGAAGTGCTGTCCGCCCTGGCTGGTGTGCGGCGTAATACGAGCTGCCAGCCGATGATGCTGTAGTTTCGGAGATGTCAGATTCGCCCGTCCAGAAGCTTTTAATCCGTTTCCCATTTTTCCAACGCTTGCTGCCGCTAGAAAACGTTGCCGTCAAGACTTCAACGGAATCTGTCGGTTTGAGCGACGTACAGATATTCAAATATGATACACTTCCCAAAAGGGAATTTCCCTATTTTCCCTCGTTCCGGTGTAGGCGGCAAGAAAAAGAAAAAAAGTAACAACGAAAGCAACCATTTCGCTGAAGAGCTCTAAGAATTTGGCTGAATCCAGAAACAGACCAGAAAAGAAATAAAACCAGCCACGCCACTTTCTCAACCGCTGGCCATCCCTTCTTTCTTTCTGTTTGATTGTGAACGGCTTCTTATTTTTATTTTCATTCGAGGAAACCATCCAGTCAGCAGTTTATGCTTGCCCCGTCACTATCTAGCTCCCTCACCGGAAAGCAGTGTGCATCTGCACTCGATTAGTGTAGCGGAAAATATGTTCCGGCGGTTCATTATGCTACCGCAGTCGGGCAGACCCCTCTCTTCCATGGCTTCCTCCCGAAAAGCCGTCCCGGCCGGCACTCTTGAGCTGTTTTGTGGTCAGGTTCTTGTCTTGATCTTGTGCATCGCTTTGCATCGTCGTTGCACACTTTGATGGGCACGATTCTTCATCGCTTTCCACCGCCGCTGTAGTTGTGCGAGTTTTCTAAGCTTTCTCACCACTCCATGGAAGTGGCGTGCTGGGGAACAGTAAAAAGGGAAGGCCTGTCGACTTTCTCCGTCAACTTATTCGCAAGGTCTCGCAGGGATTGGCTTGCTTTCTTTTTGGACGGTGATTTTCCGGCACTGAGTTCTTTGCGATGCATGATTTATGCTGTCTGGCTTTCGCTAGCTGGGGTTTAACTGTGTGGGAAATTTAAATTCGTTATTGAAACATTGTTGAAACGTTATCATTACAACAATCTGGTGCAGTAAATAAATAGACATATTCTTCCAATTACTTTTTATGATACAGCAAGAAAAACTATATTTTGCAAGAAATAAAGTATAAATAATAATCAAATACATTTTCGGCTTTTTTGCCCAATTTGCTGAATTGTTTTTTTTTAATACATAAACATAACTAACGTTTTAAGTTATTTTACTACGGTCATAATACAATTTTTCATTTTAATGTTTGTTCTCAATATTCTTTACTGAACTTCACTTCGGGCAAAAGTTCCTTCAACGGACTTTTGTGCCGATTATATGAGTCAAACAGAAAAGTGTCAAACAAACCCATTCCAAACAAGCCAAAATTCTAGGACCAATATGTGACTTGAGTGTCAAAAATGCTAATTTTGCTTTACGCTTTAAAAAAAGAAATCACTTAAAAGTTGTACAACATCAATTTTGTGTCCGTTAGTCTAGGGTGGTTTTGTTTTTGGGTTGGGGACTGAAAAATTTAGGAATTATGGGCTTATTGTTTATTAGCATAAATCTGATTACTACACAACACCAATAAATGGAATGTTTCCTGAGAAATCTTTTTCTTGAAGAAATAAATAAAATAACTGATTCATGAATGGTTTCAATTTCTTGATGCTTCATGCAATTCAATACAATCGCTCTTCCATGGTATGGAACATAAATTCCTTAAACGGTAAAAAAACTACACAGCAATAAATTTAATGAGCAGCTAGTTGACTGCTTCCCAACCACTAAAGGTAACTTCCCTCACTACTTCCCTATGCTACTAGACACAGCAGGCAAGTTGAAAGATTTAATAGCTTTATAGACTTCACTGGAACTTCATCCCATAGCTCCCAACCAACTCCCTAGGGGTGTGGGGATGGGTGCAAAGTGCATTAAAAAACAACCTACTGGTTGGCATGTGTGAGTGTGTGTGGGTCCTTGTGTATATAATGTCTTACTTCGACCGTCTTCCAACGTTCCAGACTGTGTCAACCTGGTCATCGAAGCGCTGGAAGTGCTGGTCGAACGGGCCTTTGCCCGTTTATTTAGTGTTTACTGTCCATCGGGATCATTTTCTTTTCCACTCACACTACCACACAGCAGACACACGGACTCGCCGAGCAAGACCAACTTTTTGCCTGGTGTGAAGCCAACAAGAACGGGTGTAAAGCAAGTACGCAACATGACCGCAAGAAAGTTTCCTGGCCTGTCTCAGGGAAAGGGACGCGGGCCTTGGCGTGGCGTGCGAGTAGGTAAATGAAAACAATTAATGTTTTTCGTCCCGGTCCGGTTGCTGCCGATTACCCTTGCCCTTGTGCCACGACTGCTTACGACCGGGCAGGGAATTGGCACACTTGCTGCGGGAGTCGTTTCTGTTCCCGGTACATCCCCTTTTCCCCCCACCCCGCCATAGCAACCCCTTTTTCGCACGGCCCGGTCAACGATGATTGTGCAAGCAACAATCTCCTGTCGGTGGTGGCGAGCACTTCCCCTCTTTTAGAATTGTTTGCACTGGCCGGTCGGTTTGTTGAAGTCCTGTAAGGACGAGATAAGAAAACTCATCCCCTTTACGCTCTCTTCCTTCCCCTTACTCACCCGCTACCTCTCTGTTTTCTCCATCTCTCTCTTTCCATCTCTCTCTTTCCATCTCTTGTTGTTAAAGGGGAGTTTGGCTTTACCGAGGCGCCAACTGTTTGCCAAACACAGACACAGGCGACAACGTTTTGCAATGGTTGATCACGGCGCATCGGACCAGGCCTTCCGTTCCTGCGTGGCTGTACTGTGTCTGCCCGTTTTTTTATCTTTTGTTTTTCTGTTCTTTCCTTCCCGGCCGGTATTTATGTGTATTTACATGCCTCACCGAATCAATTTCACTCAATTTAACTTCTGCTTCTCGAGGGCTATTACCAGTCTGGACAGGAAAGCGTGCCACTGCCGTTTAATGATGGTGGACAAGGTGACAATGGTGGTTGGGCGGGGGAATGGCGGGACTGTCGTACCATGTCGACCGTAAAATGGATGGTGATCGATGACTCTATTAGTAATTCGGCTAATTTACTACATCCAGCGGCGTCCTCGGGCAATGTCATGAACTGCAGCGACAAATCATTAACTCCGATGCTTGTGTTTTGTTTTGGTTGCTGATTGAATTAATCATTGCATGTGAGTGTTTGAATAACAAGAATTCGGATTGTAGTTTCTGCTCGTAATTGGTTTTATTCGAAAGCTTAGCGATGATTATGTTTCAATAAATATCAATGAAACGATTTAAAAATAACTCTCCATCCCTGGAACATTGACCTTATGATGATAACATGCATTCCAATAAGTTAATAATACTTCACGTGCAATCTCTTTTCAACTCAACACCACCGGTTCCATCGGGCGGAATTGGTGTTAGATAAATATGATTAGAATAAATTCAAATAACTTCTGCTTGCTGAACATTACTGGTGACCGTGCATAGTTATGTAAAGCATGCTAACATAGCGAGCAATTAATGCAACACAACTAGGTCACAAGACAACCGACGGGCCATTTCGGTCGCCCTCTCCGCCTTCACCACACTATTCATCGATGCATTCAAACTAATTCAAACTAATTTCATGTAGAAAACACCAGCGCCCCGTTCCTGCGGTCCCACAAACCACACACCAACGCGAGCGTGTGCCGACAGAATGCGACAGAACAATTCGAACGCAACCGGCAGAGAGATCAACACATTCGACAGGCGTGTTGCTAAACTGCACCACCTTTCCATTTCCCTCCCTGCTTCTAAAACGGCCCACCGACTCCAGAGGGTAATGAATATGAAATGCTAATGAGACTACAATAAATATTAATCAACGACTGCACTATAAATGTAAATATCACCTCATAAATTAATGAGGCCCCAGTGAGGCGAGGCGGAAAGGTTAGCCCGCTCCTGCACACACTGTACCCATTGGCCGGTCGGTCGTTCGCCAATCGTCCTACTGCGCGATAATGATCTAAATTATTATTAGCGGTCACACGCAGCGAAAAGCCCTGCCCCGTACCAAACTATAGTGCCTTGCTCGCCATTGTGGTGCCACTCGGTTTGGCGTTTGGCGCTTTCACCTCCCACCGGGGACGCATAATTAAGGTCGAACTGCATTGAAAAGTCAATACCGAAGCGGAGCGACCAGGCTTCAAACGCATCAATCGATGCGGATGCGTTGCCAATAAGCGATGGATATCCGGGTTCGGTTACCGGAGCGCATTCGGGTGCGGGAGCTGCAAACACATACGGTTCCGGGGCTGTGACTTTACGGTATGGGTGGATGATTATTTTACGGTCGCTTTAGTCGGCATGGTGATGTTGAGTTCGTGCGCGAGTATAATGTTTGATTTTTCGCCATTGTAACAGCTTCCTTGGCTCTCTCTCTCTCCCTCACTAATTGTAGGAATTCAAGCGTTCTACTCAGACAAAAACTATTCATAAAACAATTTTCCACTTTTTACGTGCTTGTTTTCCTCGCGCTGTTGCATTTTCATCTTGCATTCATTATGCACCTTTTCACGGGAAGGGTCCGGTGCGAGCAGTCTTAATCGAAAAACTTTCAGTGCAGCTGAACTTTTATCTTTCAACTCAAACCCCCCCCCCTCACCCCACTCTCGGCCCTGTCGGTCATAAATTATCCTGCCTAGTGTCTTACGGGAAGCGCTGTTTCACTGTTGTTTCACACTACTGTAGGGGGGAAATCCGGAGCGAAAGGATGGAGCTCTTAGCAAAAATCCATTTTCCCCGGACGCGTTCTCGCACACAGCCAAATGTTTATTTATTGTTTTAACAACTTTTTCACTTATCGGCTTCGAAGCGGTCCCCCCTCTCCCGCTCACTTTCTAGTTTCGATCGTACCAATCACTTCCGGGGTAGTGCATCGATGGCTTCCGTTTCGAAGAGCTTGTAGTTGCAGAAGGCTGTTTTCTACCGCGCGTCGTCTGCGGGCGCTCCGAACGGTCCGGGTGCGTGGCGAAGGGATTGCGCGTGCCGTTGGAGGTGGTGAGCAGCTGGTAGCGGTGTGACAGCCCTTCGTAACGCTCGATAGCATCCGCGTCCGGGCCGGTGTTTGATCCTGCCCGGGGTGCATCCTCGACCGAGGCCGATCCCTGCTCCAGACTTGCCGCAATGTCCTTGCGCCGTGTTGCACCGGCCGTCATGACCATTACGGTGGGGTTCATTGTTTCCATGTGGTCCTTGAGGCAGCTTTGCAGCAGGTTGAGAAAGTACAGGAACGCCAGCAGCGTGAGCGCGGACAGTGCAGCCCCTTTGCCCTTGCCCGACTTGCCGCCGTGTGATGGGGGGCCCGGCCACAGTGGCGGCAGCGAGTGAATGATGGACGGTGGCGGTGATTGATGGTGCGGCGGTGGTGGTGGCGGAGGATGAGGGGGCGGTGGTGGGTGGTAATCGTATCCGCCGGAGCTACCGTGTGCGCTGGCCCCGTACCCGTCGCCCGACGAGCTAAACTTCATCCCGTACCCTTGCGAACCATCGCCGGCAGCAACGAGCGAATGCACCGGATGATGACCGAACGAGTGGCCCGAATAGAACGGAGAGCCACCGGGCGAAAGGTCGTACGGCGAGCCGTAGCCCGGTGCGAGCGGCATGGTCAGTTCTAGCCCGCCGGATGCGTACGACGGGTTGAAGCGATTCTGTACGAGCTGGCTGCGATCGACGGCTCGCGGAATGACGGCACCGATCGTGTTCACCACCATCGTCGCTGCAATGCAACTGCAGCACCGGTTGCCCTAACGCATCGCAGCAAGCCTTTTGTTTTGTTTGCGAGCATGCAACCTGACACCGAAAGGCAGGACCGTTGCGATGCGCCACAACGTGAGCGAGTGCGAGAAAGTGCACGCCGGAATGCGAGCGGGTAATGGTGCGAACGAGCGGAGAGGCAAATTAAAAGAAAACGCCCATTAAAAACATATAGATTAAGCATATGTAGATATGCACCGAGCCGCATCGTCGGGGGAGGAAAACTCGTACCAGAAAGTGACAATTCGTCGCTCCAATGCGGCCGTGTGGGTTGAAGTGGGGGATAAAAGTGGTAGCTTGTTACTGTTGGTCTTGTTTTATCACGAGATGTAATCAAAGAACACGCTGCTCAGAGTCGGTATCGATGCAGTTAAAGAAAAATAAAAAATAAAAGAGCATGCACGAGTAGGGCAGAGAATATCGTATTGCTTCGAATTACGGACACTTGTAGTTTTGACATTCAATTTTTCCATACTTATTCAATTTTAATCGATCAGACCTCTTTATTACTTGCTTTACTACAGAAAGCCTTCTATATTTGAGGAAAAAATAAAATTTCCAAGAATTTTACCCAAAGCATAGCAGAAATTCATTAAATTACAACGATATTTGGATTCATATTCCGGACAGTTTCGAGCTCATGTTTCAAATTACGGACGATTTGATTCATATTCCGGATAGCCTCAAAATAGCTATTATAATCTTCAAATTTACACACACACTACACTTTTTTAGTTTTTTATCTTGTTTCAAGGTCTGGACACTTGATTCTGGATATCGGTGTGCTCTTAGAAGGACAGAACGACTTAAATACAACGGGATTTGGATGTTTTTTTTCTCTTGTACTCGTAGATGAATAGAATTAAAGAACTGCTACGCGCATTGACGGTCTTTCCCGTACGGCCACCAAGCCATTTGTCACCTAAATCTTCAAATATCGTTGTTTTCTTGTCATTATCATTGCGTAAAAACATATTTTTTTGCAAAAAATCATAATTTAATTCGGCTCTCCGGAATTGAAGGCAAGCTAAAAAAATTTGCTTCGAATTCCGGATAGAATTAAAAACGCATTTTAATGAAATTCAGAGCACAATATGATACAACACTGTTGTTTTCACGTTGATAACTACTTCTTCAATGGATTCCGTGTATTTCAATGCACGTGGGCGCGACCAATAGGAATGAGCCTGGTGCGCAAGTGAACATCGAAAATACACTAGCGAGTACGGACAATGTTCCCCGGCCTTTACTGTGGCATCAGGGCCTACTAGGGGTCAGTCACATTTTTAATTTATTCTAGTACAGCCTTAAAATGTCGTCTATAATATTTAGATTCACACTAACACTACACCTTTTAGTTTTTAACTTTCTTATAGTTTAGTTAGGCTTTTTTTTCTTGTTATTATCACTGTCTGAAACATATTTTTATACAATTAACTAAACTTTACTTCGGCTGTCCAGAATTAATAACACGATAAAAAAATGCTTTGAATTTCGGACAAAATTAACTACGTGAATTAATGCGATTCAGTGCACAATATGATAAAACACTATTGTTTTCACGTTGATAACTTCTTCGTTGATGCATTTCAATGCACGTGGTCGCGATTAGTATAAATTATCGAAGCAACAACACTCGTCGATTTGAAGCAAAATTGCTAATAATGTCTCCGACGGAAGTTTTCTATTTACTGTGACATCAGAACATTTTTAATTTATTCTAGTACATCATGGCAATTATATTAAATGAAAAAGCGTTATGGCCAGCGGCTAGATATGAAGAAATTAAGTAAAAACATGTCGAATGTCCGGAATTTGAAGCTGTCCGTAATTTGAAACAGAATAATAATTAAGTAAGAATTAACTTGCTTCTTTGATTGTCTGTAATAAAAATATTGCATTTTTTTGTCCCAAAACCACATGATAGTAATACCTAATAATTTATTGAAAAAAATGCTGCCACTATACGGTATCTGTAATTTGAAACAATTATTTCGGTCTCATTTTTGATCGTTTAAATATAGAGCAGAACCCTTTTTCCGTGGTTACATTCTTTTCGAGTTTTGTAATAATTGGCGCTTTGGTTTTTGATTAAAATTGTTTCAAGCATTCTTTTATGATATGGTATTATTCGATGAAATGTTTTAAGTACTTTTTCGCTTTCATGTTTCAGCTTGTTCATGATTAAAAATGAAATCAAAATCGTTGTTTTTCAAGTCCTTCGTGGAATATCTCAGCATTGAGTAGGTTTTATTGTGTAAATGGTATTTTTCCCAGTAATTTTTATGAAATCCATACGCATGCTTCATTTTCCTTAGCGCTGGAATATGCTTTGAAGGAAACAACAAAACAATGCACCATATCAAAATTCCAGCGCTATGTTCGTCATCATGGTTTGACAAGGTTTATGTTAAGTGGAACATTTCTGGTCTGCACACTTTTGAAGAGTGTTTTTGTGCCACATTTAGATCACTGTTTAGATTGTTATGATATTTTTATTTTCAATTTGCGCATACGAACAATGCGTGTACAACAAGCAAAGATGCAAGGTGGCACTCACTCGATGGAAACATTCCGCGCAAAAGTGGGAGAAATTGTGAGCTAAAAATTGAACAGAAGCTATGTCGCATTACACCGATTGCCACATTTGTGGCCTGGAAATTGACGCATGGGATGTGTTCACTGGTGAGCCCGGGGCAGTGAACCATTTGACCCGCTGTGAAAACCGCCGTTGGTCGTTTGGATCGTTTAATCTCTTCACAACCCACCCGCAGACAGAAACGCCGGCGAAACTCGGAAAGCCAAAACTACCAAAGCGCAGGGACGAGGAAGAATGACACATGGATTATAAAAAGGACTAAAGAATAAAAAAGCTGTTCCAGTGTGGAAGCCACCCCTCGGGGAGGACTTTTAACCATTCAGCCAGCCACACTCCTAAAACACCTCCTCCTACGCGTCACGTCCTGATCCCATCCATTGTTTGGCGCATTTTAGGATGAGGACAGCGGAATTAGCCGCATGTGACAGGATGAGAAGATCAAACGCCCAGCCATGAAGCCCTGCCCGAGGGAATGGTGCATTTTTACAGTCTCGTCCGCTTTACACACCCCACCAGGGCACCCATTCGGGGCGTTTTCTTGCATTAATTCGCGACCCGGTGGATGTGGACGAGTGCAGCTCGTCCGGCGGGAGTTCCGACTTCAAAAGCAGAAGTTAATTTCGTCCCATTTTGTCGCCTCTCAAACCACCTTCCGTCAGGGAGGAGGTGGGGCAAATGGGGACGGCGAGTATGGAAGTTGGGGAAATAGCGAGGAAGACAGGGGATGGGAAGTGAGGAGGACACTCGCAATATGGAAATTCCAAACCCTCACACGGTATCCTTTTCTTTCGTTTGGTGAATTATTTATTAACTTTTTAACTGGATTTTTCCCTCCCAGCTTATCGCGATGGATAAAATGGCTTTATCTGGCGATATTCCGTTCTTCTGTGCTGTTCATGTCCTGCGGGTAACACTGGACTACCGTTCGAGCGAGCCAATGTGTTCGTGCCAATGGTGGCGTGGTTGTTGTATTTTAGAATGCGCCAAAAGCGTTGTTGGCGTTGCAATGAAGACGCCCGCACGTTTTGTGCCTTTTTAAGCAGCAAAGAAGTGTGTAAACGGTTTCATTTTGGTTTTTGTAGAAAATACATACGACACCACTCTCTAAGCGAGTGCGTCACGGTTTGGTTCGACTTAGCTACTGCAGGTGGAGTGGATGCATGAGTGAAGCAATTTGCATTTGTTTTGACGTTTTTGTTTACGAAGTGCTTTTAGCTAAGTGAAGCTCATTCATCACTTCAGACGTATCCGTCCAAACGATAATCTGTGAAGAAGAGTTTAAATATGCGTTATCTTTACACTGCGCACATAAAATGGTATACTGATAATAGCAGCACCCAAGCGATGATTACCTGATTTAAATCTACTAAAAATATAATTTATTGAGGGCGACAACACACACTTTAAATTGTGATGAAAATTTACCTTTAATGATTTTTTAATTATCTGCAAAGTGGAAGAAATACAAATTGCAATTTCATAGTTTGTGTTTACCACAATTGCATATAATTAGTAGACATTAATAAAATGTATAAGAAAGTGTATGAACTGCCATTACACTTTGATTATAAAAATCAGTAGTAAAGTAATTATGTTACTAAGAAAAATTTGTTTTCATATTAAAAGTACAGGGTTTCCGACAATTTATTGGTCGGTTCTCATAATGTTTTGGTTGCTTCCTATATTTTTTGGTATGTTCCCACGATTTATTGGATTGTTCTGAGAATTTTTTGGTTTGGTATTGACATCAAATCAGACGATACGAATAAATTATGAGTACGAACCAAAAATCTATAGGATAGGATGAACAAATCGTGAGACAAGCCCAAAAAATCATGGGAACGGACTAATAAATCGTGGAAACCCTGTAAGCTGATATTCGGCATGTTTTTAACTCATTTCTTCATATTTTGTCTTCGGCTCAACACGAACTCGCTAAGGGACAATATTGTCTAACAGTCATTGAAAGCCACTTTAGACGAGTCTCTATTACCAGAAAACAGATATGGAACTACGACCGAGGGGTGGAACGCTCGAAAAACAAAAATAGTATACTGCGCAAGAAATATACTCCCACCACGTCGTGGCAACACCAAATCTGGCTGGTTCGACGATGAATGCAGACAAGTGACCGAACGTAAGAATACTGCATACCGAGCAATGCAGCAACGGCATAGAACGCGGGCATGCGCAGAGGAATATTCACGGCTCAGACGCGAAGAGAAACGAGTTCACCGCTCCAAGAAGCATGCTTTGGAAGAGCAAAACATGCGGGAACTCGACCAAACCAGAGAGGCGTACGGACCGACACGAAAGTTTTACCAAACGATAGCAGGTCACCGAAGCAACGTCGTACCTAAGGTATCCTGCTGTCGCAACAAGGATGGAGATCTGGTTAGTAATCAGCCAGAGGCCCTCTCGCGGTGGGCTCAGTACTTTGATGAATTACTCAACGACCAGGTAAATGAACAGCTTGAAGCTCCACTAGCAGATAGTGTCATGCTACTGCCACCTAGCATAGAAGAAACACAAAAGGCTATCCGTCGGCTGCAAAAATAATAAGGCACCCGGGACCAACGGAATTGCAGCTGAACTGGTCAAGAATGGAGGTGCACGACTAGAAAACGAGATTCATCAAATTGTTGCTGAGGTGTGGGATAGCGAATCGATGCCTTGTGATTGGAATCTCGGCATCAACTACCCCGTATACAAGAAGGGAGACAGGCTGAACTGAAACAACTACAGGGGTATTACGGTGTTGAATACCGCCTATAAAATATTCTCCCTGATCCTTCAAGATCATCTTGTCCCGCACGTCGAAGAGATAGTCGGAAACTATCAAAGAGGATTCCGAAACGGAAAATCAACCATTGATCAGATCTTCACCATGCAGTAGATATTGGAGAAGATGGCTGAATACAGAAACGACACATACCATCTCTTCATCGATTGAGGTTTATGGTAAGATGGCGAGGAGGTGTCCGCCATTAAGGCCGGGATAACGGACTGGCAGACGAAGGCGCGAGACCGTTTCGGACACTCGTGAGGCAGGCCTAGACCGCAAAACGGTTGTAGCGCTGGAGAAGTAAGTACGTAAGTAAGATGATTAGAATCAATTAAAAATGTGTCTGACCCCTGATAGGCCCTGATGCCACGGTATATAAATATTTTCTATAGATCAGTTCACCACCGGAGGTATTTTTAGCAGTGCAGTCCGAACTCACTGGTTGATCTTTGATTCTCAGCTGATTATTGAAGATGTGCCTTTTAGTTGACACGTTTTACCATACAAAAAAAAATCTGAAATTTTTCTCGGTAAACCAGAGATTTTTGTGAACTTTTCAAAAACCGGCAAAAATGCTTTTTAATGGAATTGCCAACGATCGTGCATTCAACTAAAAAAGCATGTCAATTAAAAAGCGTTCAACTAATTTTGAGGAACTACAAAGAAAATAGAGCAAAATCTAGTTTTGGTTCAATGTGCCTTAACATCTTCATTAAATGACCTTCTTTACTCATGACAACAACTACAGCATTTTTATTTATCTCCTGAAAGAACGGTTTAGTTGGTCGTATCACTAACTTTACCATTATAAAGACTATCTTTTTGAAAACATTTCTCTTTGATAATTCGTTCCAATCATCCCAGGTGTAATCTAATCAAAACTAGATCTATTGTTTGGATTAAACTACAACAACATTTTACAGATCCAATATTCGACAAATGTAAGGAAGTTGGCATCCGTCAAGGGTTTAAGCCTAGAATATACCGTGCCCCCGTAGCAAGGACTGACTACGTTATGTTACGCCAAATAGAAGAAAACGAGGAAAGAAATATGCATCACACAATCTCTTTGTTTCCTTGTTTTCAATAAAAATGAGTGGAGTTAAAATTTTGAAATGTGTCGTTATTAATTAGTTTTTACATTGAATATTCTTAACCCTGTGTAAATAAAAATTGTTTTTCTTGTGGTAAGGGGTCTTTATATAATTTGTATGAGAAGTAAAATAATTGATTCCAGGATTAGAGTATTGCTAAAACAACGCTCTACAATTGGAAAATATTCCATTTTTTACCTTTTGTTTCATACACAGACTTCTCCATGGGCATGGAATGGGCATGGAAATTAAAAATGTACCTAGCACGTTTGTGCTGTTGTATGTTTCCATAACACATTTTTTCGTCAATGAGTTATTTATTTGCTAAAAAGAAACCATTTGATCCATTTTACGCATACTCTTCCTGAAAGCTCGCATTAAAAATTCTAAATCTCCCTCTTCCCTTCTTTGAGCGTGAAAATTATGATCACTACGCTTAATCATCGTTGTGTGGATGAAGCATAAGCTAGATGCTACCTTTTTGCAATGCAGCACGGTGTTGTAAGCGGTAATAGTACCTGTCCCTTTACGGGCTATTATTTGTCGCGTAACGCACCCACACGAACCCGTATGCTTGCACACCGACACGTACGCAATGCTGGACGCTCCGTTTCATCTCTTATCAAGGCGTGCAGCAGCAGCATTATGGTTCTCGGTGCTCATCATTATCATAACTATCGTAATCAAACCGTGTCTCCACGGGGCGAGGCTGTCGGTCACCGGGCGTCAATGCGCTCTCCCACCATCTAACGAAACATAATGCTGCGTGCACGGCTCTAAAGCATACCGCCGCCCATCAGCAACACTGTCGTAAAACATCGGCCCACTCCACCTGGAACAATGGTGTGCCTACGGTGAAATGAATAAAATATAGCGTAGGAATTTTCATTAGTACACGCTTGCCCGTTGCCGTGCTGTTGATTTTTTGTTCCATTTTTCTCGCTTCCGCTTCTGCGGAAATTTTTCTCGCCCAGTTCCGGAAGAGGGAGAGGAAGAGAGAAAGATATAAAAAGAAAGAGAGAGAACAAGTTTGCACGTTGTAGCAATGTATTAGCAAATCATCGCCACACTTTATGCGTCAACCCTCTTCCCTCTTGCTTGGCCGGGGATAAATCTTTGACTTTCGTCCTTTACCGCTGTGCTGATGGTATTGGAGTTGATGCTGCCGCTCTGGTCGCATCCTCAGTTTGCATTTTATTACCTTCACTCAGGTCCCGCACACACACTCACACACACACACACACACACACATTCACACGCACATCCATAAGATAGGAAACTTCCATGCCAAAAGAAACACCATCCCAGCCAATGTCCCCGATCCCCCACTGTGGAGGGAAGGCGAGAAGATGAAACCGCTTCATGATCACGCTCCAGCCCACTGAAAACTCATTTCCATCATCACGGGTGGGTAGCTACTCACTAGCCACAAACAAGTAAAAGAGCTATTCGCGTACTGCTGCAAAGATTCTACGCGAAAAACGCTTCATCCTGCAACACGAAACGTCGCACGAAACACACTTGCGCGGAGCATAATTTTAATGCTTCTGGTGCACACACATCACGCTCACACACGCCGTACATTAGGGCACGATTCCATTAAATAATTAGTTTTCACTTCAGCTCACTTCACACGTCACAACTAATCACGCTGCTTCTTCTTCTTGTGTTTTTTTGCGAAAAGTGTTGTTGGGCGAACGCGAACTTTCACTGTCACGCTGGAAAGCCCTTCGTCAACGTCTAGCCTGCTTTGTTTCTATTTTCTAGCGAGGTGCAGAAAAGTTTAACCCCACCCTACTTGCATGCCCTTGCAGCTCATGAATGTATAATTTTCTTTTAAATGTGACCACGGTTTTGCGAGGGGTTTTTTTCCCTCGCTCCACCAGAATGCATTGCACACTCTGAGCAGGAACGCTTCGAGTTCGGTTGCACTGTGGCGTGAATGCATTTTGCTGCTCTCCACTAAAAGCTTCCCCGTTTTTTAGCACTGATGTTGGTTAGTTTTTAAGTGCTGCTTTGAATTTTGGGCCCATCCTCCAATAGGGCATCTGTCAAGCATGCGTCACTTACGTACTGGTAAGAACAAACAAAAAAGGCACCGGGTAGAATGTGCAGTGGTTCATTTTCATCGGCTTCCATTTGCATTTCATTTCATTTCATTTCATTTCATTTATTAATACAATATCCGCCATCAAGGCTAAATAAGGCAGACTTAAAACTAAATAAACCCTAACAAATAAACAAAATAATTCAAGAAAAACTAAGCCTAACTAAACTAGTCTAGACCTAGCAAAAAAATTAAAGAAAAAAAAACAAAGGTAGAGCGTAGAGACTATCAAAACTTAATGAAACTTAGAAGAATAATTAAAGAGAATTAGAAGAAAAAATACGGTTACGGAAAGAGTTGAGAGAGGAGTCGAAATCAAAGAGATAGTAAAAGTGGTTAAACAACCTGAAACAGGATAGAATAGGATCATTGAAAGTATAGAGAGTATGACGTGTTTCAATTGACAGAGGATCACGAGGACGAAGGGAACGAGAGGGAACATACAACGAGATGGACGAGAGTAAATCAGGAGCATCAGTATCAGAAAGTAATAAGCCACCAATAAAACATGCCTGAGACACTTGGCGGCGGAAGTTTAAGGAGTGAAGATTGAATAACTGCAATCGCGTTTCATAGGGAGGTAGTGAGGCAGCACCGAACAAACGACGAAAAGCAACCCTGGTAAAAAGGCGCTGAATGCTTTCAATTCTCGAACAGCCATCAATAGTAGGAGGATTCCAGATGATGCTAGCATATTCAAGAAGAGGCCTTACCAGAGCACAATAAAGGTTTCTTAAGAAGCTTTGATCTCTAAAAATAGAGGTAAAACGTAAAATAAACCCAAGAGTTCGATTAGCTTTTAGTAGAACCTCATCAAGCTGCAGTTTAAAGTTAAGACGACTGTCGAGTATAATACCAAGGTCACGGATGGACAAAACACGAGAGAGAGACGAGTTAGAGAGAGTATAGTTAAATGAAATAGGAGAAAGAGAGTGAGAGAAAGAAATAACAGAACATTTATCAGGGCACAAGCGAAGTAAGTTGGATGAACACCAATGAACAAATGCATTAAGGTAATGCTGAAGACTCATACAATCAGAAGAAGAGGGCACAGGTAAAAAGATTTTGATATCATCCGCATAAAGGAGATGACCATCAGGAGGTAAAACATTACAGACATCATTGATGAACAAAGAAAACAGAAGTGGACTTAGCACACAACCCTGAGGGACACCTGACGTACAAAAAAACTCCTCAGATAAGTACGACCCGGTTTTAACCCTGCAAGATCGATTACTTAAGTATGAGGACAGCCAGCTAATAATGCCATCACCAAAACCAAGTTTAGATAGTTTAGCTAATAGTAAAGAGTGGGGCAAACTATCAAATGCAGCATGAAAGTCAGTGTATATTGCATCAAGTTGGGTACCTGCCTCAAAAGATCTGAAAATATTGGTAACAAAAGACATGAGATTAGTAGAAGTAGACCTACCAGGCATAAACCCATGCTGTTTAGGGCTAATAGCGGAACTACAACTATGAAGTATGGTTGGAAAGATACATAGCTCAAAAGTTTTGGCTGTGGCACATGTTTGAGTTATCCCACGATAATTAGAGACAATGCTACGGCATCCCTTTTTGTGTACCGGAAAAAGCCAACAGGATTTCCAAAGAGCAGGAAAGACCCCGAGAGAAAGTGAAAGGTTGAAAATTTTAGCAAGGTGTGGAGCAAGGACGTCCTTACAGTTTATTAAAACTGAGGCAGGAATGCCATCTGGACCAGGAGTAAAAGAACGTTTCAACCCAAATAACACCTGTACAACTGTTTCAGAGCTAACCGAAATATCGGAGAGATTAATTAAGTTCTCTGGCGTGTAGAGTAGCCCACCCTCAATAAGGTTAGGGTCACTAACCGGTGGCTCAAACATTTGGGAAAAATGTGCAGAGAATAGCTCACAGATCTCAACAGGCGTAGAGGCAGTTCGAGAATCAAGTACCATTTCATTAGGTAACGTATTGCACCCTCTTCGAATCCTAACAAATTGCCAGAAGGATGCTGGATCAGAACGGAAACGCGATTGCAGTCTACTCGAATAGGCCTCAAAACAAGCCCTGTTGTATAGTCGATGCGCAGAGGCAGCGTACTTAAATAAACGAAAGTTGAAAGCAGATCGGTTCAGACGATACCTCCTAAGATATTTCATTCTATCCTTTTTCAGGTTGCGAAGAGTACGATTGGACCAGGGAGGATTAGGAGGGGAACGAAAAATAGGTGTACATGAAAGGAGTGCAGAGGTTAACAAAGCATTAAACGATTGGACAGCCTCGTCGACCGATGTACATTGATAAAAAAAAGACCTGTCGGCACGAGATAGAATAGAATTAAGTTTACGATAGTCTGTAAGACGAAAATTATATCGAACACTCAATGAATTAGGAGCAGAAGGCAATTCATTCCTAACCCTACTAGCCCTAAATAAAGAAGACGGTAACGCAATTTCCAGAGCAGGATGATGGGCATCCTGGGGCAGGAGCAGTGACGAAGCAGGATACACAGAAGAACAAGCAGCAGCAGCAGAGTTAGAGAGCACCAGGTCCAGATAATGATTTGAATGGTTATGCACCCCGTTCAGCTGATAGAGTTCATGCAAATTTAACACATCCAAAAAGCAGGAACTGGATGAATTCAAAGAGATATGAGGCACATAATGTCTCATAGGTAAAGATGAATCTGACCTTACTGCGGCTGCAGGCGACCACCCTAACGCCGGTTGATTGAAGTCGCCAAGAAGGATAAGATGATCATTCGGTTTCATATGCATGTATGCATCGCTGATGAAAGCAGAAAGGGATTCGAAATAGTTGCGGTCGCTGCTCAAATACGGTGGCACATAAACAATCCCCACATAAAGACGAAACTTAGGAAAAGAAACACGAATACATAAAGCTTCAAGCGTAGGTTGATTCATGTTAAGTGCCACAGACGGATAACGACTGGAACATGCAAGCAGCACACCACCCCCACGCGATCGTTCATTGTTTAACCTGCTGCGATCGCAACGGTATATATTGTAAGAATCACTATCCAGGACCATATTGGATGGAATCGATTCATTTAACCAGGTTTCAGTAAGGGCAAGCATTTCAAACCCTGATTCATTCGCAGAAAGGCGCAATTCATTATATTTGGTGCGAAGGCCTCGAACATTTTGGTAATAGATCACGAAGGGGTCTATTAATTGTGAGCTATCCGTTTGGCAAACGGGCTGATCTGTGGTGAGCGATTCGTGTTGCTGAGATTGTTCTGTGATTGAAGCCCCACCCCCGGTGATAACTGAGGGGGTGTGGGAGGAAACTCCGGTTGGATAGCCTCTAGGATCTCGGTCATCTGGGATAGTGATTGATTCCCGCGCTGTGGGGATGGCGATCGATGATCCAAAAAATGATCCGGATGAGCGGTGCTTTTTGGCGCAGCTGAAGAGCAATTTGCACTGCTTGAACGATGCGAAGTAAGCGCAGAAGGGTCAAATCGGGCCCTTTCATGTATACGTTGCTTTGGTAGGCCACGATCAACAAACTCACGAACAGTAAGTGAAACTGGCCAAATAGTAGATTGAAGCGCCAGATCCTTGAGTGATTTGGGAATACTCACTTTAAACGATATAAAGGACATCAAATCAAGGTTTGCGCCCTTTTTCGTGAGACGGTAAACATCTATGTTGTCGGTTGGCAGCACAGCTTTAAGCCACACACGCATATCATCAGCGGAGACATGCGATTTGATGTTCGTGAAGTATAACCATACTTTTTCTGCTATGCCAGTGTTCGTGGTATCATGGTTCAAAACAGGATCAGAAGATGATTTTGTATTTGTTCGGCAGTGCCCAGCACTAATATCACTAGTCACCTTAGTACGATGAGTGTAGTGGTTGCAGCTATCAGAAGCTTCCACAGTGTTGGTATCGTTCGCTGCTTGTTGGATATCTGCAGTGAGCTCCATTGAGTTGGTAAATGTACGGCGAGTGGATGCTGTTTTAGTCGTTCTGGTATTAGTGGCGTTGAGTGACGATGCATTAGTGGACGTGTGCGTTCGCGATGCGTGAGAAACAGACGGCTTAGCTAATACGGGTGTTAGCTTATCAGCGAGAGCGAGGATCTCAGCAAGCAAATCGCTCTTGATAGCCGATCTAAGAGAAGAGAGAGATGAGTCAATCGTGGTGAGAATTTCTGCTTTCACCAACTCGAGTAGGGCTGATATCTCACTTGTGAGAAGTGAGTTTGTGCCATTGCGAAACTCGTTACAATTTTTGCACAACCACAACAATTGATTATTCCGCCCAAGCTCACGAGTAGAATCACGGGACAAACCCGTGCAATGGGTATGATGCTTGGAACCACACACACCGGCGCAGGATACCGAATTTGCACTATCGGTGGGTGCATTGCAGGTTGAGCACTGCATAACGAATGACACAGCACAAACTGACGAGTGACAGGAGCAGGAACGAAGCCAAACAATATCTCGGCAATTTGGTTTAATTGTATGATCATTGTTCCATATTCACAACCCACAAAAACATAGACACACACACACACACACACACACAAGAAAGCGGATGAAAAAGAAGTTTGCAACCATTTTCTTGGGATTGGCCTCCCAGCAGCAACGTCCCTTCACCCTACTCCTCATTACAATATTCATGGCGCTTCAATCTTGCTGCCACTGTGCTGTTTCTGGATGGATGCAAATTTTTGTGTGAAACCGTTAACGTTTTATGGGCACGATACAACATTTGCGGAAAAGAAACTGAAAGAACAAAAAAAAAAACTTAAACCCACACAAACAAGAAACCCTTCGTGCGATCTTTTATGGCCGTTTTATTGAATGGTTACATTTTGGTGCGTCGGTTAAAATGAAAGAAGCCAAAGTGAAACGGAACCTTAGACAAAAGAGAAATTGGTACCAATTCGCGGTATTTGCTCGGAAAATTTGCACTTCCCTGTTCGAGTGTGGCTTTTATTTTCATGCCCAGCCGGAAACTGTAAAACCACAAACCACACACGCACACATCCTCCTTCACATAGCCGATTGGTAGCACATGAACGCATTCGATGGTAATTTTGAAATTTGATACGCTTTCCCGGAAGAAATGTAACGAGCAGTTTCTTTGCATGTATCTCTTTTGTATGTGTTTCTGTGCCTGGCGCGACAGGGATGCACCATAAAACTCAACTCCCAAACATCCACGCACCGCACATTTCCTCTCGTGGATTGCAAATTTGAAAGGAAAACTCCCGCCCATAGACACACGAACGGAAGCGCGGAACAGACTGTACGGGGTTTCTCGTGTGTCATCAATTTTTAAACATCGTCAAACTTCCATGAGTTCCACTTTCACGACTACCGTTCGATTCGATGTCCCTCCCCACATGATCACTCTAAAGGCAGCACATCGGTTGGCCTATTTTCTTTTTATTTCTGCCGCCTTCTTCCCCACCAGCCCCGCTAGGGAATAAATCCTTTGGCCAGCGAATTGGGACGGCTTTTGTCAGCGGTTCATCTTTTCTGCACGACTATTTAGATAAACCGAGTGCACAGAGCAAACTTTCGCTACCGTGATGGGGTTTCCGTTTTGTCAAAAACTAAACAGCTGGTTGCTGTGGAAAAGAAAAACGACTCACAGAATGCCATATAAAGGGGTGGCAAAGTCGAAAAAAACGCCCCCGCGTTCGGGTTT
Source organism: Anopheles coluzzii (assembly GCF_943734685.1). Classification (NCBI taxonomy): domain Eukaryota; kingdom Metazoa; phylum Arthropoda; class Insecta; order Diptera; family Culicidae; genus Anopheles; species Anopheles coluzzii. The sequence continues at coordinate 48,900,891 of NC_064670.1, forward strand.
ATTGCGACCGACGTCTGTACGCTATTCCGCAGCAAACGCGTGGGCCATTTGTGTCTCGAATGTGTCAACAATCTGTCCATCATACTGTCGCAGCAATAATATTATTCAATTTTCCGGAACGAAACAGTCTTCCACATTGCAAACGATGGCAGACGATCGCGCAGTTCGATCGCGTGCGAAATATTGTGCTCGCGATCGTTGTCAGGTAGAAAGGTGCACTAGAAGAATTCAGCTTTTTTATGGCATTGGGACAACGAAACAATAGGGGTAAATACACACACACACACACACGTCTGAAATAAACGCTTCGTTCGTTGGAATGACAGTGGAAAGAATGCTCGCGAAAGAGTTGGGAAAACACCAAACAGCGTTTATTCTACAATTTTATGTGCATCGACGAAAAATTCGCTTCCGAATGCTGCGGGCTGTGTAAATAGCTCCCGTGACCGAATATTGAAGTTGGAGTTGGATGGAAGGGGCAGACGATGGGGAAAACACTGAACCGAAAAGCCAAACCCCTGGGCCTTTGGCGGCAGCCTGAGCAAACACACGCGAAACAAAGCGCTGAAAGAAAAGGTATAAATTGCGACCGTGCGCAACCCAGTTTGGGGAGAACCGTTCCCTGCCACACGCACCAAAGGAACTCTGCAAATTCGGAACACACCAACACAGGGGAACAAAACGATGGACGATAAATGTGTCACATGCCGCGTTGGAGGCATATTCTTATTCGACGCATACCAAGCGATGCTTTGCCTTTGGCTCCCTTTGGGCATGTTTCCACTACCAACTGGGCAGGGATTAGTTGAACGCCGAACGAGTCTGAATGTGGCACACTTCCGCTGATTCTGGTAGAAATTGTATGGAAAATATTTTAAAAGTTTATAACACTTTCCCGCCCATAACCGATAGTCTTTCGGGTGGGAAAAGCGCTTTCGCAAAATAGGGTCACGAGTGGTTCGTTTTTACTTCGCGCCCTAGCAAATGCGTGAAGCTATTGTTAGTGCGTCTGGTTTTGTGTGGCGAGGAAAAACCAATTCTAGCCACTGTTTCACGATGAGTGGATAAAACAGCACACGCCTCGCGCTGCATACAGACAAGTTGCAAGACCTTTCAATGTATACGCGTGGGTAGGGAGTAGACACAAAAAAGCGCTCTACGTGCAAATACGCAACACTTGTGTAAACATCTTCGTGAAAGTAGTGGTAAGTTAGGGATAATTCTGTTGACTCTAGATTGAGCTGACTCCTGGAAGGCTGGGCTCGTCTGTACGCTTGAACAGCGAGCATGATTGCAGATGGCAGCTGATAGTAGAAATGGCAATGCGCGCCCGGCTGGATTTCTCCTGGGGTGTGAACAAATTGAAAAGGCGTATCCTAATATTGATTTTGAAATTTGATACCACTTGCTGGGAGAGATGAAATAAGTGTGTGTGTATGCGGGGGGTACTGTATGTGTGTTTTTCTTTCAATCGCAAAATCAAAAACATCTCTTGCTGGATTTACTGGCCGGTGGGGAAATAAGAGGAGATTACCACTTAACAGTTTATTTAGCATAAGTACAAAAGGCCCTTGAGAAGCGTTCGATGAGCCTGTGCAAACGTTAAGATGAAATCGGTTCATTTTAAAATGTGGGTGCAGACAGTTTATTTCAACCTTTCTACCTTACAAGAGATATTTCAAAGAGCTGTAGTAGAAACCGACGTACCAACTCCATGTTTTATTAACTATTCACAATCGATCGTGATGGCATCAATTTTGCTCGCTTAATATGCAGCTATATTTTGATTATTTTTTTGCAAAAGTAGCATAACATCGTTTTGAGATGAATAACTCTTTCTTTTATCATTTGACACAGTAGCCGTTGCCATTGTAGGCATTCCATACGGCAATAATGGCCTTGAAAATGAGTGACTGTTTGTTGTAGCCACAAGAGGATCCTGTTTGAGTGTGTGGGATACGGACCATATGGGTTTTGAACTCAAGACAAGCATGTGATTAAATCTTATAACATGACCAATACACTAAAGGGATCAGTGAATCCTTTTTAAATGTGAAAACTAGCCACTAATTATCTTCCAATTTCCTTTGGAGTTAGGGTTTTGACGGGCTCAAAATTACTAAATTTATTTATTTATTTATTTATTTATTTAAATCCAAGTTATCGGGCAGTATGCCTAAATAACTAAATGCTTACAATGTACATGTTTAAAGTAAGGCCCTAGAACTAACTCGAATATGCTGACGTAGCTGACTACATGTTAAAACTTACTTACTTACTTATCCGGCGCTACAACCGCTTTGCGGTCTTGGCATGCTTTAGGAGTGTCCGAAACCGCTCACGGTCTCGCGCCTTCGCCTGCCAGTCCGTTATCCCGGCCTTGATGGCGGACGCCTCCACGCCATCTTGCCACCTCAATTTGGGCCTACCATGCCTCCTCTGTCCTTGTGGACGGCCTAAAAAGACTTTACGGGCTGGGTCGTCCGTTTCCATGCGTAAAACATGGCCAGCCCACCGGAGCCTGGCGAGCTTGAAACGCTGTACGACAGTGAGGTCGCCGTACATCTCGTATAGCTCGTCATTATAGCGACTTCTCCATTGTCCTTCCACACTAACGGGGCCAAGTATCCTTCTGAGCATCTTCCTCTCGAACGCGGCTAAGAGGGCTTCGTCAGATTTGGACAGTGTCCATGTCTCAGAGGCGTATATGAGTACGGGGACTATATAAGTACTATATAGTCCCAGCTTCGTCCGTCGCGACAGGTTCTTTGAGGTGAACTGCTTTTTCAGGCTGTAGAATGACCGGTTGGCAGACAGCATCCTTGCGCGCAACTCAGCTTCCATGCTATTGTCGTTGCTGACCTTTGACCCAAGATAGGTGCCTACGTAGATTCGGATTATTTATTGGTAGGCCCGCTGATGTTGCCACCATCAGTTTGGTCTTTGGCTCGTTTATCTGCAATCCGAGGTTCTCTGCCGCCTGCTCGATCCCTTGGTAGGCTTCTGCTACATAGGAGAGCCGCAGACCAATGATGTCTATATCATCAGCGTATGCCAGGATCTGGGTTGACTTATAGAAGATGCTTCCCGTAGTCTCCACCCTCGAGTGACGTAGACCCTTGGTGGTAGCAAAAGGTCCTGAGAGTTTTCCATCCACCCTCACCTGGCATGTGACGTTGGTCATAGTCATTCTAGCTAGCCTTATCAGTTTGGCCGGGATTCCAAATTAGCTCATAGCGTCGTAAAGTTTTACCCTGGCTATGCTAGATATGTATACTATACTATGGCTAGATGATATGTGTCGTTTCACATGTTAAAACTACTACATGTGATAGTAATGGACGATGACTTAGTGAACGTCAAGCTACTGAAACTTTTAGAAACACCATAAAGCAACTTCCGATGACTAAGAAAGTTATTCCAAAGCATTAAGGAACACCATGAAACAATTTCAGATGACTTAGAAAATTTCTCCAAAGTATTTAGGAACACCTTGTAGATATTGCATGAAAATTTATAAAAGTTTTTCTATAAAATAAATCCTTTAAATGTAGGATTTGAAATGTAGGTACGCTAGCCCGAAACGTGTGGAGGCCCATCGAATACTTAAATATTTAAGTACACTTTAATACTTTAATTTTTTTAATACTTTAATCATTAAATGCACATACTGATCATTTCAAGTAACATCACTTTTTCCATCATCAACATAATTTTACACGATTTTAAGACACTCTACAGCTTTATTAAGAATAATGCATAACTTTGCATGAATGTTATCCTGCAGGATACTTTTTGCATGGAAACATGGATTTATTTCTATGCACAATACAAATGCTCCTGAGGAAAAGAAAATGTTTTTTTTTTGCAATTAACCTTTATTAATATTTTCTATCACATTTTTTTCTATGTACCGGAATCATTCCTACCAATGCGCTTGCTATGCATTTTATATGATTTTCTCCAAACAATACATTTTTCTAGCGAAGAAAAAGTTCAATATCATGCTGCTTCCCACCATCGCATTCAGCTGATTGTTGCATTTGCCATGCTCTCCGTAACCATATTTGTCTTTTTGGTTTTATTTGTTAAAATCATTCGACAGCTCTCTCTCGGTCTCCCATTTCCCTCCAGTGCAAATTGCACATGCGAAGTAATTATTCTAATGGTGCCGAATTGAATCCAGCTCGCTGATCACGATTCCTCGGCCGCTGTTCGATGTCGTTTGCCGTATCGTCAATCAGCACCATTTCGCCATCATCGTCTCCCCAAAGGAAAAGGACCTTTTCGGTCGTGCACGCTCGAACCCATGCATCGGGCATCTTTTCCACGCCGGGCTCTATTCTCAAGAGCGTTTCTCGCAGATTTGTGCATAGCAAACACACAAAGAAATCTCGTATCTTCCACCTTGTGTCTCACTTACCATGCACAAGGGCCGAGCTCCGCGTCCTTTCGTCCTGCCTTGCTCAGCAGCACTCAAAAACAGAAGAAAAGCAGCCAAAACATGGACGAAAAAAAAATCCGCGAGCAAATTTTAATGCGCACACCGGCAAAGTGCATACGAATTTTGCACGTACGACACGGTTAAAACGCTTCCGATGGATGAAGTGCTGTGGGGGATATTTTCGGCACTCGGCTGCTCTCTGAAGTATAAAGCCATTCCAGAGCGCTGGCAAGACACAGGCAAACAAGGAAACCGTCCCAAGAATGGCGAACCGAACAATAATGATTCTGTCGGAAACTCACGAGGCGAGGAAATCCTGGGAGACACAAGGGTAGTACGGAGTAAAGGCATCATCTTAGCGTTGTTGATGACTGGTGTCGTGAAGTTTGGGTTTTTTTTTTGTGTAGTTGTTATTTATCCCCCACTCACACTCCCATTAGCTTTCGCGTGGCGGCTTTTGTGTGTTTGAAGGGGAGAGACATTGAAACGCAAAAAACCCGAGCTTAAATTATAGCTGTTACGCGATGCTTTGCTGTTCTATTTTTTGGACCAAGTATCGTGGTAATTTTCGCTTACTTTTATTTTGGGCCGCCCTGCCCTCCCGTTCCCACCTGTCGGTGGGTCAGAGGGAACAGCGTTCATGATTAAAAATCCACATCCAAAACGGTGCTAATGGCACCAACGACGGTAACAATGCTGCTTGGCTTGCAGTGAAATCAACATTAAAAGCGGCAAATAGTAAGTGAGTTCTGAGGGGAGAAGGAAATGCGGTTGGGGGGTTCTGTAATCTGCACCTGGACGGTTGTCTGTGCCGGTTCGAAGAAGGGTACTGGCGGTGGTACTGACGCCGGTCCTAACGCTTCGAGCACTTTCTTCCACTTAACAATGCACGCGGGAGAGGACAGGACAATCCTTGAGGTTGGGGGCTTTTTTTTGTGTGCCAGTGCTGCTACTACAGTGGTCGAGTGCAATGACCGTTCCAGCGAGCCTTGGGACGCCGTTGGCCGCTCGTGCATCATGCATCGTAATGTGCGCTTGTTGCCTGCCCTCATTCGTGCCTTTGATCGGATGGAGAGGATTCGTGCTGAGTGTGGTTTTATCGTGCTTCTTTCACTGAAGATGAATAATGAGAGCAAGGAGAAGGTAAGAAATTGAAGCAAGAGCTAGTACAAGACTTGATTAACCGCATAGCAAGAAGTTTTCAAGGCATAAAACTAAGCCAGTGATCGGTTAGGTATATATTATAATAAATTAATAACAAATTACTTTTTACATTTGAGCAGCTTGCATACCAACCAATAATTTCTTTTTTTTATGCAACAGAATATATTATTATACGTATTTTTAAACCTTATGTATTTGCTTTAAAAAACTAATTTAAATCAATGTTGAAACTCCTCAAAATATCTCTTCTATATTGTATTGTTCTACGTTTGCTGAATACGTGTGAATACGTTTACTAAATTGTTTAACTATTTCGTTTATATTCTATTGCTGAACGTTTTTTTTTAATGTCATTAGTACACATTTGATTCCAAAAAGAATTGACTACAATGATACAAATCATAAACGATGTTGTAGTGTGTTGCCTTTATTTCTGATCTTAATTTTTAAGTTGTTGTCCTTTATTAAATGACGCTTCCGATGGGAATCAAACCTCTTTGGCGTCAAATCAGAATCTTTTGGGATCGTAGGACTATGTTTCAAAGCTACTGTTGACAACACAGCAACTAGCATCTGAGAATAAGTCACTGAACATTGTTGTAACTGAATATTTCATTTACTGCTCTATAACACTACTGAGCTGGGCTATCAGTGACTAATTTATTATCTATAGCAGGATAATAAATTCTACGTAAAAGGGGAACGGTACATACGGATCCTTGATGAGCATGTGGCTAAGTCATACAAGTTAAAGTCCACGGGACGCGGTCCTAATTAGGTTTTTATTTAATAAAAATCTACAATTTACTAATGTTGACTCCTTCTCTATGTCATTCACTGTTTTTTTTTTAATATATTTTTGCCACCAGCTAGCAAATGTTTTTCTCGGAATCTCGGAATCAGTTTTAAAATTAGAAATTCCCAATTTTTCATAATGTCTGAGGCAGTTTAAAGATGTAATGTCTCGCAGAACGTATTGCAAATAAGGGTATCCGAGAATGATTGTGACAAACAATATGTGACAAAATAATTATTAAATTACTAATGATCTTTAGTTTACATTTAGTAAGAATATACTACTAATTGATTATTTTTCTGTTTCTTTTATGAGTGCATTTGCTTAATGAAACTAACAGTTTGAAATTTGCGTTAAATTGTAGGTTTTTCATTGTAAAAATAAACAAAAAACAATATTTTTCTGTGCATTTAACCTCTTAAACCATGTAATAAACTGACGTAATCTACGAATCGTATTTTTGCTATGAAAATTTCAAATAGTACCAGGAACTCTGTTTAATAGATACAAGTTCCTAGAGTTAGGATGTTATGCTCTATATAAATAATGTAATATAAACCTAATTCAGTTCAAATAACTTCCTCAAGAGCGTTTGTCCTCCTCGTGCCAAACTACTAACTAGGGTTCAAGATAATGTACAAACTTGTTCTATCCATAATTCAGCAAGTAATCGGACCAACAGCGAAAAAAAAATCCAATCCCCGCACACAATGCTGTCTATCGCTGACACATTGCCCGTGCGTTCCGGACTTCCAATTTATTTTGGCCACAAAAACATCCCCTTACACCACGGAACGCCGGGACATTTGGTAAATATTTCATCCAATACACTTTCGTGGAAATGAATCCATCGCCTCGGACGAGTGAGCACCACCGTTACCACAACAGTCACAACAATGCAAAGCGGAAACCCCGGACGGTCCAAAGGATCAAAAGCTAGCAATTGAAGCAAACGGCGGTTGGCAAACCACTTGGCTTGGCAGTGTGGCAGACGATTGGTAAGGTAGCGTGGTGTAGCTGGGCAAATTTCACACGTTGATGCTTAATCTCGAACCTGATGCGATATTGACATCTCGCCGGCTGGAATCCGGATGGTCGGGAATGGAGAAAGTGTTGACTACTGCCAGCGGAAGCAAACGGGCGGAAATCTAATCTGATCATCATCGCCTTCACGTCACCATCACTGGGATGTTGATCTGTGGGAATGGTCGGAGTTTTCTGGCAGAAAATATTGCCACGATATTCCTTCGACCTGACCGACTCGGATGGTGGATAGACGGCGCCCGAACGGGCTGTGTTTGCCTATCAACTCTCCAGCCAACAACAAGCTTTTCTTCATCCCTTGTACCTAGCAAGGCGTCAAAATAAAAAGGGGGAAAAGCGCATTTTCCCATCACAGTAGAATACCATGAAGCCGAGCAGCATGGTACCCAAAGCCATGTGGTCCCCTGGTGACAGCGTCCGAGGTAAAGGCCGGTGAAAAACTGGAGCAAATTCAATGCGCCGTTGCTTGACGCTTTCACCACAACCGGGACAAGAGTTGATCAATTATCTGATAAGTTTTCTGACGAACAAACCGTGCCCGTGTGTCTCGGTACACTTGCCTGCAACACGTTCTGCACCATTCGCGAATAGAAGGTTAAGATAGGTTAAGTCTCGGCCCAATCTTGACGAAACTTGCTCAACTTGTCCGCTTGTTGCGAATGGGTGTGAATGGGGAAAAATAGCCCAAACCAAACAAAAACAAAAAATTGGGTCACCGTAAGACGGCCTGGACATGCCCGTGTTTATCCGTCAATCGGGGTGACGCTTTTCATTGACACACCGTCTGAGCTCTGGTGGCAGAGTCGTGGACCGCCCGTGTTTGAGTGTGGAAAATAATCAACCACCATCAACAGCTGCTACATTAGGTCAAGCAAAGAAATTCGCGGAACGCCCGAGCCAAACGACTTCTTGGAAGATGAAGCAATTAGCATAAGCAAACCTTAGGCCAGAACTTTTTAAGGTGTCTCAGCGCTTTGGCACCCATCTGCGACCGATCTATTTCCGATAAGATTGTTGATGTCTGGGCCCTGAATGTCGTGTGAGAAAAATGGATAAGACACTTTCGGTTACGGTAAAAAACTAATTCCGCTTCGAGAGTATCTTCCGGTGGGATACCGCCTACGGCACAAGCCCAAAGGTGACATCGTATGGGCGTTGTATGAGCGCTGGTGTGCCTATTCATTCGGTGAGATAAGATTTTCTTCAATACTCTACCACTCGAAAGATAATGCGAAAGCGTTATGAAATATCTTGCCGGGGATATAAAGCAGTTCGAAGACAACGGCCAGTTAGGTCAGCGCCACTGCCCAACCAAACTTGTCCTGGGAAGTTTCACTCCTGGGGGAAATAACCTTGCATCTATTTATCTCCCGCTGGGGACCTAGCGCAGAGGCAAGGGGCCAAAAGTTCGCTCATTAAATCCAGTGGCACTCTTAATTTTCGGAAGTAATCCACCAGAAATCCTTGGGCCTGGCCGGACTTGGGAAAGAATTTAACCCATCGCTGTGCTATACCGTTTGTCCCGAAGCCGGTCCGTCGCAGTGGGTAGAACAGCGTGCGAGTAACTCTACACGCGCTGCCCTTATTTATGAGGACATTTATGAACTTTTCGATTAAGCAACCACTTTCTGTGTCTGGGCTGTGGTAGCGAACTCGTGTCACTCTTGCTGTTTCGTACCATCGTTGCTTTGTGTTTGTTTGCGACCCGCGTTATCGTCCTAGCACTTGAAGCAAAACGGGTGACAACAGTCAAGAGAACAGCGAGCCAGATGTTTACCACACCGGCCAAACCCACGGCGCTTGTAATGGGTGCGACAGCCCACGGTAAATATAGCAATCTCAACTATGCTTAGTTGGGATAAAGTTAAATCTGGTACCGTGAGCAAGCGGTTGTGGGAGGAAACCAACCCGCTTCTTAAAGGACAACTTCTTCCTTTAATCCTACCAGGGGAAAACTTTACGCACATTGTTGTGTGTCGTCTGGGAAAGGCGAGATGTTTGGGCAAGTTTGAGTGGTGCTAGTGGATGAAATTTTATCCCTGTGGAAGAGTGGATCATATACAACTAGACAAGTAGGACGCCCTATATATTGACATTTCAGCATAGTTCGCATGAAAAACAGGCTGTTTGGTTCAGTTGAGCAAAATACACCGTATTTAAGCGTGTATAACGACCCCAATGAATAATTATTTAATATAATACAAAACATAGAGTTTTTACTTTTAATTTCATACAGTTCAGAAACAACTTTGTCAATGTTACTAATTTGATTCAGATCAATTTCTTGCTTCTAGTACAAGCGAATAGAAGGCCATCAGTGTATCTTTGTGTTTTTGACTTCATGCTTAAGTAGTGTCTTCTTATGAATTTGATCATCCAATCAAAGAACTAGTGAGATCAAATCTTTCTTCAGTTTTCAAACATCCTTCTATTTCCTGATGCATGTCCTTGGGAACACTACTTGCTTTTTTCTAGTATTAACTTTGTGAATACCCCTGCACCAGACTACCTTTGTACGTAATCGAATGTAATGTCTGTATTTTTTTCCTCTAAAGCATAGGAGAGCAACATTTATGTTGCTGTAAATGTGGTAAAATTTAAACTGTAAATGTAGTAAAATGAGGTCGCTTTTAGTGACCGTTGCGGCCAACAATAGCGTGATTTTTGTTTGTAAGAAAATTGCATTTAAAAGATATCAAACAACAAATGCAGTGCTAGAAACTGCCGCTCTAAGTTGGAAAAATTTAACAAAATTAACTTATTAGGTTGGCACTATAGGTGCACCAGACAATTAGTTTATTTTAATTCTATTTTATGGCTTATTCACTCTTCAATATATTCTTGATGCCTGTTTCCATGGATTTCCTGCATTTTTATCTGTTTGCCCACGCATAAAACGTCATCGCATCGACTGGCAGTCTGTTGAAACCTTATAACAGTTTCCAACCGCAGTCCTATTTTTGTGATACATTTTAAAGCCTGGTTACAAGGATGCTTCGTGTATCATGATTGTTTAGTTTCACGAAGCTACACGCATGTCTCTCTTAACTGAAGATTGTTACAAACATTATTACATTCACAGTCATACATAGGGCTCATACATGGGCTCATACAACAGCAGTCATACATGGGTAGAAGGAGAAAATAATAAAATAATTCGCTTTTCAATCAATTTGGTTTCTAGATTTGTTTGAGTTGAGTAGTTCTCTAAAAAAATATAATTATCTTCTTTTTTAAAAAAAGCTATTGAAAGGTATTTTTAAAGCATAAAAAATGCTTACGATTGAATGAAATAGATCATTTACTAAAATGTGTTTAATGCATTCCATACAAATGACCTACTCATTAATGAGCTGAACTATTTATTCTCCTATTCTTATGTGAGTAGCATTGCTAGTAAAGCAAACGTATGCAGTATTGAAGTGATATTATTATATGATTTTTGACACATAAACATAATATTATTTTTCTTCTGAAGGCTAAAGTAACTACATCTATGTGAAAGTTTCGCTTCAAATATTCCCCGGACGAAAACACTCAAAGCAATCACCAAGCCATATGCCACTTTCCAGAGCATGTAAAAATCGACACATAAGCTATTTAACTGTGCTTCGGCAACACCACACTCCACCCAGACATACATTGAAATTGCATCTTCGTTAACCTTAAGGTGAAGAAATAACAGGACTGGGCTGCTACCACCCACGGGGTTGCTACCAGCCAGGGTGCGGGGAGCGTAACACAGATTCATATCCAATTTCGAACGTGACGTTAGCTGCGGCATCACTTCCGCGAGCGCCCGTTGGTAGCGGCAAAGGCACTTTTACACTTTGCACCGTGCTGCAAATTGAGTGAAATATTTCACCACACATTCGCACCGCGCTGCGTGCCTGGATCGTTGCAGATCGTATGAAAAATCGTTCATGATCGATAGGATTCCTTGGTTTTACGGTGGAAACAGACACAATTACGAGTGGCAGTGATTTGGTGTGGGAACGGGGAGTCTTTGCGAAGGAGCTTCGCACACGGCATCGAATATTGCAATAATCGTCAGCAAGTGTCGTTGTATGAAAGCAGATTGCATATTGCCAGCATAGTGCAAGAAGCAACAGGAGGGAGAAAGTGGAAGAGCGATGGTGGTAAGTCACCATCTGGTGGATGTGTTTTTTCCATGTTTTCTTCAGACCAGTTGCAGTTGTGTCTGTTCCAGGGCAAGCTATCTGCTGCGGGAACATGCTTCGGTCGTAAGTAACTGGCAAACGGTTTCAGGAGGTGGATGCTCCATCCCATTCTTGCTCCATTCAGCAATCAAAACGATTCGTTGAGAAAAATGCAAAACTATAACTTATCTACACATCGTTTTGTCTAACCGGCGCTGCCTGTTTCCGTAGCCACTGTGTGCAACAGCAGCACCTTCACCACAGTTGACGACAGGGTTTTGGAAGATAAAGGAAAGAAGAAATACGCACATACACACCCACAGATAAACCAGCCCCACATGACGAAGAACCAGGATGACACATTCTACTAACACTCTCGGATCAACTTGTACGCTTTGCTCTTCCATCCTGTCCATCTCCTGTTCCTGCGCATACAAGTCCAACAGAAGGCAGGGCACGGAATCGTTCAACCGCTTTTGGCCACTTCAATCTCCCATCCGCGCGTATCAAGGGGCTAGCTTCAATCGTCTGTTTGGCCGGTTGCTGGATCCGTTTCATGCTGCGGAACTTTCGGCTGCTGACCAAGGGCGAACGGCGAACGGTGGGATGAACGGTCCGTTGCGGATTACGAGCGCCCAAAGTGTGCATGAAACGCCAGAAACAGAAGTGATAAGATAT